>NC_067435.1:10424946-10736543 GCF_009764475.1 Pristis pectinata | reverse complement strand
CATTGCAGAGATAAGCAAGGTCACGGCAGATCTAGAGAGCTGGGAAACCTGAATGGGTTGGACAGGCTAGACTTGATTTGCTGGAATTTAGAAAAGGGAGAGGTGACAAATATCACGAACAGATCCTCAGGATTCAGAGCAGGAAAAATATGGAGAGGAAGTTTTCAAATAGAACAAAGAACAGTACAGCAGAGGAACAGGCCCTTCAACCCACCATGACTGTGCGGACTATAACGTCAGCCTAACTCATCCCATCTGCCTGCATGTGGTCCACATCTCTCTGTTCCCTGTCTATTCAAGCATCAGTCCAAATGCCTCTTAAATGTTGCTTTTGTATCTGCTTCCACCACCTCCCCTGGCAGCACGTTCCAGGCACCCACCACACTCTGTGTAAAAAAATGCCCCGCACATCTCCTTTAAACTTTCCCCCTCTCACCTTAAACCTATGCTCTCTAGTATTTGAGGCATTTCCACCTTGAGAAAAAGACTACCTACCCTATCTATGCCTCTATCAGGTCACCTCTTAGCCTCTGATGCTCCAGAGATGTGTGGGAGAATCCATAACTTGGAATAAGGAGTCACTCAGTTAAGACAGAGAGTGGTGAACCCTTGGAGCTCTTCTTCAAAGGCCAATGGAAGCAGAATCTTTGAATAACTTTTATGGCAGAGATAGAGAGATTCTCCATTAACGAGAGGATGGAACGTTATCGTGGGTAGACAAGAACATGTTGTTGTCAGCTTCGGAGACACAAGAGACCGCAGATGCTGGAATATGGAGCAACAAACAATCTGCTGGAGGAACTCAGCAGGTCAGGCAGCATCTTTGGGAGGAAAATGGACAGCTGATGTTTTCGGGTCGAGAGCAACTGCACTTCATATTCTGCCTGGGGGGTGTCTCCCACTTGAAGGCATGAACATCGAATTCTCAAACGTCAGGTAACGCACCCCCTCTGTCCCTTTTCTCTTGGCTCTCTCCTCCTGATCCACCTGGTCCCCATCACCCTGTCTCTTTCCCCATGTCCCTCACCCACATGCTCCTCCCACTGGTTCCCCTCCCCACTCCCTCCCTTTATTCCACGCTCCACCTTCCCCTCCTATCAGCTTCCATCATCTTCAGCCCTTTGTCACTTCCACCTGTCACCTTCTGACAACATTCCCAGTCTCCCCCCTCCCTCACCTGCCTATCACCCCTACTCACCTGGATCTACCTATCACCTGCCAGCTCTTGCTCCACCCCTTCCTTCCACCTCTTTATGCTGGCTGTCTTCCCTCTATCTCTCCATCCAGGTGAAGGGCCTCGACCCAAAACATCGACTGTCCAAACCCCTCCACAGATGCTGCCTGACCCGTTACATTCCTCCAGCAGTTTCTGTGTTGTTTGTTATCATCATGATGGAAATGAAGGGCAGGGAAAGTTCAGGGGATCTACTCCTGCTCCTGATTTGTAACTTTGTATGATTTCCTTCCCTAACCTCTCCCCTCTCGACCTTTCCTTTAGGATGTTCCTCCCTTCCCAAGGAGAGGGTGCTAAACACAAGGGGGCATAGGTTTAAGATCAGAGGCGAGAGATTTAAAAGGGACATCAGGGGCAGCTTCTTCATGCAAAGGGTGGTGTGTATTTGGAATGAGCTGCCAGAAATAGTGGTTGAGGCGGGCACGTCAGCAACGTTTAAAAGCCATTTAGATAACTACACGGATAGGAAGGGTTTAGAGGGCGATGGGCCAAACATGGGCAGATGGGACTAGCTCGCTGGACAACACAGTTGGCATGGATGAGTTGGACTGAAGGGCCTGTTTCCATGCTGTATGACTCTATGACTCAAAGCCTATCACTTTGACCAAGCTTCCGATCACCTATCCTAATATCTCCGTAAAAACTGCAACATTTTTGTTTGACAATGCCCCTTTCTGCTGTGTTAAAGGTGCTATATAAATGGAAGCTGTTTAGTTTTAGTTTATTTTCATCCTCCTGCAGAAGGCACCAGTTGGTCTGATGTGTAGCCAGTTTACACAGAGACCATCTGCTGGTCTTGCGCTGATGATGTGGGACAGGTTCAAGGAATGTTCAAGGCAACAACAGGAGACAGCTGGGACTGAGAGAAAATGATTCTATTCTTCTTGGAAAATATTATGTCTGGAGAGTCCGTTCTTCTTTCCAATTTTCTTTGCATTGAATTTCACAGAACTAAACTGACATCGACACCTCACGACCAGGAGGCACAGCTGTGTGTGTGTAGTGACCAGCAATGCTGTTGGTCTCAGAAAGTTTCTGGAAACAAACCAAGTCTTCGGTGCTTGAAGACATTGTCTGTGTGGCAGATTTAACAAAAGCTGTTTCAGAGGGAAGAAAATCAGTCCATGAAATGCTGCAGGTGCTCCCTTTGTTGGAGAGTGAAAGGTAACCATGGGTAATGGAAAGGTGGAGTTGAGGTGGTAATCAGATCAGCCAGGCTTGAAACATTAACTCTGTTTCTCATTTCACAGATGCCGCCTGACCTGCTGAGTGTTTCCATCATATTTTTGTTTCAGAAAAACATCAGTAATGGGGTTCATGGAGGGGTTTGTGACTTGGTTGGAGATGGTAGATACAGAGTTGGAAAAGAATTGCATTCCATAATCACTAATATTGCTCAGAATGTTACCACTGAGACACGCTGTTCACACCATAAGATATAGGAGCAGAACTAGGCCATTCGGCCCATCGAGTCTGCTCTGCCCTTGAATCATGGCTGATTATTTAAAATTCCAATCCCATTCTCCTGCCTTCTCCCTGTAACCCTTAACCCCCTACCAATCAAGAACCTATCAATCTCTGCCTTAAATACACCCAATGACTTCGCCTCCACAGCCCTCAAATCTAACACAGATAATCTGTGTTATCTGTGGAATTTGTTACCACAGATAACACAGATTTGTTATCTGTGGTAACAAATTCCACAGATTCACCACCCTCTGGCTGAAGAAATTCCACCTCATCTTGGTTCTAAAGAGATGTCCTTTTATTCTGAGTCCTAGACTCTCCCACTACAAGAAACATCCTCTCCGCGTCCACTCTATCCAGGCCTTTCAGTATTCGATAGGTTTCAACGAGATCCCCTCTCATCCTTCTGGACTGAATCAAGTACAGGCCCAGAGACATCAAACGCTCATATGTTTAGCCATTCACTCCTGGGATTATTTTTGTCAACCCCCTCTGGACCCTCTCCAAGGCCAGCACATCTTTCCTTAGATACGGAGCCCAGAATTGCTCACAATATTTCAAATGCAGTCTGTCCAACGTCTCAGCAGTACGTTCTTGCTTTTACCTTCTCATCCTCTCAAAATGAACGCTAACATTGCATTTGCCTTCCTTACTACCAACTCAACCTGCAAGTTAACCTTCAGGGAATCCTGACCTAGGGCTCCCAAGTCCCTCTGCACCTCTGAGTTCTGAATTCTATCCAGCCCCTCCATCCTGTGTTTTGTTTATCTTCCACACAAACCCTTCCAACTCTTCTTGTCTCATCCAAGCAGCACCTCTTTCTATTCTATTCACCTCATATGTTTACCCAGCTTTACCTTAAAGTTGTCTCATCCACACACTGTGGTTCCACTGTTCCACATTCCCACCTCACGCTCATTGAAGGTTTTCTTCTGAATTTCTCTGGAGCTATTTGAGATTATCTCTCCTACTTTTGGATCCCTTGCAAATATTCCATTATATGGTAAAATATTAAATCTTTAAGTTGAATATCACATTGTTTTATTTAGTCAAAGTCAATTTCGAGTTTCTTGTGAGATGCACAAGTCCATGTGTGCACGGGTGCAATGAAAAACTTGCAGCAGCATCACAGGCACACAGCATCAGATAAACAGCATTCACAAGAAAAACATAAATTAAACATAATTCATGCACAGTTCTTGCAAGAAAGAACACAATTAAAAACAAAAAAAGTCCATTTTAGTGCAAAGTGGTCAAAGTGGTCATAGTGTTGCTAAATTGTAGTGATTAGGGTTGTGTCAGTTGGTTCAAGAACCGTATGGTTGAAGGGAAGGAGCTGTTCTTGAACCTGGTGGTGTGGGACTTCAGGCTTCTGTACCTCCTGCCCAATGGTAGCTGTGAGACGATGGCATGGCTCAGATGGTGGGGATCTTTGATGATGGATGTTGCCTTCATTTTATTCATGCATTTGCAAGAAATTTGCCAGAATTTATTGTCCCTCCCTGATCAATCTCCTGAAATGAAAAGCTGGCTGTGCCTTTTCAGAGGACACATTGTTACTTGGTCCAGAGTCACATATCGGCCACACCCAGGAAGGAAGGCAGATTTATTTCCTTAAAAGGGCATAAGTGAACCAGGTGGGTTTTAACAATAACCTGGCAGTTTTACTACTACTGAGACCAGGGTTTTACCTGAATTTAAATTCACCAACTGCTGTGGCAGGATTATGAATTCATATCTAAGGATCATTGGTCCATGTCTCCAGAGACGAGAACAGTAACATAACCATGATTCTACATTAATCCTACATTGTCGGTGATATTATTACAGACTGTGCATTATTCAACTCATTCTACCCCAGTCACCTCCACACAAATGGAAAAGGTTTAGTTACACAGACACACAGACACAGGAAATTCTGCAGATGCTGGAATCTGGAGTAAAACACACACAAAATGGTGGAGGAACAGGAGGTCAGGCAGCCTCCATGGAGGGAAATAAACAGTCAGCACTTTGGGGTCTGAATTTCTGTTCAAGGCTCCATCCACCTCAGGGCTATACTTAAACGAAATAGTTTGCTTGAGCGAGCTTTTTTCTCCTTGCTGTGATTTGATTAGTTTTCTTAACATTTGCTTTCTAACTGGGTCATTGAAGCAACATAAGAAAGAATGCAAAAACCCAAAGGGTGTGGCTAACAGAGCAGTTGTGATCATGTGACCCAGAAATACCAAGTCCTTTGCTGCAGAAGACCTGGCTGTAAGCTTATGACCACAGGAACGATTGAATAGACTGGGGTTCCTTTCCCCGAGGTAGAGGGTAACGGTTAAAGGCAGGAAGGTAATAAGATTGAAGACAAAAGAGATGCTGGGACCTGGAACAAAAGAACAGAACGTTGGAACAACTCAGTGGATCAGTCAGCATCTGTGAAGGCAAAAGGGGGAAGTCGAAGTTCCTCCATCAAGGCTGAGAGGGAAGAGGAAAGATTGCCAGTATATAGCAGGTGTGGAGGGTGGGGTTGTGGGACAGAGGATGGTTGGTGATAGCTGGAATCAGATGGGGAGCGGATGATGAGGACATGGAAACAGTTGGGAAAGATGAATAAAAGAAGAAGAAAACGAGGTGGACAGGTTAGTGGTGTGGGAGGAGAGCACCAGGGGCGTGGGTTACCTGAAATTGGAACGTTTAATGTTCATACCACTGTGTTGTGGGTTACCCAAGTGGAATGTGAGATGAAGTTCTTCCAATTTGCACTTGGCTTCTCCGTAGCAATGAAGAAGGCAGGACGAGAGAGAGGTGGGAGTGGGAAGGTAATAAGATTGTTTTGACTGGTTTTAACTGCACTAATGATGTTTGGTGGGAGTGGTCTGTTCTGGTACATGGTCTGTGGTGGGACATTCCATACCTGGAGTTCTACAGTGTTAGGGCTCTGTCCAAGGCTAGTGGTTTGGGGAGAATCACCAGGGACGTTTTAAATTCTGGGATTATCTCACAACCAGAATTGGAGGAGAGTGTTGTTTTAGAGGCTGTAAAGTTGGAGGATGCAACAGAGGTCATGAGGGGCAAGCCATTGGAGAGGTTTGTATCAAGAGTGTGAGTTTTAGTTTTGAACCATTGATGGACCAGCAACGAATGTGGTCAGTGAGCACAAGGGAAATGAATACAGATTCAGGTTACAACCTGGGACTTTCCTCGTATCTGTGCTTCCTGGATCTATTTCCAGACTTTGAGCAGATGAGTGTTTACAGACTCCATTAATTATTCATCATAAGTCATTACTTATTATAGATCACGTAAAATTCACATCTCTGAATATTTGATTGACCTTGAAAGAGAAAAACAAAATACTTTGACAATTTCATGGGGACTTTTTAATTACCCTGACTTGGCAAGAATTGAAATCAGGTGCACCCCTCCTACTCCTGTTGTGCACTTGCCTCCGAAGCAGAAGGGTATGAGTTCACATTCCACCTCAAAGTCCGGGGAGTTAACCTTGAGGGAGTGCCATGATACTGGAAGTTCTGTCTTTCAGATGCCACTTCAAGCTGAGACCCTCTCTGCTCTACCTGATGGACATAAATGAATCCTTAGCACTATAGAATCTGAGTCCGTGCTGATAATCTGCACCCATTAAACTTTAGTAAAGAAGTTGAGGGAATTCTCTCCATTGTCCTAGTGCCAATATTTATTCCTTGAACAACAATGCTGCGTGATTATATGTTTACTATAACCTTGTTGTTTGTGAGAGCTTGCTGTGCACAGAAAGGCTACCATGTTACAATAGCGGCCACAGTTCAGTAAGCATTTCTTTGCCTTGAGGCAGTTTAAAAGAACCACAAAAGGAGCTTTTAAAGTGCAAACGTCACTTCCTTATGTTTGGACTGGATCCATTACAACCCTATTGAGAAGAGGCAAAATTGGAGAGATTAGAAAAGAGCAAAAGAATTACCTAACTATTCCTAAATATTAGTTTCCTAAATATTCTCTTATTTAGAAATGGATAATATAGGTAACACCACTATCAATTGGTGTGTCGTTTTGTTAGGCTCAATGTTCATCAGTATGAACCAAGCCTCAAAACAGGCAAAGCATCTGGTTCCTAAAAACTTCATCCAGTGATTTCCTCATTCACCAATCCCTGGGGTGTCATTTAAAGATCATCAGAATGTACGGAATGTGTTGTACAATAAATCGCTCGGTCATTACAATTTTAATATAAGCAGAAAAAATTTTGCATTTGCGCAAAGAAGGGAAGAGGAAAACAAGTAAAATAGTTCTGTCTGTGGCAAGTATCCAAGATTTCCAGTTTGGTGGCTAAGTACGAAGGCAATTGGACAGGATGTTAAGAGGAAGTGTTAACATTTTACTGTTTTTACAACAATGTCTTTGGATCTGAGCTATTGGGGATCATAAGGAGATCCAACCATGGTTCAAACCTCTCATCCCTTTGGCCAGAGGTGGAAGGTTGAGTGCCAATACAAGTCACAGGTGGGATCAGACACCTTACACTATTTCACACACCTTTCAAGAGCTTCTTTTAGGAGAAATATATTTATTAAAAGCCAAACATCACTACAGTTATGGTGTAAATACAGTTACAGAGCTGGTGCAAATTCAATAAATGTGAGTGAGCTGGACTATCACACTGGGCTTTGATCTCTGCTGCTCGTTAACATAGACCCTCGGAGGCAGGGCTATGTAAATGAGCAGCAGAGACTGAAGCAATTTGATGGGTGGAGAATAAATACACCTTACTTTCCTTTGTGCAATGTATAAATAATCAGCATTGTGTCGTACTTGCTTTATGGGAAATTTGGCGCCATGGTAAGAATTTTGGTATTTGTTTCAGGGCCAGCGGGACCATTGTGATCCTGGGAACCGGCATGGACATTAGTTGGATTGTGCCTGATGTGGGGTGGCAAGGAATAACACATGACTTCCATTGTTCCGTATTCACAACTGACCTACTCTCCTTATTGTCCTTTACAAACCACAACTAGCTTATGGTAGAGAGCTACACACCCTTCACCAACCTTGTGACTCTTGCTCAATCACCCCATCATCTGCTGCCTAAAACTACCCAATTTGTGCTCCCTTCCCCCCCCCGATCACCAACCTTCATCATAACCCCAATGATAACCGTCCTATCCTTCCCCAACCCCTGGGCCTTGCTCCCCCTGTGATCTGCCAACCATCCAATATACTTCTCGATTGACCAGAGTCACCTCGAAGGGAAAGCCTATCTCAAGTAAGGCTGCCATCCATGATGTTTTGCCCATCACTAATTGCCCCTGAGAATGAGATGGTGAGCTGCTTTCTTGAAACGTTTTTTTATTTCATAAATAAAACTTTATTCATAATAAAAAATACATACAAAACAAGAAACGGTGCAAAACTTTTACATTCACGGTCATTACATTCAGCAGTGTTAACTTATTTTTTAAAATCCATGGCAGCATTGCCACTTATGTGGCTCCCTGGGGTGATACACCCTTTCATTGTTTGAAGGGCTTCTCCACCTGACTCAGCCCCTCCATGTGTGGTAGCGGAAGGAGCCGAGACTGTGGTCCTTCCCCGCAGAGCCTCTGTGTTGGCTGCTCCGAGCTTCAGTGCGTCCCTCAGCACGTACTCCTGCAGCCTGGAATGTGCCTGTCAGCAGCATTCCCTTACGGACATCACGTGGTGCTGGAAGACCAACATTACACTCTGCATGGTGGAGCTGTTGCTTCTATGCTGCTGGGGAGGCAAGTTCCCAACAGTGACAAAGGATTGCTGATACATTTCCAAGTCAGATGGCACTGGCCAAATCTATTTGGTCCACTAACACTCCGTCTAGCCTGAAGGAGAACCCAGACTATAGTGATGTGGTTGACTCTTAACTGCTCTCCGACATGGCCCTGCAAAACCACTTGAGGGTAATTAGTGATGGGTAACAAATGCTGACCTTGCCAGCGATAGTCACATTGTGTGAATAATAGAATTTCAAAAGCACCACCTCATTCAATCAAAGGTAGAATCTGGGAACTCAGGCACACAAAGGGCAGTGGATAGCAGCTCAATTAGTACCTTAAACCTGAGGTTAATAAACAAGGGCAAAATGGATATGGAGTCAAGGTAGGTGGATGAAAGTAAGTTATAGATCATCC
Organism: Pristis pectinata; assembly: GCF_009764475.1. Lineage (NCBI taxonomy): Eukaryota > Metazoa > Chordata > Chondrichthyes > Rhinopristiformes > Pristidae > Pristis > Pristis pectinata. Next base: position 10,727,699 of record NC_067435.1, on the reverse strand, counting down.
GGGGGATAACAGCCTGCAGTAGAGAGCACTACCTGTTCCCCTCACAGCTTGTGCCTCTTTCATTATAGACCCCGCCATCTACTGATCTGCTGTCCAGAACTGCCTGATGCTCCTCCACCCCACCCCCATGTACATTTTTAGTAGATAAAGACCCTATGACCTTAAAATAGTGCATTCACTACAGTGCACCATCAAACATCAAACGTTCTAAAAATAACTGGTGGCTCCTTTAATCTGATTCACGTGACATAACCTTGTTTGTTTATGTTCCGAGAACTCTCTTTTGGTCACCTCCACCTGTATGTGGTTGAATAAATATAGCCTGTGATGCAAAGCATGTTGCGTAATTGAAAATGTCTCAGTAGCTTTGGGCCTGACTTTGACTTATTGGTGTTTTGTGCTTTCACAATACAGCCAGTGCTTGCTTGAGGTGCTTGTATATTTCAACAGTGTTGCAATAATTGGAGGGGAAACCCCAAACCAAAGTTAGCAAGGAAACTGGTGAGGTGGAGAAAGAGTTCATGGAGTCTAATGTTTCACAGGGCATTAGTCCAAATCATCCTTCTCTTACACAGGCTTAATGTTTGTGCAGAGTCCAAATACTCACACCAACACGATCCTTAGTGTAAATGCATCCCCAGGACCATTGCTACATCTTCACCATTAATTCTAGTGCTGACAATGTTTCATCTTCCAACTATCTGCAAATCTGTGATGGGAGACCTTGAGTGTGAACAGTGATGTCTCCAATTAGGAAACAGTGGCTGTGAGCAGAGATGTTTCTTAATGGGAGCCAGTGAGTGTGAGCAGGGCTGTCTCTACCTGTTAAACATTCAGCCTCAGTAAAGATGAAAAACTGGGAGAAAGTGAGTATGAACAAAGATGTCTCTAATACTGGACAGTGAGTGGGACTAATTGTCCAAATGGTAGAGAGTCAAAGATTGAGTGTAGTGCATTGTTAAACATGAAATATGTTTTTCTCTCTGTATATATGTGTGTCCACATTGCGATCTTACTGCGAATGATAGTCAACAGTTTCACAAACAGTCCATTTACAGACTCAGCATGTAAGTGCAAGTATATAGTCTGCCCGTGTCTCATTCACACACACAATAAGTCAGAGATGTGTTGATATGAATTGAATGTGTTGGGAGCAACTGTGTATCCGGATCTAACATGAAAGTGCAAAGTTGTACTTTGGGTGATAGTCATAGAATCATAGAGCCACACAGGAAACACACACATAGATATAGGCCCTTCAGCCCATCAAGCCTGTCCTATCAAATACCCTTTTTACACTAATCCTACACAAATCCTATTTTCTTCTCTCCACAATCTCATCAACTCTCCCCAGATTCCACCACTCAGCCACACGTTATGGGCAGTTTACAGCGGCCAATTAAGCTATCAAACTGCATGTCTTCGAGATGAGGGAGGAAACTTCATTGATCTCAGGGAAACGGGGAGGAACGTGCAAGCTCCACACAGACAGCACCGGAGGTCAGGATTGAACCCGGGTCACTGGAGCTGTGAGGCAGCAGCCCCACTGTGTTAGTTTGAAATGGGTGCTAGCAAACTGGCTGCTTACTTTACAACTCTCCCTGGTTTTACTTTCTTCCTCCATGGATAGTCACATCTCCAAGTGTAACATTGACCCTGATCATTGACCTGATTATTTTATGGTTTTTGACATACAAGCTGGAATAAATCTATTTAACGTCCTTTACTTTGAGGAGACCATCAAACACTTATATACATATAGGAAAAAATCTAATAAAAAATTAAAGGAAAATTTCTTGTTAATGTCCTTAGACAGAGAATAGAGGAATAAAATCCATGTGTAGGCAAATGGGATCAGTTGGATTGGCATCATGGTCTGCACAGACATGGTGGGCCGAAGGGCCTTTTCCTGCGCTCTACCGTTTTATATTCTGTGTTAATGTTAGCAGTGAGTGGTGACAAATTGCAAAAGGTAAATCAAGTCCTTTGGATAACTGTAAACATCAATAAAACAAAGGATATGCACAGTTAGCTAAGGTAAGATATTCCCCTTCTTTGCTGCATTGTGTGTGATGATATTATTCATGTCCTCTTTATTCTTGCTTTATATAATCGTTATCCAACATGATTTTGAAAATCATAGTTATCGAGAGATACATCACAGAACAGGCTCAATGGTCTACCAAGTCCACACTGACCATGGGAATGATCTGGCACGCAAACAAAAGCTTTTGTCTGTATCTCGGTACACATGACAATAATAAACCAACACCAATTCCAGCTCCAATTCCAACCACCTACTTACACTCACCCCAAATTAATTCCATTTTTTAATCTCCTCACATTCTCACCATCTCTCACCAGATTTTACCACCCGCCTACACACTCGGGGCAATTGACAATGGCCAATTAACCTACCAACCCACTCAGGATGTGGGAGGGAACTGGGGGTCCTGGCAGAAGCCCACGTGGTTGCAGGGAGAACGTGCAAACTCCACACCAACACAGAGCAGGATTGAGCCTGAATCAGCGGTTCTGTGAGGCATCAAGTCTACTAGCTGCACCACTGTGTGGTCATGTTACTGGACTAGTAATCCAGACCATGGGGCTAATGACCTGGTGACACGTTCAATTTAAGTTAGTTGACCACAAGTAAATATGGAATGAAAGATATGATACTGATGACTGTGAACCTACCAGACTGTTGCCATCCATGCTTGGTCCTGAGTATATGTGACTCCAGGCCCACAGCAATGGGGATGACTCTTACGTGCCTTGGCAAGCTAGAGGAAAATAAGGATGGGCAATAAATTCTGGGGACATCTGCAACCTGTGAGTTAAAAACAGGTCTGCTTCTTAATGTTTAAGTCCACAGTTTTGAGTTTAAAAGTATTGAAGATTTCTTCTTATTGGCCACTCATTGGTTAAGAAGCAGTATTCCTCCACCCAGTGACAGTGGCCAGCGTTCTTGTCTACTAGAGTCACGGTTCTGGGTCTGAGTCCCACTCCAGACACCTAGGGAGTGCTGCGCTGTTGGAGGTGTCGCCTTTCAACTGAGAGATTAAACCCTGATCTCCTCTGTTCTCTCTGTAACAGATCCCACAGCAGTATTTTGAAGAAGAGTAGGTGGGTTCTGTTTGGTGTCCTGGAATTGGTTTGTCATTGTTGTTTTTACCGAGGTACAGTGAAAAACCTGTCTTGCAAACCAGGTAGTTTCATATCCTGGGGTGATATTTGTCCATTAGTCACTAATTACCCAACCAATATAGCAGTTTTGCTTCTGGGAGTTGCTGAATGCATAATGATTGTTGTTTAGAGTCATAGAGCCATAGAGTTATATAGCACGGAAGCAGGCCCTTTGGCCCAACTCGTTCATGCTGACCAAGGTGCCTTCCTGAGCTAGTCCCATTTGCTGACATTTGGCTCATGTCCCTCTCTCTTCTCCCCTCTCCCATCAGGCAGAAGGTACAAAAGCACGTACCACCAGGCTCAAGGACAGCTTCGATCCAGCTGACATAAGACTATTGAACGGTCCACTCGTACGATAAGGTGGAATCTTGACCTCACAATCGAACACGTCGTGGCCTGGCGCCTTACTGTCTGCCTGCACTGCACCTTGTAACTGTAACACTTTATTCTGCATTCTGTTATTGTTTTCCCTTGTACTACCTCGATGTACTGATGTGATGAAATGATCTGTATGGATAGCATGCAAAACAAAGTTTTCACTGTACCTCGGTATATGTGACAATAATAAACCAACTTACCAATTTAAATCTTTCCTATCCACAAACCTGTCCAAACGTCTTTTAAGTGTTGTGATTGTACCCGCATCTACTACGTACTCTGGCAGCTCATTCCACATACCTGCCACCCTTTGTGTAAACAACTTGTCCCTCAGGTCTCCTTTAAATTTTTCCCCTTTCACTTTACCCCTATGCTTTCTAGTTTTAGACTCCCCTACCCTGGAAAAAAGTACTGTGACCATCTACCCTATCTACGCCCCTCATGATTTTATAAATCTCTATAAGGTCACCCTTCAGCCTCCTACACTGCAGGCAAGACAGTCCCAGCCTGTCCAGTCTCTCCTCATACAGAGAATATGTATCAAAAATACTGTGTCTTGCTGCAACACAGAGTGTGGTGGGTATATGGAATGAGCTACCAGAGGAAGTGGTAGAGGCAGGTACGATTGCTACTTTTTAAACACGTTTGGACATTTAATGGATAGGAAAGATTCAGAGGGATATGGTCCAAATGCAGGTAAATGGGACTAACTCAGGAAGGCACCTTGATCTGCATGAACGAGACATTCTAAAAAGGTTGTGAAAGGCACTACAGGAATGCAGTTTTGATTTTGCTCCCTTTATTAAACCTTTGTCCCTCTGTTGTGAGTAACTATTTCAACACACTGGGGATTGTGAATTTCATGAGTGTGACACACCTGTTAACAGCCTGGAACGGATTCCTTTTTTTAACCTTTGTGAGCTGTAGTTGTGACCCTGTGATTTGTCACATGACTGCAAATTCCTCTTCTTACTTTGAACCAAGTTTGCACAACTCCCATCTCAAAGTTCAGAAAAACATGCCCAGTCTATCCACTACCTCAAAAAAACCCTTCAGTTTTCTAGAGTGCATGGATCCTGTTCCTGGCTTACTCGATCCCCATTGTGAGTTGCTTATCTTGCTCTTCATCTCTATTAGTTGGTATTGTGCATGGAATGCACTATGTTTTGAATATTTTCCTTCATATGCTTTACAGATACACGTTAAGTAAATATCCTAATTCCTTATTTATGAAAGCTATTTCATATCCATGACCTTTCTTATAATTACCATTTCCTAAAGCAATTCTGCAAAAAAAAAGCTTTTTCTACATTAATTATCTGGAAGCCTTATTAAGCTCCATACTCACTCAGAGCTTTCTTTGATCCTTTAACTAAATATTGGGAAGACTGGAGCCATACTCTTTGATCCCATCACAAACTTTATTCCCTTGTCACTGACACCGTTCCTCTGCGGGCAATTGTCTGAAAATGAAGGAGAATAGTCTCAGTCCTGGAGTCATGTTTAAGCGTGACATGAACTTTGGACTATGTATCTTCACATCACAAAGGCAGGTCCATCTCCATAACTCCCTTCTGTCTCAACTCAATTGCTGCTGGAAGCCCCCTTCATGCCCTTGGAATATCATGTTATCCATTTATAATATTGACCCAGTTTTTCTCTCTCCATAGACACTGCCTGATCTGCTGGCATTTATTTCAGGTTTCGAGCTTCAGGTTTTGGGTTTCAGTAACAGCGTTGACCAATATTTCACAACTCTAACTTGCCCCTTTGTTTGCTTTCTCTCTCTTTAATTGCCTTCATTAATCTGCCAAGCAGCTGGCTCCACAAACAATGGGATCACCAAGGCAGCCCTGGCCTCACCCTATCAGAGAGATTCCCTTTGTCCTATCCATCCCTCTCTCACACTCTCTGCAACTTAAAACTAACTTGCCCACTTGCCCAGTTCTAATGAAGGGTCTTCAACCTGAAACATTAACTCTGCTTCTCTCTCCACGGCTGCTGCCTGACCCGCTCAGTGCTTCCAACACTTTCTATTTTTATTTTGGATTCGCAGCACCTGTGGTTTGTGACTTTCCAATATTTGGCCAAGCACTTGGTCAACTGTACAAATATCTCCTTATGTAACTTGATGTCAACGTTGTTGATCATCTTCATTTGTGAAGCACCTTGAGGTATTTTTGCTCAGTTAAAGGTGCAATAGAAATGAAAATTACAGGTTCCTACTGCATTGATTAATATGTTAATCCCGCATTTTTAATCTTCCCCTAATCAATATCCCCCTGGTAACTTGCCAAGGTTTCTTCAACGGTACCTCAAAACTCACAAATCTCCACTACCTAGAAGGGAAAAGGAAGAGATCACATGGGAACACCACCACCAACAGGTTCCTCCTCAAGCCACACATCGTTCTGACTTGCAAAAGTATTGCCTGTCCTTTAACATTGAGGATCCTGGAACTCCCTACCCAGACGCAATGCCAGCACACGTTCACCACATGGGCTGCAATCTTTTCATAATGTGGCTCACCATCACCTTTTCAAGGGGATATAAATGCCAGCTGAGTCAAGAATTAATGAAAAACAAATTACATCAGTGCGGAGAAGGAAAAGGGTTTCACCATCTGAAACAGGAAGTGACAAAGGCAGTGATATCTGCCTAAACGTAACAATAGTTTGTGCATTAATAAATGTTTCTGATATGAACCAACTGGAATCGACTTGCACATAAGAAACAGTGTCAATGAGAAGCTTCCCATAAGAACTAGAGAATGGGATAGTAAATAAGGAATTTTGGCTGATCCTGACCCTCTTTCTCTGTCTGTCTGTCTATCTTTCTCTGATTAACGGACACTCTTGGCAGTTTTAACATCCCTTCTTACTTACTGAGGCTACTAACTTTTACAGAGCAGAGAGCCAAGCTTTCTGCTCTGAACGGTTCATCAGCTCACTTTTATTACACAGTTGTAAGAAAGCCTGTGGATTTTCGTATTTACTGTAGCAGGCATTGAAATTCACGATTAGTTGACCACAGTGCAGGCAAAAATTTAGTTGGGACAGAGTTAGTGTATTACAGTGTACAGAACCTATTTTACAGTCAACAGAATCTATTTAAACAGTGGCCGTTAACTGCAACAAACTGATTCATGACTCCTGACAAAAGCAGGTTTATTTCATCAGAGAACTGCAAATAAGAGGAGGATACCAACATAATGTAAATCCTGTGCATAAGATCAAAACAATCTCTCATATCAGGGCATGTGATAGGGGAATTACCTGGTAATATCTTCCAGGGACTGGTGTTGCTACTTCGTACAGCCTTGTAGATTATATATAGCTGCTAATTACTGGTTCTATTGCTTGTGGTTGCAGTGCAGTGACAGAGAACATGTTTTCATGTTGGGCAACTAATTCCTTTTCTCCTCTTTAAGCCAGTACATCTGATAAGGGAAGAAACTAAGTTGGCTCCAGGGAGAATGAAAGATTAATTGTAAAATTGCAAGAGAAATTTACAAACTGGAAGGTTCTTTGAAACTTTGGGGTGTAGTCATTTTTGGTAAAATAGTGCTCAGAAAAATGAAGCAGCACAAACTAGTCCTAAGACTATCCAGAGACTTGGCACTTCGATAAGGTATGTGGAAAAGTTTTCTTTAGGTATTAGCCAGGGGACATTAAATGTTTCGTATTGCATTCCTCTACATTTTATTGAAACAGGTGTATTAAAACAAAAGGGAGGAGTGAGGAATCCTGTTAAAAAGTTTTATAAGTTTGCCAGCTATTGTGTAATATTTCCCTATTTAGAGGTATGTTTTAGATTTTTGCGGAGAGAGCTGCCCTTATTGTCTAGAGTTCTGTCACAAATGTCACTTACTTTAGCAACATGACTCATTGGATGCTTCAACCCCTCCTTTGTTCTCCCTTATTCAGCGTTCTGCCCCTTTCTTATGTTTCAGGTATCATATTTTGTGCAAAGTGCAGCAAGCGTCCAAATGTGATTGGCTGTAAAGAAGGCAACATGCCGTGGAAATGCATGGTTAGTTTGCAATGAAGAACAGGTTACAGACAGGCATAGTTATTTACATACTACATTGGCACTCATGGAATGATTGACATGGTTCAGGAGAGAGGTAACAGTTTAAACCATCAAAATCTTGACACAAACTTCATAGAGAAACCGATTTTCAAACAATTAAGCGTCTTCCTGGTAGATTTAGTGTAGTTGTTCTGTCCCAGGTATCTGTCTGCCTCCGACATAACACCACAATCCCACAGTTTAAATAAGTGCCCTGTCTTATTTCCTGCACGTTTCAAACATAATCCTGTCTCAGCATTTTCTTTGCTGTTAATATCATTTTTGACACAAATGACCATCATGCTTTGTTCCTTGATCTTACACCTTTTTAATACAGAGTTAATATGTACTGGATTTGCTTTACAATCTTTTTCTTAATGTTAATCTTTACAGGATCAGTCAGGAACATTTAAAAACAGGCTTATTCATTTAAAATATTTTTTATAAGACCTCTTACAAATCTCAACCATTAGAGCAAGTTACTTTAGTGCCAACTCTTCAAACTATATTCCTGCATAGTTCCATTTCCGATATGTATTCATTTCTCAGTAATTTTGTGTTGAAATCATATTTAATTTTAATGCTGTTTTTTGAATCATGTGCTTCAAAGAATAGGGTGAACCAGTATGTGAAGTTATTTTAATCCAAGGGAAATGTTCTGTATCTAACCCTAAATCTCCTGTTTTCTTATTGGGATCAGAACTTTTTGGAATTAGTCCCAATAACTTCTGATTATGGCACACCTGCTTAACTGAACAGGTTTCAATCAACTTCCAAATTTTCCATAAATCATCATCACACTAATTAGAAAGACTTGAGAAATGCTTATGGCTCATCCAACAGGTGTTAAGTCATTGCCTGAGCCACATGCTCACTTCCTTAATTCCTTAATGTTATGCTACAACTGATATGCAAACAAATAAAACCACAATGCCTCACTGGCAAAAATAGATATGAAAGATTTTTCAGTAAATGAAAGAATACTGCAGACGCTGGAAATCCAAAACAAAATCAAACAAAAAAACATCGTTGAAGAAACTCAGCAAGTCAGGCAGCATCTGTGGAAAGAAAAACAGTCAACATTTTGGGTCCACGGCCTTCATCAGAACTGGAAAGAGAGAGATGCAAGTAGGAGGAAAGGTGGTGGGTGGTGGGTGGTGGGATGGGAGGGGTGGATGTGTAGAACAAAGGGTTGATCCATGATAGGATGAGTCGAAATGGCTTAATGGGGACACTTATCAAAGTCAAAGTCAAGTTTATTGTCATATGCACAAGTACATGTATGCATAGTTACAATGAAAAATTTGTAGCAGTATCACAGGCACATCACATCAGATACACAACATTCACAAAAACATAAATTATATAAAATTACACAAGAAAGACCACAATTAGAACAAACAATACAAAGTTCATGGTAGTGCAAAGTGGTCACAGTGTTATTAAACTGAGGTAGTGATTAGGGCTATGCAGGTTGGTTCAAGAACATTAAGCTACTTGGTCTGAGTAATGAGTTGTTAATAAAATGGTGGGACTTGCCTTGCAGAATAAGAAAAAAAATGGAAAATCTCTGCATGTCAGGCAGCATTTGTCAGCATTTATAAAAGGTTTTTAAGTGTTTCTTTCCAAATATTTCTCTCCCACTGGGAATTAATGCAAAGCATTACTTTTTCTTTGCCTTCAACTCTCTCAATCCAAAATCTCTGCTCCTTTTTACCTCTAGCTTTGATTTGTTTTAGTGATGCTTAATAATGCTTTGACTAGCTTAATTGTTTGAAAATTGGTTTCTCTATGAAGTTTGTGTCAAGGCTTTGATGGTTTAAACTGTTATCTCTCTCCTGAACCACGTCAATCATTCCATGAGTGCCAATGTAGTATGTAAATAACTATGCCTGTCTGTAACCTGTTCTTCATTGCAAACTAACCATGCATTTCCATGGCATGTTGCCTTCTTTACAGCCAATCACATTTGGACCCTTGCTGCACTTTGCTAGGTTCAGGCTACACACATCATCTAATAGGAGACAATCATTGGAAGAACACAAAGAGTCTGAAGGTCTCGGCTTCCTTCCATGACTCAGTGGTCAAGTGGCTTTTAAATGCTCATGGACAGGGAAAAAATGTCTCCGAGAGAGAGAGTAATTAACTATTCTCACCTATACCCATCCTGACTGATATCTGTGCGTGAATCAAAGTAATACCTGTTTGTGAATTATAACCGGCTATCAAAGTAATTTAGTGCCATTCAAAAATACTCCTGGAAAACTTCCCAATAGATGGAATAAAATATCATTTGTGACAGAGAAGATACTAGCCTTCATCTTATTCAGAAGACTCTGGAAAATCTTTACTCTCCATACAGAACTTCCATAAAAATGCTTAATCAAGTAGTCAATACAGTCTTTGATTACTTAAATCCCAGAAATGTCCTGATGTTTCTCTATTTATTTTTTCATTCCTAAAAAATACCTATTGTTATACAGACAGATTCAACTTGAAGTTTATTGTTGTCATAAGCCTACATACCCAAGGTATAAATGCCATGAAAGTTAGCTTTTAGCAGCAGCAGCTCAGTACATTACAAGACGAGGACAAACATAAGTTAACATAAACTTAATTGGAGGAATTTAAGATAGGGGGATATGTGGGAGGAAGGGGTTAGATAGTCTTAGGCATGGTTTAAAGGTCGGCACAACATGGTGGGCCGAAGGGCCTGTATCGTGCTGTGAAAAAAAGAATTGGTTTATTATTGTTACATGTACCAAGGTACAGTGAAAAACCGTTTTGTGTGCCATCCATACAGACTATTACATCACATCAGTGCATTGAGGTAGTTCAAGGGAAAACTAATAGAGTGCAGAATATAGTGTTACAGTTACAGAGAAAGTGCAGTGCAGGCAGACAATAACGTACAAGGCCACAATGAGGTAGATTGTGAGGTCAAGAATTCAGCTAGGGGATTGTTCAATAGTCTGATAACAAGGAAGCCAGTATTTAAGATTATACCCTATTTCTCCCCAGCTATTTCTCAAAATGACAATTCAATAATTGTTAATTTTTAATGTATGGGAATATCACATTCCAAATGAAGATTCCCACATAATTCATAACATTAACAGGAATTGTACAGACCATTGTATAATCCAGGTTCTTGTTGTTCCAATATTAATTCAGATAATAATCATCATAGTTTGGCACAACATCATGGGACCAAGGCGTCTGTTCCTGTGCTGTACTGGTTCTAATGTTCTATGATTTAAATACAATAGCTTTAAACCAGCAAGAAAAAGCAAAGCAAAAGAAGAGCACAAGCTTAGAGGGAGAAAAACAGATTTTTCACTTCTTCTCCATTCGTGCATTCCCTCTCTGCTTGTGTCACCCAAAAGGAATTCAAAGGTTGCCAAACCTCGTGCAACATTTGAAAAGTCACAAAGCGTTCAAACCCTTTAAAGCAAAAATGTGATATATTCTCAAGGGCTTAACAGATAAGACATCTTAAAATAAAATCATACACACTTCAACGAGACCTCTACAGATGTTGCCTGACCTGCTGGGTTCCTCCAGCATTTTGTGTGTTGCTCCAGATTCCAGCATTTACAGTTTCTTGTGTCTAAACTTCAAGGAGACTTTTGAATTTCAAGACTTTAGAAGAAAGGAATGTTGAAAGTCATTGGTCACATGAATCATACCTTGCTGCTGAGTCACATTTTGATCACTTGTGGGATTCAGATGTCTGCACATCAACCAAAACACCAGCAGTCTCCAAGATTTTCATTTTCTAACCTCTGATCCACACTTGGATTATAAAATCTTCTAGTTCTATGACTGTGGTCTTATCTAGAACATACTGCTGATTTATTTAGATTTGTTCACTTTAGGTTTGTTCAGAAGAAATCCAAAGATTTCTTTAGGTTTATTCAGAGACGGAAGATTGCAGGATAACACGTTCACTTTTTAGGCTGCCTGACTTTGACCTTAGCAAATATCCATGCACAAGTAGCACCTCCTAGGAGATTGGATCATGATGTAGGGGTGATGGTATGGCTTAGGGCTGTCCACAGTGAAGGTTGTATATTCTTAAGAAACACATTTTTCAAGATAAGAGGGAGACACTAGAGACAACAGATGTTGGAAATCTAGAGCAATACACAAAAGAACTGGAGGAACTCAGCAAGCCAGACAGCATCTATGGAGGGAAATGGACAGGTGACATTTCGGGTTGAGACCCTTCATCAGGACTGGAAAGATAGAGGGGAGATACCCAATGTAAAGCGGTGGGGGGAAGGGGTGAAGCAAGAGCTGATGGTGATAGGTGGACCCAGGTGAGGGGGGTGATAGGCAGGTGGGATGGGGGAAGTGGGAATGATGTAAGAAGCTGTGAGGTGATAAGTGGAAGTGACAAAGGGCTGAAGAAGATGGAATCTGATAGGAGAGGACAGTGGACCATGGAATAAAGGGAAGGAGGTGGGAGGGGAACCAGGATAGCTAATTCCTGAACAGGGTGGGACTTTCATGGGAGCTTGTTTAGATTCATACCTCCATCCAAACATAGAAGGAGGCCATTCGGCCCATTGATGCTGGCTCATAGACCATCCCATTTCTCCACTATTTTCCTGCAACTTATCCTCCCCACATTCCCATCAACTCCCCCCAGATTCTAGCCCTCACCTTCACATCAGGAACAATTTACAGTGACCAATTATTCTACCAACCTGCATGTCTTTGGGATTTGGGAGGAAACCAGAGCAGCCGGAAGAAACCCACGCTGTCCCAGGAAGAACGTGCAAACTCCACACAGACAGCACCAGAGGTCAGGATCGAACCTGGGTCGCTCGAGCTGTGAGGCAGCAGCTCCACTGGCTGTGGCCACTTTTCTCCCGGGTCTACAATATCTGTCTCCAGAGTCAGAATCAGAATCAGATCTATTATCACTGACTTATATGTCATGAAATTTGATGTTTTGCGGCAGCAGTACAGTGCAAAGACATAAAATTACTATCAATTATAAAATAAATAAAAAGTGCAAAAAGAAAAGGAATAACGAGGAAGTGTTCATGGGTTCATGGACCATTCAGAAATCTGATAGTGGAGGGGAAGAAGCTGTCCCTAAATCATTGAGTGTGGGTCCTCAGGCTCCAGTGACCCGAGTTCAATTCCGGCCGTTGTCTGTAAGGAGTTTGTACGTTCTCCCCGTGTCTGCGTGGGTTTCCTCTGGGTGCTCCGGTTTACTCCCACATTCCAAAGGCGTACAGGTTAGGAAGTTGCGGGCATGCTATGTTGGCAGCGGAAGTGTGGCGACATTTGTGCGCTTCCCCCAGAACACTCTGCACAAAAAGATGCATTTCACTGTGTGTTTCAGTGTACGTGAGACTAATAGAGAAATCTTATCTTATCTTATCTTGTACCTCCTCCCCGATGTTAGTAACGAGAAGAGGGCATGTCCCGGATAGTGCGGGTCCTTAGTGATGGATGCCACCTTCTTGAGGAACCGCTGTTTCCTCTCTCCACAGATGCTGCCTGACTTGCTGAGTATTTCCATTATTTTCAGTTTTATTTCAGATTTGCAACATCTACAATATTTTAATTATCAGGTTTTTATGACTTCCCAGTAGTTCCGTGGGCACCATTATTGACACCATTACTGAGGCATTCTTGAAGATGAACTCGATGGTAGACCATTATATGTAACAACAATCACAACATGCTGACTCATATATCAACTAAAGACAATAAAAGGAAAATTGCTTCTTAATTCTGGGGATAGTGTAGTCAAAATAACACGTTTTGTCTCATTATTTTCCAAATTAACATGACTATACTTCCCACCGTTGTCTGTAAAGAGTTTGTACATTATCATGCTGAGAGCATGTACCACCAGGCTTAAGGACAGCTTCTACCCCACTGTGATAAGACTATTGAACGGTTCCCTTATACAATGAGATGGACTCTGACCTCACGATCTACCTTGTTGTGACCTTGCACCTTATTGCACTGCACTTTCTCTGTAGCTGTGACACTTTACTCTGTACTGTTATTGTTTTTACCTGTAATACATCAATGCACTTTGTACTAACTCAATGTAACTGCACTGTGTAATGAATTGACCTGTACAATCGGTTTGTAAGACAATATTTTTACTGTACCTCGGTACAAGTTACAATAATAAACCAATACCAATACCAATATCCCTGTGTCTGCGTGGGTTTCCTCCGGGTGCTCCGGTTTCCTCCCACATTCCAAAGACATACGGGTTAGGAAGTTGTGGGCATGCTTTGTTGGCGCTGGAAGCATGGCGACACTTGCGGGCTGCCCCCAGAACACTCTATACAAAGGATGCATTTCACTGTGTGTTTCGATGTACATGTAACTAATAAAGATATCTTGCCTTCTCTTATAAAATGTTCTCCCAGTGCTGTGATTCATGTTTGTGGGTGAATTGATTCCAACTGTTGGATGCAGGCTTGTAGCTTGGAATAATCTAAGGACTGGGATTTCACATATGCAACCTGCACATGGAGTTCGTAGGGGTGATGCACTTGCTGCTGCATTTGACGGGGTGGGGGGGTGTCTGCAACTTCCTCTCCCCCTCCTGTAGCTGGTGTCATGGGAAACACTTGAGTCTTGATCAATGTACTGATTGGGTTTTCTACACTTGGGTGATTAATTAAGGTTGTGTCACCATCTGGTTTTCCCTACATAGGGAAAACGTCGATGACATAACAGGGCGCACAGTGGTGTAGCTGGTAAAGCTGCTGCCTCACTGCTCCAGTGACCTGAGTTCGATCCTGACCTCGGGTGAGTATATGAGTTCATGTTCTCTCTGTGACCGTATGGGTTATCTCCGGGTGCTCTGGTTTCATCTGACACCTCAAGGACTTGTGGGTTGATGGGTTAATTTCCCCCAGTGTTTGCGTAAATTGCAGAATCCGGGGGAAGTTGACAGCAATGTCGGGAGAGTCCTTAAAAAAATGGGATTATAACTGGTAGGAATCAACCCCATTGTGGTGAATCTGCAATCACAAAGGTCTCTGACCTGAAGTGTTAACCCTGTTTCTCTCTCCACAGATGCTGCCTGACTTGCTGCGTGTTTCCATTATTTTCAGTTTTATTTCAGATTTGCAGCATCTACAATATTTTAATTATAACGTTTTTATGATTACCCAGTAGTTCCGTGGACACATTTATTGGCACCAGTTTCTGATTCCAAATTAAATTATTAACTGAATTTAAATGCCCCAACTACAAAGGCAGGGTTTGATTCCATGTCTCTCAAATTGATTACAATTCCAGTAATTTAACCATTAGGCCATTTACTACAGCCATAGTTTACCACAACCAAGGACATCATATTTTGTATGCTGGACAATTTTCAATTGATCCATCATCGATGTCATTGACTGAGACAAGACTTGTTGCCCAAATCCAGTCATCCCTTTGAGAAGGTGCTGGTGAGACCTTTTTGAACATCACAGTTCATGTGGTGAAAATGTACCCATTGTAAGTTCCCCTTCGCTCGGAGCTGGTATCAAAAGGGAGTTGTTGTGAATTCCCACTCAATAGATACAACAACTGTCTGCATTTATATAGTGCCTGTAACATGGTAAAACGCCTCGAGGTGCTTGACATTATGAACCAAAATTTGACACTGAGCCACATTACTGAAGGAGGTGAGGAAAAACTTGCTCACTGGGCAGGTTTTAAGGAGTGGCTTACAGGAAGAAATAGAGGCAATGGAGTTTGGGATAGGAGTCCCTGAAATAAGGACCTAGGGAGCTGGAGAAACCTCCAATGATGGAGAAGTTCTGGGATGAGTAAGTGGCCAGAAATGAAGGCATACAGAGGAAAATGGAAGGGGTGAAACCATGAAGAAATTGGAAAGTATGGCTGAGAATTCAAGTGATGCTGCTTTATACCACTCTTTCCATGTTACACTCAGCAACACACAATAGGAAGAATGTCACACCATGGGAACGATGTGATTGAGGGTGCAGAGGAGATTCACCAGGATGTTGCCTGGTGGTGGATTGGACCATTATAAGAAGAGACGAGTTTGTTTACCCTGGGACGGAGGAGGCTGAGGGATGACCCGATAGAGGTATGCAAAAATTATGAGGAGGTTAGATAAGGTAGATGTTAAGAATCTTTCTCCCGACAGGAATGTCTAAGACAAGAGGCAGTGGGATCAAATGAGGTGCTTGAGGAGTGCAAGACATCGCTTAAGAGAAAAATCAGGAGGGCTAAAAGAGGACATGAGGTTGTTCTGGCAGACAAGGTGAAAGAGAATCCAAAGGCTTTCTATATCTATATTAAGAGCAAAAGGATAACAAGGGACAAAATTGGTCCTCTTGAAGAGCAGCGTGGTCATCTATGCGTGGAGCTGAAAGAGATGGGGGAGATTGTAAGTGGATTTTTTGCACCTGTGTTTACTCAGAAGACAGACACAGAGTCTATAGAACTGAGGAAAAAGAGCAGTGAGGTCATTGACCGTATCCGGATTACGGAAGAGGAGATGCTTGCTGTCTCAATTTGTGGGTAAATTATTGGAAGCTATTCTAAGGGCAGGATATATAAGTATTTGTATAGACAGGGCCTGATTAGGAATATAAGGAACATGGCTTTGTGCATGGCAGGTCATGTCTAACCAATCTGATAGTTTTTCGAGGAGGTTACCAGGAAGGTTGATGAAGGGAAGATGGTGGACGTTGTCTTTCTGGACTTTAGCAAGGCCTTGGACAAAGTCCCGCATGGGAAGCTGCTCTAGAAGGTTAAGTCACTTGGCATTCAGGATGAAGTAGTCAACTGGATTCAACATTAGCTTAGCAGGAGAAGCCAGAAAGTGGTAGTAGGTGGTTGTCTCTCTGATTGGAGGCCTGTGACTAGTGGTGTGCCACAGGGATCGGTGCTGGGTCTGTTGTTGTTTATCATGTATATTAATGATTTAGATGATAATGTGGTAAACTGGATCAGCAAATTTGCAGATGACATCACGATCGGGGGCGTGGTAGACAGCGAGGAAGGCTATCCCAGCTTGTAAAGTGATCTGGACCAGCTGGGAAAATGGGCTGAAAAGTGGCAGACGGAATTTAAAGCGGACAAGTGTGAGGTGTTGCACTTTGGGAGGATAAATCAGGGCAAGACTTGCACAGTGAATGGTAGGGCACTGAGTTGTGAGGTAGAACAAAGGGACCTGGGAGTACAGATCCATAATTCCTTGAAAGTAGCATCGCAGATAGATAGTGTCATAAAGAGAGCTTTTGGCACTTTGGCCTTCGTAAATCAGGGCATTGAGTACAGGAGTTGGAATGTTATGTTGAAGTTGTATAAGACGTTGGTGAGGCCAAATTTAGAGTATTGTGTGCAGTTCTGGTCACCTACCTGCAGGAAAGATATCAATAAGCTTGAAAGAGTGCAGAGGAATTGCACATGAATGTTGCCGGGACTTGAGGACCTGAGTTACAGGGATAGGTTGAATAGGTTTGGATGTTATTCCCTGGAGTGCAGGAGAATGAGGGGAGATCTTATAGAAGTAGACAAAATTATGAGGGGTATAGATAGGGTGAATGCATGCAGGCTTTTTCCCCTCAGGTTGGGTGAGACAAGAAATAGAGGTCATAGGTTTAAGGTTAAAGGTAAAATATTTAAGGGGAATCTGAAGGGGAACTACTTCACTCAGAGGGTGGTGCGAGTGTGGAACGAGCTGCCAGCGTAAGTGGTGGACGCAGGTTCAATTGTAATAATTAAGAGAAGTTTGTGTAGGTACATGAAAGAGAGAGGTATGGAGAACTATGGTTCGGGTGCAGGTAGATGGGACTAGGCAGAAAACCAGGCCGGCATGGACTAGATGGGCCGAATGACCTGTTTCTGTGCTGTAGTGCTCTATGAATCTATGACATAGGTTAAGATGAGAGGAAGGAGGCTTAGAGGGGATCTGAGGGGGAATCTTTTCACACAGAAGGTGGTTTGGTGGAAGTGGTGGAGGCAGATGCTCTCACAACATTTAAGAAGCTTCCAGACAAGTACTTGAAACGTCAAGGCGTTGAAAGCTGCAGACCTAATGCAGGTAAATGGGATTAATGTAGGTAGGTACAAGGAGCAGTATGGACATAGTAGTTGAAGGGGCTGATTTTGCCCTGTATGTTTCTATGACTCTATGAGTGTGATACCTGCAAGAACCTCTGAAGCTAATAAGATTGGTCAGGATTTGACCTTCCCTGAAATATCATTCAGTTTTATTATTATTAAACAGGCCTCAAAATAAACCACAGTGAGTCAAGCTAATATAATTTCCTCTCTAGTTTGGCCTGTGAATTATTTATCAACATTATTCAATGTTTCACTTTCTCTGTATAATTAAGGATCAAGAAATAAGTCATGTTAAATCCATTCCAAATTGTCCATGTTTACAGGTCCTCTGCAATGTGCAAAGGGAGCTTCAAGACCTCAGACTTGGCTCAAAACTCAAAGTCCACTGGGCAGCAGGACTTCAACACCAAGCATCAGGAGTGCAGAGAAGTCCTGTGTAAGTGGGACAGAGGCACAGCACCATCTCTTACCCTCAGGCACCTCCTGTCCCTTTGTGGAAAAGACTGTAGCATTAGAACATAGAACAGTACAGCATAGGAACAGGCCCTTCAGCCCACAATGTCTGTGCTGAACATGATACCAAATTAAACTAAGTCTCTTCTGCCTGCATGTGATCCATATCCTTCTATTCCCTGCATATTCATGTGTCTAACATCCTCTTAAACACCATTATCGTATCTGCTTCCACCACCACCCCTGGCAGCCTGTTCCAGGCACCCACCACTCTCTGTGTAAGAATCTTGCCCTGCCCTGCTCCTTTAAACTTTCCCCCTCTCACCTTAAATGCATGTCCTCTAGCACTTGAAATTTCTACCCTGGGCAGAAGATTCTGACTGTCCACCCTACCTATGTTATAAACTATTATCAGGTCTCCCCTCAGCCTCCGACGCTCCAGAGAAAACAACCCAAGTTTGTCCAGCCTCTCCTTACAGCTCATACCCTCTAATCCAGGCAGCATCCTGGTGAACCTCTTCTGCACCCTCCCCAAAGCCTCCACATCCTTCCTGTAATGGGGCGACCAGAACTGCACACAATAAATTGCACACATTGGTCTCACCATTCATCTCAAAGCCTACAGAACTGTATTGGAAGCAAGTTTTCCTTACTCCCGAATGACTGCTGAAGAAGAATAGTACACAGTACAGCTGGTAGGTCCGCTGCCTCACAGCTCTGGTGACCGGGTTCAAACCTGACCTCCGGCACTGTCTATGTGGAGCTTGCACGTTCTCTCTGTGACTGTGTGGGCTTTCCCAGGTGCTCCAGTTTCCTCCCACGCCCCAAAGGTTGGTAGGTTAATTGACTGCCGTAAAATGCCCCTAGTATGCAGATGGGTGATAGAATCTGGAGGAAGTTGATGGAGATGTAGAGAGAATAGGTTCGAGGGAAATGAGTAGGGAAAAGGGATTGCTCTGTGAGCTGCCATAGCCTAGATGGGCCAAAAGGATATACGGAACACACTAATCAATTTGCAAGTTCTCACCGCTGCACTTCACAAGATCACAAGATCACAAGACAAGGGAGCAGAAGCAGGCCATTCGGCCCATTGAGTCTGCTCCAAAGAAAAGGGAAAAAGAAATGGGGAATGGGGAGAAAAAGAAAAAAAAAACTATTCTAATCCCAATTTCCGGCCTTATCCCCATATCCCTTGATACCCTGTCTATTTAGATATCTATCTATCTCTTCCTTGAACGCCCCCACTGATCTGGCCTCCACTGCTGTACGTGGCAAGGAGTTCCACAAATTCACCACCCTCTGGCTAAAGAAATTTCTCCTCATCTCTGTTTTGAAACTGTACCCTCTAATTCTAAGATTGTGCCCTCTGGTCCTGGACTCACCCACCAAGGGAAACAGCCTAGCCACATCTACTCTGTCCTTTCCTATCAACATTTTAAATGTCGCTATGAGGTCCCTTCTCATTCTTCTGTACTCCAGTGAGTACAGTCCAAGAGCCGACAAACGTTCATCATACGTAAGCCCTTTCATTCCTGGAATCATCCTCGTAAATCTCCTCTGAACCCTCTCCAACGTCAGCACATCCTTCCTAAGATGTGAGGCCCAAATCTGCGCACAATATTCCAAATGAGGCCTCACTAGTGCCCCGTAGATCCTCATCAACACTTCCTTACTTTTATACACTATACCTCTCGAAATGAATGCCAACATAGCATTCGCTTTCTTTACCACCGATCTGACCTGGTGGTTAACCTTTAAGGTATCCTGCCCAAGTACCCCCAAGTCCCTTTGTACTTCCATACTTTGAATCTTCTCTCCTTCTAGATAATAATCTGCCTGCTTATTTCTGCTTCCAAAGTGTACAACTGCACATTTCTCAACATTGAATCTCATCTGCCATTTCCTTGCCCATTCTCCTAAACTGTCTAGGTCCCTCTGCAACCTTCCTATCTCTTCAATACTCCCTACTCCTCCACCTATCTTGGTGCCATCCGCAAACTTAGCCACAGAACCATTTATTCCATTATCCAAATCGTTGATGTTGGGTGTAACTTTGGGCACTATTTGAAGGAAGGCAGGTAGGAATTCTTCCTGATGACAAAGGTGATAGTTAAAAGCAAACACTCAGCAGGTCAGGCAGCATCTGTGGAGAGAGTAGCAGGGTTAACGTTTCAGCTCAATGACCCTTCCCCAGACCGGGAGAAGTTCGAAATGAAACAAATTTTGACAAAGGACAAGGGGAGGGGCAGAGAGAACATTAGGGAAGGTCTGTGATAGAGTGGTGGCCTGATAAAATTGATGGTGGTGGTGTCAGCTGGGAGGGGCTGGAGAATGTGTGTCTGGAGGACATGTAAGTAGGAGGAGAAGAACCAAGACACGAGAGAATGCAGATGCTGGGATCTGGAGCAACAAGCAAAATGCTGGAAGAAATCAGCGGGTCCACTTGTGGAGGCAAATGGATGACGGACATTTTGGGTCCAAACCCTTCATCTGAGAAGAAACAATTCTGAAATGTCAAGAGAGAGGGATCTATAAACTGGATGATGGCATTTTGAGAAACAAGGCATTTGAAACTTGACTTCAATGATGGGTCTAGATGACTCCATTGCACGAATTCAGAAGATGGGAATGGTGTTCCTTGAGTTTACATTGACCTTTGTTAAAACAATAGGAGGTCCATAACAAAAAGGTCTGAGTGGGAGTGGGTTGGAGAATTAAAGTGACAGACAACTAGAAGCTAAGAGTTACCACTGTGGACAGTGGAGGTGTTCTGAAAGTGATCAACCCATCTACTTTTTTTTTCCCAGTGCGGTGGAGACCACATTGTGAAGGCCAAATGTTGTACCCCACGTGGGAAGAAGAACAGGCAAATCTCTGCTTCACCTGGAAGGAGTTTTTGGGTCCCTGAATTGTCAAATTAGATGACATTTATTCCCTAACCAATATCACTAAAACAGATGAGCTTGTTATTATTCCAATAATGTTTTTGGGAGCTTGTTGTGCTAAAGTTGGCATTTATGTTCACCACATTACAAAAGTGATTGTAACAGATGGAAATATTGGTTAGTGTCAGTTTAGGAATTTGTGGCCAAAATGGTTTCTATTTTCTTGATTCATTGTTTTAGAAACTGTCTGTCCTGAAACCAGTGTAAAAATTGCACTGTAAGTTCCTTTTTAAAAAATTATCTTTATCTTGTGTATTTACACTGTTAGTTATCCTCCAGTATCTTAGAAAGAGAGACTGAAACAGTGGCTACACTGCAAAAGTAGTGCATGTGCTGGAATTGTTTTGAGACATCGTAGCTTGTGAAAGGATGGCAGCTTGGAGCAGCAATTGGAATTGAATTGGTTTATTATTGTCACATGTACCGAGGTAGTGAAAAACTTGTCTTGCATATCGTTCATACAGATCAATTCATTACACAGTGCATCGAGGTAGCACAAGGTAAAACAATAACAGAATACAGAATAAAGTGTAACAGCTGCAGAGAAAGTGTAGATAGACAATAAGGTGCAAGGCCATAACGAGGTAGACTGTGAGTTCAAGACTCCATCTTATCGTACTAGGGGACCTTTCAATAGTCTTATAACAGCGGGATAGAAGCTGTCCTTGAGCCCGGTGGTACGTGCTTTCAGGCTTTTGTATCTTCTGCCTGATGGGAGAGGGGAAAAGAGAGAATGTCGCAATTAATGCTGCTGCCTCATAGCTCCAATGGCCTGGGTTCGATCCTGACCTCTGGTGCTGTTTGTGGGGAGTTTCCATGTTATCCTTGTGACTCTGTATGTTTCCCCCGGGTGCTCTGGTTTTTTCCCATATCCCAAATGCATGTTGATTGGTAGGATAATTGGGCACTGTAAATTGCCCCTTGTGTAGGTAGATAGTGGGAGAATAAGTGAGGAATTGGAGAGAGAATGAGTGCTAGGGAAATAGGTGGGGCTGGGAATGATAAAATTACACAGAGTCAGCATAGACAAGATGGGCCAAATGCATTCCTTTTAGGTCATGAGTTGATGAGAAAGGTGCCAGAGAAATGCAGTTTCTTTTCTCAGTCATTATCTATTCTGGCCAGGGATCAGAGATTTCTATAAAAACAAATTATTATCTGGAGGTTGTCACATTGCTGGTTGTGGGAGCTTGCTGTGCACAATTTGGCTGCCATGTTTCCCACAGAGTAAAAGTGACCACCCTTCAAAGTACATAATTGGCTGCAAAGCACTTTGTGGCCCTCTGTAAGGCACATAGTAGGTGCTATGGAAATGCAAACTGTCTTTATTTATTTACCTCAGGTCACCCCTTCTTAGTACAGGCGACCCCCGCGTTACAGGGGAGATGGGGTTGCATTCCTAGAAAATGCTCTGTATTGGAATTTTCCGTAATATGAGCCATGTGATGTGCTCAAGAAATGCGAGTTGAAAAAAAAGTGTGTTCATTTATTTACTTTTTTAAATTCATGGGAATGAATTTTATTCTGTATCTCAGATTTTTGGGTAGTAATTTGTGAATGCTGTAGGGGTGAATTTCTTTAACGCAAGGGGTTGCCTGTATAGATAACCGATAGTGTCAACCGAGTCACTACTGACCACTCTGTGTCATCCATTGAGGTTGCCGGAGGATGAGGCCTAAGTTCAGGCTTACTACAAAGAGTAGATTCTGCAGGTGACGAGGTCAATCAAACCACCTATTTAAGGAGTGAAACATAAACTATGACAGAAAGTGCAACAAGCTACTCCCAATCAAATAAATCATCCTTGCCAGAAATTCAGTGAGTAGAGGATAGTGAAACAAGTTCAATGCTGTCCACATCGTTTTCATAGGTTGTGCCTGGAGATCAAGAATGACTTGCTTGTACTCCGGTTTTGTGAGTTCCTAAATGGTTGACATTATGGGAACCAGGGGTGGCACTGCGGTCAGCAAGCTTGGCTGATAGTGTAATTATCCAATCATGATCATTCTGTTTGGTACTCATGTTAACATCATGTGTAAAGACATAGTCTTTAAAATCCAAGGATGGTTTCGCCAAACTCCTCTGTATTGGTGGAAACTTCCCTCCTATTCCTGTGCAGATCAATGTTGTTTCTATTCCACGCTTTGGCCCTTGACTCAAGATTTCTCAATACAGAGTGAGTCAAGTACTACTCACAGTGCGGTACAGTCTCCCAATTGCCCAAGTGAGACTGCTGGTCTCATAGGTCACACACTGTTAAATCAAGTAATTAATGTTAGCAATGGGAGCATTTATATAAGAGCTAACAGGGAACTTGTTATAATATTATGGTTTCCAGCCAGGTTTGTTTGGCAGACTTTACCTTTGTTGCATCATAACAGGACACAAAATAAATTATTATTGAACAGGGGAATGTGTGAATGCTGGAGTGATTGACACTATGCCTTAACAACAGCGAGTTAGTATTTTCCAATCTGCATTCTTTTGTTTGCTGCTCATAGCCAAACAATTATAGTTGTTATTGCCTCCTACAAGCTAATATATATCCCAGAGGGATAGAAGTTACGAAGGAAAGGCATACGTTTGATTTGTGCCTTTCTTGACTTCAAGATGCCATTACGTGGTTGAAGGACAATGGTGCTTTAACGTTCAGTTACCATTGTAATGTAAGAAGCAAAGCTGCCTGTTTGTGCACAGCAAGATCCCACAAATAGCAAAGCAGTGTGTAATATGATGTGGAAAATGGCAAGAGCTTTGTAATCAGAGTAGTGATATTATACATTTTATATTGTTTGTTAACTCTTTATGAGATGTTCAATTAGTGTTAAAACCACCGGTGTGGTAATGGTTAATGTGTTATCAAGCTTAATTAAAGCTTGTTTACCATTGTGATTTGTCATGTGACAGGAAAGACTTATCATGTGACAGGAAGTTGTTTCATCATGTATATATAAGAAGCAGATTGCCCACTGATGGCTGGGACTGTGAATGGTGCAAGGAGCATAAACAGAGAAGATGCTCTCATATTTACTGTTGCCAGGAGTCCAGAACAGCAGAAGGAATGTGAGAACACTGCTTTGCTTGAGAACTGTTTATTTCTTGGACTTCATTTTTGAACTGTGGTCACAAGTGGTACTAAGGACTATTGATAACTCTTACATTTGCTATTGTGAGGGAACTCCATAATTAGTATGGCTTTGAGATTCATTTACTTTAATAGGGCAAACTGTTTCCTCTTTGTTACTAATTACTTAATACAATTTCTTCAAAAGTATTGATTGGATCAGAATCATATTGTAATAAACCAGTATTTTGCAACACCCTGAAGGCAAAATAATCACTACATAGAGTAGATTCTATGCATGGAGCTTCTGCATAATATCTGCCCAGATATCCCCGTAACCTGGCAGAATGAAGTGACATAGCACGTAAAGGCTATTTGAAACACAAGAGAACAAAGAGGGTATTGAGGAGACTACCTCTGCTCTGCTCTTCATGGGATCCCCCAAAGAGGCCAGGTAGAGCCTCAGTTTAATGTCTCATCAAAAACAACCCTCTAGCAGTGTAGCAGTACTACATGATCCTATACTATGTGCCTACCTCTCTGAATTGGGACTTGAACCCACAATCTTCTCAGATTTAAGTCCAGTGTGTTATTGAGTCATTAGTCATGTGTTTTAAACCCCACCCAATTAAGATTGATTTGGAAATAAATTAAAGATATAAAGATGAAAGAAGATCTAATCTGGATAAACTGAAGAGAAAAGTTAACAGGTAAACAGCGCTGGGTAGAAATGTTCAGTCTGTTAATGAGGTACATTGCATTGAGGCTCTGAGTGCACATTCATTTCTCTTTTATTCACAGGGTGTGGAGATGGCAGGGGAGGTTGGGATTTATTGGCCATCCCTATGGACAAAGACTGGTGGAATAATTCCAGAGAAAGGCAGGAGTTAGCAGCATCAGCCAAGCAGACCAAAAATTATAACCCTCAATCACTGGCCAGTGAGGTTACTGAGAGTACAAGAGGTTTGATTTAATTTTAAGTGTATGATATGTTCTAACCTGCATCAAACCTACTTGGGCTTCTGGTTGAATAATTTAAATCCCTCCAAGGTCCTACTTCTTCTGATCCCTCCCAGCCCTTAGAGATCTCTGCACTCCTTTAGTCCTGGCCTCCTGTGCCTCCCTCAATGTAATTGCTTCACTGGTGGTAGAGCCATTGGCTGTCTAAGCATCAAGCTCTGAACTGCTGTTGCCCAACACCACACAATTGACTTAATATAGAAGAGGTTTTCAGTTTTAATGAGGCAGCAAATGTGAATATTCACAAGGCTGCCTGCTCTCAGCAGTGATTAAAGGAAGGTACTTGCGTTGATAGCGGGTGAACTGACTCACTGTCCGTGTCCACCAGTGAATGACCCATTGGATCAAAGAGCAGAGGCCAACTGTCAAAGCTGTAGAACTGTATCCAGGGATGGGGGTGGGGAAAAGGATGCAAAACCTGTGCAGGTGAAATGACCCTAACGTTCTCACTCTTTCCCCCAATCCTTTGCCCAGTTAGGAAGCCATAGCATGGACATTATGGATGTAGAGTGGTGAGACTGATGGGCCATTTATAAATGGAACTGTCAATAAGAGGTCATTGCAGGTATACCTTCCTTCAAAGGTCCAAAAAGGCAAACAATACATTTGTCTTTATTGCATCAGTAAATTGGTTTATTATTGTCACAGGTACCAAGGTACAGTGAAAAACTTTGTTTTGCATGCCATCCATACAGATCATTTCGTCACATCAGTGCATTGAGGTAGTACAAGGGAAAAGCAATCATCGAATGCAGAATAAAGTGTTACAGTTACAGAGGAAGTGCAGTGCAGGCGTACAACAAGGTGCAAGGCCATGATGAGGTAGATTGTGAGGTCAAGAGTCTATCTTATTGTGCTAGGGAATTGTTCAACAGGCTTATAATAGTGGGATAGAAGCTGTCGTTGAGCCTGGTGGTACGTGCTTTCAATCTTTTGTATCTTCTGCCCAATGATAGGGGGAGGAGAAGAGAGAATGACCAGGGTGGGTGGCATCTTTGATTATGTTGGCATAATTATGTTGATTATGTTATGAGGATTTGAGGGCCCTAGTGTGACTGTAGAATATTGTGCACAGGTGAATATTGTGGAAGGTTACTTTAGGAGTTTTAAAGAGAGATTGGATAGGTTGGGACTTTTTGCCCTGGAGTGAAGGAGGCTGAGGGGAGAGGTTTATAGAACCATGAGGGGCATAGATAAGGTAGATGGTCACAGTCCTTTTCCTAGGGTAGGGGTGTCTGAAACCAGATGACATAGGTTTAAGGTGAGAGAGGAAAGATTTAAAGGGAACCTGAAGGGCAGATTCCTCACACAGGGTGGTGGGTATATGGAATGAGCTGCCAGAGGAAGTGGTAGATGCAGATACAATTACAATGTTTAAAAGATATTTAGCAGGTCCATGGATAGGAAAGGTTTAGAGGGATATGGGCCAAACACAGGCAAATAGGACTAGGTCAGATAGGTACCTTGGTCAGCATGGATGAGTCGGGCTAAAGGGCCTGTTTCCATGTTCTATTACTCTGACCCTATGACTGACTCTATCAGGGGGATTGACAGGATAGATCCAGCATCTGTAGGCTTTTTTTCCCATTTACTGAGACTAATTGGAGACCGCTTTCAAAGCACAACTGGGCTGCACTTCCCGTATCATTTCCGTAGCAATGCAGGTCAGTCAAGGAAGAGAAACCAAAAAAATAGTGTTTAAACATTTGAAGCATATCCATTTTAAAACCTATAAATAGTTGATACTGCTTCATTACCTAGTCCCTACTGGTATGTAATTTCCCAGCACTTCTTATCGGATGCCATGGAGCGGGAAATTAATGGCAGGATGAAACTCATTAAATAGTAGATAACCTTTGCTAACTACACTACATCTCAACTGATTGCTGAATTCCTAACAATTGAATAACCATCTTACATACTGGTTACTCACTTGATTGAAAATGTGTTCTCAAAATAAGCTGGAGATAAGTACCTTCCAAGGATATGCTGGCAACAAGTCAAACCCAGTTAACAATCTGAGGACTCTGATGTAGTTGGACAAAAATATTCATTTTCTGTTTTCTGACATTGCCCATTCCAATGCAAAGCTATGATAAGTAAAGTCTGCCATTTCTTGGGAGATTTAATCAAAAGTACTTGGATGTGTTAACTTTTAGTTTATTGCTCGTTGGGGAGGTGAGGTAACCAGGAGGATGACAGTCAGTCCCTCAAGGATGCTGCTTTGGATTAAGGAAGATCTGCACCTGTGCTACCAGACATGTTGGTTGTTCAGTGAATTTGGCTACTAATAGCCCCTAGTGTAGTTTGGTGATGGGAGAATCAGAGGAGTGTTAATGGGCATATGGGAGAGGTTGCAGGGAAATAAGTGGGTGTTGGGCTCCTTTTAAGACCTAGCAATGACTCAGTGGGTGAAATGGCTTTCTTCTATGTCGTATAGAAATGTGAAATTGCATGAAGTATGAACAGTATTTTACTCAAATTAAACACTTGTCTCTGGGCCTTTTGGAGAAAGGGTTCCGGGTTTCAGATTCCTACTGCACGCAAAGAAATGATTCCTGGCTTTTTGACTCAGTGGTTTGGCTCTGATAGGTAATGCCACCTTGTTCCTGAAATGTCCACCAGAGAAAGTATTGCTCTACATCTGACTGATCAGTTTGTTTCCTAATGAATAAAGCAACATAATCTACTCACCCCTTAATACCCTGGGCACACTGGAATACAAATCTGGTTGGAACAATTTAAGGATACATCAACAAGCCACAGTAAACTGATTTTAAGCAATTTAACTTGTATAAAAAAAATAAGTGAAACAAAACTGATTCTGAGACTTCAAAGCTTAATCAGTGTAGCCTGACATTTTATAATCGTTGGGTGTGAATGTCAACATTCGACCAACATTTATTGCTGTCTTTAATTACCCTTGTACTACGGTCGTCTGGATTTTTAAACCAACTATATTGGTTGGATTTAATAGTCCAGGGTTTGGAGTTGAACCTAGACCAGAATAGGGAGGGATGAGTCACTTTGCTGTGGATTCATGTCTCACTCCAAGGTCTCTTGAACCCTACAACGCTGAAGGAAGCCGAGCTGGTAGGAGTGCTGTTTCTGTGCCTTGGGATCCTAGGTGGGAATGCACACTGGCAGTTCCAGAGAGAACTAGATGCAGGACGTCCTGGACTTCTGTGCCCATGTATTCCATCTGACTTCTCACTCTGCCTCTGGGCTCACCACTGCGAATGGGAGGCCTCTATGAGTTGCTGAAGCAAGGTGCAGGATACATTTTGAACCTGAGTCTCTCTGCTTTATACCAACTAAAACTGACACCAGCATAGCACCTGTGAGACTTGAATCCACAGACAATTATATAGACCAGTACAGAATCAGGCCCTTTGGACCACAGCGTTTGTGCTGAATGTGACGCTGAAATAAACTAAATCCTTTCTGCCTGCACATGATCCACATCCCTCCATTCCCTGCATATTCATGTGTCTATCTAACAGCCTCTTACACACTACTACCATATCTGCTTCCACCACCACCCCTGGCAGCCTGTTCCAGGTACCTGCCACTCTCTGTGTAAAAACACTTGCCCACATATCTCCTTTAAACTTTCCCCCTCTCACCTTCAATGCTGATCCCCTAGTTTTTGACATTTCTACACTGGGAAAAAGATTCTAACTGTCTACCCTATCTATGCCTCTCATAATTTTATAAACTTCTTATCAGGTCTCCACTTAGCCTTTGACATTCCAGAGAAAACAACCCAAGTTTGTCCAACCTCCCCTGATAGCTCATACCTTCTAATCCAGGCAGCATCCTGGTAAACCTCTTCAGCACCCTTTCCAAAGCCTCCACATCCTTCTTGTAATGAGGCAACCACAATTGCACAGAATGCTCCAAATGCAGCCTAACCAAAGTTTTATATAACTGCAACATAACTTCCTTACTGTTATACTCATTGCCCTGACCAATGAAGGCGAGCATGCCATATGCCTTCTTTACCACCCTATCTACTAGAGTGGCCACTTTCAGGGAGCTATGGACTTGGACCCCAAGATCCCTCTGTACATCAATGCTGTTAAGGGTCCTGCCATTAAATGTATACTTTCCCCTTTTACCCCCCCAAAGTGCAACACCTCACACTTGCTCAGAGTAAACCATCTGCCATTTCTCCTCCTATATCTGTAACTGATCTACATCTACAATTGACTAATCCCTCCTTATTCTGGCCTATGTTCAAGCCCTGAGCAATGTGGTTGACTTAATCCAGCTGACCTGTCTTTTCATTTTGGTGAGTTTTTGTTTATTCTTATTTATTTCACACAATACTCATGTTTTAATTAAAGAACATCAATTAATTTTTCAAAAGCATTTATAATTTATAATTTTTAAAAATATGTTTAAATTTTTGGGATTACTTTCAACTGTTTACAAATTTCATTATGCTAACAGGACCTTCTGACAGTAAAAAAAAAGTCAAAGGGCCAAGACGTACAAGGCTACTGATTGAGTTTTGGTAAATGGGGTCAGTGTAGATGTCTACTTGACAGTGGGCATGGACATGATGGGCCAAAGGGCCTGTTTCTGTACCCCTTGACTCTGAGGTTGGTCCATGGGCCTGAGACCTTCTTTCCAAGTTCTCTAGCCTAGTTGCTGCCTGTTGTGCCTCGTGGAAAGGGAGAACCTTGGGAGTTGTGTGGCTGCGGGAAAATAGTGGCGGTGGGGGACTGTGGGACATGGGGGCAGGTAGCATTAAACTGTGGCCTCATCTGCCCCCTCGGGTGGAGGTAAAAGATTCCATGGTGCTATTTCAATGAGTTTTTCCTGGCTTCCTGTCCAAGTATTTATCCCTTAACCCACTTCATTCTCCTGTTGCTGTTTGTGGGAGTTTGTCCTGTCCAAATTGATGCCCACGTTTCCTATTCTGTGCTTTGATGTATTTCAGTGGCTGCAATCATTCGGGGAAAAGGCAAGTGGTTCGTCGTAGACTCGTAGAGCCACACAGCACAGAAACAGGCCCTTCGGCCCACCACGACCAGGCTGACCACTTTGCCCATCTACACAAATCCCATTTTCCCTCATTAAGACCATATCCCTTGCCTATTTAAGTGTCCGTCTAAATGCTTCTTAAACATAGCGATTGTATCTGATTCACCACCTCCTCAGGCAGTACTCCACACATCATTTTTTTCCTTTATTTTAATTAATAGTAACACCTTTAATTATTTTAGTTCAGTTAAATGCCATCTTAACTTAATTCATAATGGTTTAAAATTAATTACTTTTTGATAACTTTTAATTTTGTTAATTATTTCAACCTACTAGGACAAATGACCCTGTGAAGGGGTCATGTGGAAGCAAAGACTGTGTGGGACAATCTGGGTTCAGGTTGAGCACAAGCTGTACCCTCATTTATTTAAGTTAGCGATGCTTTCAATAGAATGTGTGTGTTCTCTTAAGGTTTAAGAATGGCATTTGTTTTTCATTTAAATATTTTCAATAACTTACAATAACTTTTTTCAAGAGGTTGCCAATGATGTTGAATATTTGTAAATGTCAGAGACATTCTGTAGTGGGAAATTGAAACTCAGTTGTACATGGGTTAAGTGTTTTGCCTTTCAAATCAATCACTACCTTTTGATGAACTGTGCATTACAGAGTTTCTGAAACAATGAAGCTTAATGGGGAAGCATTAGGGAGATGGATGAGAGCAATTCTCACGGTCAGTAAACAATATTCAGTCTTTGCCATTTCACCGTTCCGAGTGTCCTGTTTGCAGACAGTCTGCAGATGGAGCCTACAGTCTGACTGTCAGGTGATCTCCGATATTTAGTAGCTTAGGCATAAAACGCTTAAACTGGGTTCAGCTGAGATAGAAAAGTGAATGGCTGGAACTAAATATGTATTTTGTTAGCCTCAGTCAAGAGACAACCTTCTTAATTTTATTACACTCTCTTGATGCTACAAGTCATGTCAAGGTTTAACCCTGCATCTTCTGGGCTCCAAGGCCAACCTCCAAGGCCAACAATGTATCTCTGTTTACATTGTAAATCAGGAGTCATAAAGCACAGTAACCAATCTTTTGATCTACAGTATCCCTGTCAAGTACCCATCTATGCTAATTTCCCATTTATCTGCACTTGCTCCTTAGCCTTCTATGCTTTAAGCATTTGTCAAGATCTTTCGTAACTATTGAGAGAGTCTCTGCCTCCACCACCCACTTGGGCAGTGTGTTCCAGATTCCAACCATCCTTAGTGGAAAAAATTCTTCTTCTGATCCCCTTCTAAACCTTTTACCCCTTACGCTAAATCTGTGTTCTCTAGTTTTAGACATCTGCTACAGGCAAAAGTTTCCAACTATCTACCTCATCTATGTTCATAATTTTGTATACCTCCATCAAGTTCCCTCCTCAGCCTCCTCTGCTCCAAGGAAAACAAATCCAGCCTATCTAGGGTCTCCTCAATTGAAATGAAGAACACTTCTCTTCCACACACCACCTCCTGAGCAATCACATCTTTCCTATTGTGTAGCAACTGCTCTAGCCGTGGGCTTACCAATGTTTTATAAAGTTGCATCTTAACCTCCCTGCCCTATTCCCCAGCTAATGAAGTCAAGTATCCCATATGCCTTCTTCACCACCTTATCCACCTGTGATGTCATCTTCAGGTACCCAGATGAAGGGTATCGACCCAAAACGTCGACTGTCCATTCCCCCCCCGTAGATGCTGCCTGACCCGCTGAGTTCCTCCAGCATCTTGTGTGTTGCTTCAGCTGTCCAAACCTGTTCACCATGTTAGTTAAAGCAACTGTTCTTGTCGGGAATATTTTCATTACAGAGTAATCTACTTAGCTTTGGGTTTAAGGTTTTACTCCTATTATAATTGGAGCAATAGGTTGTCCTTGGTTCCTTGTCCACACCAATACTTAGCTAAGAATAAAACCAGGGGTAGCAGGAGGGATTTCTCCATTCATCCCCTCACCAACCCACTCTTGATATTAAATGCTCCACAGACAATGACAAGCCTCATCCTTCCTCTGCTGGTGTAGAAAGTAAAAGTGCTGCCTTACAACACTAGAGAGCTCGGCTCAATCCCGACCTTCGGTGCTGTGTGTGTGTGTGTGTGTGTGTGTGGGTGGAGTTTGCACGTTCTCCCTGCGACTGCCAGGATTTCCGCTGGGTGCTCCAGTTTCCTCCCACATGCCAAAGATATGCAGGTTGGTAGGCTAACTGGCTGCTGTAAGCTGCTCCAAGAGTGTAGGAGAATGGAAGAATCTGAGGGGAGTTGATGTGGGGAGATTAATGTAGGATTAGTGTAAATGGGTGGTTAATGGTCAGCATAGACTCTGTGGGCCGAAGGGCCTTTTTCTGTGCTGTGTCTGACTTCACTCCAACATTGCATTAACAGTGCACAAGTCATCATTGGGAATCTCAAACTCCACCCTACCCCTCTGCTGGTCAACACTGCCCCCCCCATCCTCCAATCCTTAAACACCCCTGACCACCTGTGGCCACTGATCTCCTCTGGATGATTGTGATCACCCTCACTCACCCCTGCTGGACACAACCACCACCCAGGGCTCAATACCGAGCAACACCCATCCACTGCCCTCCCCCTACCCAGGGCCCACTCTCCTCCCCAAGAACCATCCCACTCCAGGGAAGGCCCATTACGTATCCAATCTCCCCTTATCCCTGATTCCTCTATGGCCCACCCCACCCCCAACAGAAGAAACTGACATATACCCATACCCGATCCAATCTGACTCCAAGGTCCAATCTCCCTGGACAATTTTCCACTGAGATGCTGTCTCTCTGGACCCCTATCTCAAGGCTAGATCTCTCCCACAACTCCATCCCATCAGTTGCCTCATCTTCCACATTCGTTTCCCCAAGAGATTCCTGTAACAATTGAGTTGGAAATTCCCACGTGGACAGGTCAATTAAATTCAGTTTCACACTTGGTTTCTGAGCACTTAGCACCTAAACGTTTTGATGTCACCTCAAAAAGTAGATCGACAGAGTTATTGCTGGTGGCTCCCAGAACATCAGGCAATGCAAATTGATGAATGTATCAGGTCAAGATGTCTTAGGTCACATTTCCAGCCTTTGATTAGATCTGTTTCTGACTGGATCCTTTGCTGGAATCACAGGCTGTACCATGACTTAAAAACTGGTTCCGGTCTGCCCCTACTTGGCATTGGTATTGGTTTATTATTGTCACTTGTACCGAGGTACAATGAAAAACTTGTGTTGCATACCGATTGTACAGGTCAAAAACCCAAAATTGTACTTCCAAAAGCCCTTACAGAAAAATAGCAAATGCATTAAGAATACATAGAGTAGGTTTCCCGCCTGAGTCAAGATTTGTAATGGATTATGATGACTGTGATATGACTGGTTTCTTTATCTTTAAACATTACAAAACAAGTTAACGTCTTGTGAGATTAATGTGCCAGCCTTGAAATTGAATATAAGTCTTAGATTTATAACAAATGGAATTCTTTAGAGTGGAAGATCAGTCTGTAGGTCAGCTTTCATTCCATTATAAGTTGGAGCTTTAACAAGTTAACAACGTTATTGCAGAGATCAGAAGATGGATTACAGGGACACGAGGATGGGGGAGAGATGTATGGAAGGATATCAATCGCCATTTCCCCTCAACTTCTGCATATTTACAGACCTGTTGTAGTCTATAGAACCAAATCTAAGATGAGTGTGACTGACAACCAATCGTCTTGCTCGCTTACATGCTTGGTGACCAAGGATGGATTCACAGGCAGGGAGGAGAGGAGAGTACAATACCAAAGGCCCACTGGAGCACAGTTCCAAGGGCAGTAATTCCCCACCTGCTCCAAGGTATCTCCTTGCTGATGTATAGTTCCAAGGGCAGCATCACTGTGGGAGAGCTGCCCCATTGGATGTACAATCTTTCAGATGAACTGTTAAAGCTGAGACAGCTGGATATGAAAGAACCAGGTAGCCAGTTCAGGGAAATCTTTGCAGTGACCTTGACAGGCTCTGTTTAACCAACATCACTAAACACAGACCATGTAGTCATTATCACTTTGCTGTTTGTAGGCTGCGTGCAAATAACCTGCCATGATTTCAGTATCACACTAGCACAACCAGCCTGCCACTTTGATCCGGCGCTAGAGCAGAACTTACCCAGGTTTCCCTGCGGATGTCCCAGTTCCCAGCACTAGGGGCACAGTGGGGCAGCTGATAAAGCTGAGGATTCACAGCTCCAGTGACCCAGGTTCAATTCCGTCTACGTGGAATTTGCATGTCCTCCCTGTGACCGTGTGGGTTTCCTCCAGGTGTTTCCACTTTCCAAAGACGTGCGGGTTTTCAACACATTAGCTGGGAAATTTAAATTTGGTTAATTGACTTTTAAATCCATGAATGTTTTTTAATGTTTTAAATGTAATTAATTTAAATTATGTTAACTCTTTTTTAACTGTGTTATTGTGGGCGAGTGACCTCACCGGCTGTCAAAGCTGTTGTGGGATTGCCGCACTGGGACAGTCCCCACACTGCACCTTGCCAAACTGAGAGTTCCAGCTCACTGTGGAAGGCCGATCCTGGAGGATGTGCTGCAACAAATGAAGGAACACAGGGACAGACGGACAGTGATTTTGAGGCAACAGAAGCTCTGGCCTAATTACTGGCTGTAGAATGCTTTGAGCTTTGAAAATAATGCTTTGAAAATTATGTGGGATATTTAGGTTGAGTTTGGGTTTAGAGGGATATGGACCAAACACTAGCAAATGGGACTAGATTAGATGGACATCTTGGTCAGCATGGTCTAATGATCCAAGGGTTGAGTTCAAATCTGACGACAGCAGCTGGAGAAATTAAATTAAATTATTTAATTAAATTCTGGGGTAATAAGTTAGCATCAACAGCAGTCATGGTGTAGCTACAGGACTGATCAGTGCCCTTGCCAGTCTTTATATGTGACTTCAGACAGCGTTGACTCTTGACTGAAATTGCCTAGGAATGCTTATGGTTTAATTAAGGTCATCTGCGTCCTATGAACAAATTTTAAGAAAATGTTTGAAAACGCAAGGATTCAAATTTAATGTTAGTGGAAAAACAGCCAGAAGGAATATAGGAGAACAGTTTTGCAACAGAATGAATAGGAACACAATGATTTGGAACACAATGAGTTGGTGACACAGACTCTTCAAAAGGGAATTGGGTAAGTACTCAAAGGCAAAGCTATTGCAGGGATTTGGAGAAAGACTGGTGAGTGAGACAAACATTGTTTTCTGAAAGAAACGGCACAGGCTCAATGGGCTGATTGGTGTCTGTGCTGTTCTATTCTAGGATTCTAATATGATCTTTATTTATTAAGAAGGGGGCGTACAATGAAGTAAAAACCAAATTTATTTCACAAATGCTAGAGACCTGAACAAGGCAGACATTTATAGTGATCTTCTGACAAAACCATCCTCCGCAAAATGTCACAGCAAAATAGGGACATTATGATTCAATGTTAAATT
Organism: Pristis pectinata; assembly: GCF_009764475.1. Classification (NCBI taxonomy): domain Eukaryota; kingdom Metazoa; phylum Chordata; class Chondrichthyes; order Rhinopristiformes; family Pristidae; genus Pristis; species Pristis pectinata. The sequence goes on along the minus strand of NC_067435.1, from coordinate 10,691,986 downwards.
AATCCATGAAATTGGCTTCCTTGCTTCTGACAAACCGATACCCACCTACAAAGCATAATTAATTTTGTTGTTCTACTGGTTTTGAACTTGTCAAGTTGAATCAGATAAACACAAATTTTCCAAGTTTCTTTCAATAGAACATCCATTTGCAAGGCCTGCCGTCCGGTTATTGACCTTTCAGCTATTGAAAACTACTTATCTTTATTTATTGTCTAAACCCTTCATGGCTTTAAGTATCTCTATCAAATCTAGAAGGTGATACAATTCAGCTAAATTGGGTGGAATTCACAGGTGGATAAGGTGGTAGAGCTGCTGCCTCAAGGCACCAGAGACCGGGGTTCGATCCTGACCGCCGGTGTTGTCTGTGTGGAGTTTGCACGTTCTGCCAGTGATCATGTGGGTGCTCCAGTTTCCTCCAACAACGATACGCGGGTTGGTTGATTAATTGGCCACTGTGAGCTGCCCCTAAGGCGAGTGCTGGAATCTGGAAGGGAACTGCTGGGAAAGTAAGGATAATAAAATGAAATCAGTGCAAATGGGTGCTTGTAGGTCAGAACAGACTCGATGGGTCGAAGGGCTTGTTTCCGCACTGGGTGAATCTATGACTCTGTTTTTTCTTCCTTTTCTATTTTTTCCCTATTCAAAATTCCCTGGACCTCAGCTTTTCCCACCTAACCCTGAGCAGGTGAAAGTACATTCCAAATTATAGGAGATTGTGAGGTTCATTTACCACGATATTTGGAGATGGAACAGTGAACAGAGAGCATCATCCCTGCAAAATCAAGCACAGAAATGCAGTTCCAATAAATTTAATGACCTCACCAGGTCAGATTGAAGCCTGTTAGCCCTCTGTATCAGCTCTGAGTTTTCACCCAACGCAACCTTCTCTTCAAGGTCAACACAAATGATCCTTGCTTTTACATGTTCCAGTTTGATTTATTGATAGAAACATAGAAAACCTACAGCACAATTCAGGCCCTTTGGCCCACAAAGCTGTGTCAAACATGTCCCTACCTTAGAAATTACTAGGCTTACCCATAGCCCTCTATTTTTCTCAGCTCCATGTACCTATCCAAAAGTATCTTAAAAGACCCTATCGTATCCGCCTCCACCACCGTTGCCGGCAGCCCAATCCACGCACTCACCATTCCATTCTCTGAGTAAAAAACTTACCTCTGACATCTCCTCTATACCTACTCCCCAGCACCTTAAACCTGTGTCCTCTTGTGGCAACCATTTCAGCCCTGGGAAAAAACATCTATCTACACGATCAATTCCCCTCATCTTATACAACTCTATCAGGTCCTCTCTCATCCTCCATCGCTCCAAGGAGAAAAGGCCGAGTTCCCTCAACCTGTTTTCATAAGGCATGATCTGTTCCAATTATGTGGACAGTGAAAAGCAAACTTTGGAAGAGAAATTGGTCTATTACAATTGAAATGATGCCCCATTTAGCACCACATTCTAGTCAGAACTATAATCCCAGTAATACAGCAGAGCAAGGCCCTGTATGAAAGCCAATCCGCTCAGTCCAACACCCATATTATCACACTGTCAAAAATACTTGATAAGAATTTTATACTAGACATTCTGTCTTCAGTCAATATTAACAAATTAAAATGCATTTAGCTTAACAACAAGCAGGGATGTATGAGGCATGCCAGCTGAATGATTCAAGTGAAAACCACTCTGAACATAATGAGGAGGGGTGAAACATGAAATGAAACGGTCAGAGAACAAATATGAGAAAAGAATCACGGTTCAGATAAAAGTCTTCTATAGTCACACATTTAGTAAATGGGCACTTAGAAGTCAGATGGAGCCAGCTGGGAAGGAAGGAAGGAACAACAACCAATCCGCTGGAGGAACTCAGCAGGTTGAACAGCATCTGTGGGAGGAAAGGAATTGTCAACATTTTGGGTTGAAACCCTGCATCAGTCCTGGTGCAGGATTTCAACCTGAAACATCGACAATTCCTTTCCTCCCATAGATGCTGCTTGACACAGTTCCTCTAGCAGATAGGTTGTTGTTCCAGATTCCAGCATCTGCAATCTCTTGTGTCTCCCGGGAATGAAGGAAATGGTCTATGCATCACGGGCTGCTCGGTGTCTCAGCAGGTAATGCAGGGACCTCACAATTCCACCACACCTCAGCACCTTTGAGAAACTGGTACTTTCACTGTGTTCCAATCAGACATTGTTGTTTTCTCATTTGCCTATTCGTCAGGAGAGTTCTCATCTATTATACTAAGGGTGGCTATCCTAGTTTGTCAAGTGCAAGACTGCTTTATATTCCATCCCACTCAAAAATTCTGTGCACTCAAAGGCCAGTTCCCACAGATCCATGCTGTTGAGAAACAAATCTCCGCTGAATTATTGAATTCCTTTTCACAAGATTCCCCATCCTCAACTAAACACTGCAAGACTATCCTTCAGGTGAGTGGCCTTTCATCATTCACTCTTCATCATTGGTCCTTCCTCACTCCCTTACAAAGGGCCACTGAACTTTTCGCAGATGCTGCATGATTTTCTGAGTATTTCTAGAATTTTCTGTTTTATTTCAGATATCCAACACCTGCAGAATTGTTTTTATTTCAGGAGTATCTTTGTGTCTGATGTGACAAACCTTTCTCTGGCATCTTGGATCAACAGACAATTATTTCCCTCAGTAGCCTGTACTTTCCTTGGAAAGATGGCTATTGTCTACAAGCAAAAGCAAGCCACAGTTTGGAGCAAGGAACATTAATATTGCTTTCTAACAGGGTTGGATACTTTTCTGGAGGCAGGGAATACGCCCTCAGTTTCTCAAAAATCAGCAAAATTTTGTCCAAGAGGAAGGAATTTTCTGAAGCCACAACAGGCCAGTTTAGAATTTCCAAGACTCGCCAATCAGCATTAGTCTTTTTGATCTTTGGTCAAGCATTCATAAACATTAACAACAAAGCACCCCGCGTCAAGTGAAAGACATTCAGCTGTTTACAGGCAGTTAGGAACAAATTAAGCAAAGTGACTAATACCAAGTATGTCTTCTCTCAGTCATGTTTCCATACTTAGTTTTTTTCCAGCTTGTTTAGCACCAGCAAAATTTTCCATTGGCAACATGCTTTTATGACAAGTTTGCAGTGTTAACAAGGTTTCCAATGTCTCACAGTTTTCCCAGTGCATGGAGTAGAAGTTGCCTGTGTATGGTTTTGTTTAGCACGGGGTAACCGGCTACACATTAGCTATCACACAGACTTGACAGAGCGAGGTCATGCATTCATAGAGTCGTACAGCATGGAAACAGGCCCTTCGGCCCACAGATTCCATGCTGATCACCAAGCATCTATTTACACTAATCCTACACTAATCACATTTTAAGGGTCTTGTTCCAATGGCAAAGGAGCCAAGCTGCCTGGAGATCAGGCTTTGCTGCATGGGTATTAATATTCACACATAGATACCACTCAATATGTGCACCACAGAAAGCATCCTATTTGGATGCATCACAGCTTGGTATGGCAACTGCTCTGCCCAGGACTGCAAGAAATTGCACAGAGTTGTGAACACAGCCCAGTTTATCATGAAAACCAGCTACCCCTCCATTGACTCTGCCTACACTTCCCGCTGCCTTGGGAAAGCAGCCAAAATAATCAAAGACCCCTCCCACCCTGGTCATTCTCTCTTCTCCCCTCTTCCATCGGGCAGAAGATACAAAAGTTTGAGAGCACGTACCACCAAGCTTAAGGACAGCTTCTATCTCGCTGACTTGAACAGACCTCTTATATGATAAAGATGCACTTGATCTCTCCGTCTACCTCATCGTGGCCCTTCCACCTTATTATTTACCTGCACTGCACTTTCTCTGTAACTGTAACACTATATTTTGCATTCTGTTACTGATTTTCCTTCTGTACCACCTCGATGTACTTATGTACAGCATGATCTGTCTGGATGGCACAGAAATACGTTTCACTGTATCTCAGTACATGTGATAACAATAAACCATTTCCAATTTCTCCCTCTCACTCTGTCTCCCTCTCACTCTGTCTCCCTCTCACTCTGTCTCCCTCTCACTCTGTCTCCCTCTCACTCTGTCTCCCTCTCACTCTGTCTCCCTCTCACTCTGTCTCCCTCTCACTCTGTCTCCCTCTCACTCTGTCTCCCTCTCACTCTGTCTCCCTCTCACTCTGTCTCTCTCACACTCTCTTGTGGACACACACACGTGTGGGCTCAGGCATGAGTGCCCTTGCCCATTGCCTCCTTTCCTGCTCCCTCTTGCCCACCCTCTCAATCCCCCGTTCCTGAACCGCTTCACTTTGAGCATCCAACCCCCTGCTCTCTGACCTCTTGGCCTCCCGCACTCTCCCTTCCTTCAGCCCTTCCACCCCATCCTCCTTTGCCGCCCTTGCTCCTGGTTAAGCTCTGGAACCCAGCTCCCGATCCCAAGCTGGACAACTGGCCCCCTCCCCAACTCCTGGTCATGATCCTGCCATTTTCCCACTTGTGGAGACGTAGCAGTATTCCCAGGACTATGCCGAGGGTGGAAGACCAGGGAAAAAGTAGAGGAATGTGGCTGGCTAGTGACAGACCTAGGATTGTGCAGAGTCTGTACGCAGATATTCAGTACAACGGCCATCACTGTTACACATTGTAAAATTCACCACTGTTATTATAAGCACAGCAAGGTTTATTTTTAAGCATTTTTAATTTATCTACATAATTTTTATTTCTAGAACATAATCAAAATCAGGTTTTGCTTCACTGTGAAATGCAATGTTTATTCAAGAGTTAGAAAATACTGGACAGCTTCCCAACCTAGTCATTAATATGTCAAAATATGATGGACATCCATGGCTTAAGTGCAGGATTTTCCTGTTAAAATCAGGACCTCTGCCCATCCTAGGGGTGGAATTTTTAATGAGTACTTTGTATCAGTGCAGGAACAGCGAGGTCTAGGAGTATATTGCATAATTTCTTGAAGGTTTAAGAGAGTGGTTAGATAAACAAATGGGATTCTGGCTTCTTAAATTATAGAGTATAAAGGTTGTCTGGAACCTTTACAAAACATTGGTTAGGGCACAACTGGAATATGGTGTCCAATGCTGGTTGCCTCAGTTTTGGAAGGATGTAAGGTGTTAGAGAGGAGTCAGAAAGGATTCACTAGAATGGTTCTGGGAGAAGAGGGATTTCAGCTGCAAGATTAGATGAGACGCTAGGCTTGTTCTCTTTGCTGCAAAGGGGGTTGGGAGGAGATTAGATGAGATATAGAAGGTCACAACCTGTTGAGATAGAATAACAGAGATGTTGTTCCAATTAGCAGGTGGTTCATGAGACAAGAACTAAAGGTACAGGGGAGATGTGAGGAAAAATAGATTTACACAGACTTGCTGACATTAAGAGTGGCAAAAACAGTGAGGACTTTTTAGAGGAACTGGATCAGCACTTTAGGAAAGTAACTTACAAGACAATGGGAAAAGAGCAAGGGATTGATTCTGAATAGGTTGTTCTGCAGGGAGCCAACATCGATTCAATGGTCTAAATAGCTTCCTGAGCTGAAACATTACTACAAATCTATGGCTGCATTTATATAACACCAGAAATGTAGTAAGCAACTCAAGCAGATGCTGAATTCCTCCCCATGTAAGTTTCCTGTAATTTGCAGAAACCAGTTTGTTTTGATTGCTCATATGGGCAGGTAAGTGTGCGTACATGTTTGTGTGTGTGTTTATTTGCATATGTCTGTGTGTATGTATATGTGTGCAGTGTATATGCAATGTGTGTATGTATGCACATACATGTGTGTTTGCATGTGTGTGTGAATGCATAAGTATACACACACCTGTCCTTGGATTGTGGCTTCCAGAACTGATCTGAAAGGCTAATCTAACAACATCGAACATGACAAAGTGCCACCTAGCAATGAGCAGCTGTTCAGTTTGATCTGGAAAGAAAATAGCTGAATGTACTGAGGATTGTAGAATTAACATGAAGCTTCGTCACTGAGAATCTTCCTCTCCTCCATACCACACAATGGTTGCTTACTCAACTTTCCTTGGACCATGATCCTGAAGAGCAGGAAAGTGCACTCCCTTTCTTCTCCAGGACAGCTGAAGCCTGCCCTTTCACCTGCCACAGGTATAGCAACTGTTCTGCCTGGGACTGCAAGAAACAGTGGACACAGCTCAGCACATCACAGAAACCAGCCTCCCCTCCATGGACTCTGTCTACACTTCTTGCTGCCTTGGCAAAGCAGCCAGCATCATCAAAGACCCCACCCACCCTGGACATTCTCTCTTCTCTCCTTCCTCCCATCGGCAGAAGATACAAAATCCTGAAAGCACATACCATCAGGCTCAAGGACAGCTTCAATCCCACTGTTATAAGACTATTGAATTGCCCCTTAACCTCATATTCCACCTCATTATGACCTTGCACCTTATTGTCTGTCTGCACTACACTTTCTCAATGGCTGTGACACTTTACTCTGCATTCTGTTATTGTTTTACCTTGTTCTACCTCAATGCACTGTGTAATGAATTGACCTGTATGAAGTTTTTCGCTGTACCTCGGTGTGACAATAATAAGCCAATTCCAATTCCACAGTTTATTCGACTTGATTGATTTCTTGATTTCCTCTCCCTCCCTTCTGCCAGCTTAAAGGAAAAAGAACTGACTTGCATGGGGACTTTCACAAACTTGGGACGTCCCAAAGTGCTTTACAAATTTTTGGAAAGATTTACTCGAGTGGTGCTGGGGAACAAGTGATTGCAGCTGCAAATTAGACTGGTGAAGCTAAACTTGTGGTCAGCGGAGAGGAGATTAGATCAAAGAGAAGCACTGGGAGGTGGAGGCTGCACTGTGGGAGGGGCCATGCTGTGGATGGGGCTGCACCAGGGGAGGAGTCATACAAGGGGAGGGGTCACGGTGGGTGGGGGGGTGTGCTGCGTCATCGGAAGGGACACAGTGGAGGAAGGGAGTCACTTAAGAGTCAAATTAATTCAAATGCAACAAATTTGTATACAGCAAGCTCCCACAATATCATTGCAAAATGATGAGATAATCATTTTTAGGGCTAATATTTGAGGGATGATTATTTCCTAAGTTCCTCTTCAAAATCTCAGTGTGGTATCTCACGTAAAGAGCAGCACCCATTAGGCAGGAGGTACAGGAGCCTGAAGACCCACACCTCAAGGTTCAACAACAGCTTCTTCCCCACTGCCATCAGGTTCTTGAACCGACGTGAAAAACCCCAACACTACCTCGGACTATATTTCCCTCAATTTGCACTAATGCCAGTATGTTTAATTTATTTTGTCATGTAAGTTGTGTATAATTTAAGTTAATTTAAGTCCATGTTAACTTATGTTTGTTTTGTTTGTAATGCACTGTGCTGCTGTAACTTTCATACCATTTATACCCTGGGTCTGTATGCCTGTGGCAATAAACTTGAATTTGAACTCAAACCTTCTAGTGGTATTGGTTTATTATTGTCATTTGTACCGAGGTTCAGTGAAAAACTTGTCTTGCATACCGATCGTACAGGTCAATTCATTACACAGTGCAGTTACATTGAGTTAGCACAGAGTGCATTGAGGTAGTACAGGTTAAAAACAATAACAGTACAGAATAAAGTGTCACAGCTACAGAGGAAGTGCAGTGCAGGTAGATAATAAGGTTCAAGGTCACAACAAGGTAGATTGTGAGGTCAGAGTCTATCTCATCGTATAAGGGAACTGTTCAATAGTCTTATTACTGTGGGCTAGGAGCTGTTCTTGAGCCTGGTGGTACGTGCCCTCAGGCTCCTATATCTTCTACCTGATGGAAGAGGAGAGAAGAGAGAATGTCCCGGGTGGGTGGGGTCTTTGATTATGCTGGCTGCTTCACCAAGGCAGCGAGAGGTATAGACAGAGTCCGGTGTCGGTAGTGTAGCAGTTAGCATAATGCTATTACAGCACCAGTAACCCAGGTTCAATTACGGCTCTGTCTGTAAGGAGTTTGTACGTTCTCCCTGTGTCTGCATGGGTTTCCTCTGGGTGCTCCGGTTTCCTCCCACATTCCAAAGACGTACGGGTTAGGAGCTGTGGGCATGCTATGTTGGCGCTGGAAGAGTGGCGACACTTGCGGGCTGCCCCCAACACATTCTCAGTAACGCAAAAAGACGCATTTCACTGTGTGTTTTGATATACATGTGACTAATAAATAAATATCTTATCACACTGAGGGTGTCGGCCTGGAATTTTATTCTGCGGTATCTGGAGTTGGATTTGAGCCCACAACTCTCTGACTCAGACATCCAGAAAGCAACGTATTTCCAAGGCTATCATCTCTTTCAGTTTGAAAAATTTGCATAACAAGTTTCTGCCCAAGGTCTCAAGAGATGTGGAAATGCTTGGGGCCACTATGCTTCCTAACATCATCAAAGATCAGTGCAGGGAGAGCATTGTGTCCTTAAAGCCCACTGGATTACAGATGAGATCAAGGAAGTGGTAAATGTCTCCGGCAAAAATTACAAAGATAATTTTAATACTGGAATGAATAGATTAAGGACAGATGTTGACTGTGATGTTATCGGTGGTGCGTGAGAGTCATTGAGTGATACAGGAGGAAAACAGGCCCTTCGGCCCATGAAGTCTATACTAACCATCATCCACCTGTTTACACTTATCCTACATTAATCCCCATTTTTTTATTTTTCTCACATTCCCATCAGCTCCCCACTCACCAACATGCTAGGAGCATTATTTTACAGTGGCCAATTGACCTACTAACCTGCAGATCTTTGGGATGTGAGAGGAAACCAGAGCTCCGGGAGGAAACCCACCAGGTCAGAGGGAGAATGTGCAAACTGCACGCAGATAGCAGCAGAGGTCGGGATTGAACCTGTGCTGCAAGGCAGCAGCTCCTACCAGCTGCACCACTGTGCCACCCTGTTGTCAATCACCAACGATATGGGTAAGAAGAAATCGTGGACCTTCAAGATAGGGAGAAGCGATGTATGCAAGGAAGCCACAAACTGTCAGCTGAAGGTAGGAGAGTCTATACAGGCAGGGAGAGAGGTTGGGTATTCATTGTGTATATCAATCATGCTGTGACTGAAGAGACTCATTAAACTACTTCTGTGAATGGTTTGGAAGTGTTTTGCTCGTCACATTATGTACCCAAGAAAGGTCTGGATTTTTTACATGTCCACTTCACAACTTCAGGATGCAGTAAAGAAGTTAAAACAATGGCTATGAAGATGTTGACCCAAGTTCTTTGTGTCAGCCCAGTGTGAACATTAGTTCACCCAGGTACACAAGGACACAAAGTATCAATGGGGACAGACACTTTGCATCAGTATTAACAATATTCAGTGCAAAAAATTAGCACTGATATTGAAAGAAAATGTAATTTCATCACTTTGCTGCATGAATTCACAGTGAGTTATTTAATTGTCTCTGCTACTGGAGGGGAAATAATTGGCCTTTTATTACTCTTCTGGTTTGGATTTCATTAGCTGGCCTACAGTGATCACATTAAAATGATTTAACAATGTGAAGCTCTTCCACTTATGAAAGAGTGAAACATTGCAGCTCTAAAGCTAGAATTTACCTCAACCCAAGAAAGCCTCGTCCTTCTGTTCCTGTGAAATATTGTGGTTTGTGTAATCCTTCTGGTCGACTATTTACATTGGCCAAAGTTATTGGCAATCTTACACTTGAATGGTGACCACCTCTGTAATCTTGTCCATCTCTGCCCTTTTCACAGCTCACCTACTGCTCAATCTCTCATCCACATTTTTGCTACCACCACACGTGAGTATTCAAAACCCACTTAGCCTCCCTCCCATCTTCCCCCTACACCAGAGACAGGAGATCATCCAAAAGTCTGCTTCTTCCATATCTTAACTCTCAATTGACCAACCTCACCCGTTCTCACTGACTAACCCTGGCTCCTGTTCTCTGAACTCTTCGATTTTAAAATTCTCACCTTGTTTTAGGTCTCTCTCCTCCCTATCATTGTAAACTTCTCCAACTATGACCCTCTCTATCACTAACACCTCATCCATCCCCACGACGCACCAACGTCTAATTCTTGCCTCCTGCTGATCCTCAATTTCCTTCACCCCAATTCTGCCAACCATCCACCAAGATGCTATGCCCTGGACTTTCCTCCATACCCCTTCCTTTCTTTTTGTCTCTATCTCTCCTCTTCTAAGATGTTCCTTAATAACTACCTATAACCAATATTTTTAGTTACCATTGCTAATATGTATTTAGAATCAGAATCAGATTTATTATCTCTGACTTATATGATGTGAAATTTGTGGGAGCGGTACAGTGCAAAGATATAAAATTACTATAAATTACAAAAATAAATAAGTAGTGCAAAAAAAAAAGAAAAATGAGGTAGTGTTCATGGGTTCAGAAATCTGATGGCAGATATCTGGCACAATTGTTATCTCCACTATTTCTTACATTTGCATAATTATTGGCCGTAAGGAGTTTTGATAGTCCAAAATACGTGAAAGGTATTATTGTTGTAGGCTTTCATTCAGGGTCAACGGGTAGTAAGCAATGTTCACCCCATACTAGGGACAGTCAAGTCCAATAAGAGAGAGAATCATCCATATTCTGTTGCCCAATCGCTGACCAGCAACATGCCACAGGTCACCATGGACCAGAAGCTCAAATGAACTAGCCACATAAGTCTGTAGTTACAAAAGCAGGTCAGAGGCTGGGTATTTTGTAGTAAGTTACTCTCCTCTTGACTCCCAAAGCCTCTCCACTATCTACCAGGCATAAGTCAGGAGTGTGATGGAACACTCTCCACTTGAGTGCAGCTCTAACAACACTCCAGGACCTCAGTACTACCCTGGATAAAACAGCCTCTTGACTGGCACATCATCTATCACCCTGCAGATTCACTCCCTTCGTTAATGGCATGCTACCTTTGCAACGTGTACCATTTACAAATGCACTGAAATTACTTGCAAGGACACCTCTGATACCACCTCCCATACCCATGACGTAGGGGTAGCAGGCACTTGGGGACTCCACCAATGGGAAGATTCCCCTCCGTGTCATACCATCCTGACTTGGGAAAACATTGCCATTTCTTCTTCATCTCTGACCCCTCCAAGCGGCCTGGCAGGAGTACCTTTGCCAGAGGGACGGTAACAGTTCTTGAATGGTTTCTCAAGGACAATTCGAGACAAACAAACAATGCTGATCTTGTCAGCTCCCTACATCCTGTAATCAACCAAAAGAAACATTAATGCACTCGCTTTTGAAGTCGTGATTTGCTGAGTTGTCTAATAGTGCAGATTCAGCAGGGATTTGGGAAGTTGCTGCTTGACTGTGAGGTCTGTAACATTTTAATTGTTGACAATAAGCCACCTTGCTTTTCCTTATTCAGTAGGAGCTCTTGTAATCCTTTCCCAAACATTTACTCAGATTTCAATTCTGTTTCCCATACTGTTTTCAAACAAAGATGAAAAGCAGCACAACTCTCCCAGGACATTCCAAGACACAAGCCCAAACACGGATTGAGGGTTTAAAAATGGCAAACAAAACAGGAAGCTGCAGCAATAAAGTTGTTACTCAGATCCAAGATTAATATTCCAGTTGCTCTATCACAGAAAGCAGCCCAACAACACAGAGACATGGACTGAAAAAATCTCAACGCAAGGAGAGGTGTGAACACCGACAGTGTTGCTGGGATTTACTTAACCACAGGTAATGATCTAAAATGAACAACATCAGTTATAAACTCTACAGGATGAGAGAATGTGGAGAGTTGTGGGAAATTCAATGCTAAAGATGTCACTTGTAGAACCATAGAAAGGTTACAGAACAGAAGGAGGCCATTCAGCCCATCATGTCTATGTCCTGATGCAGGGTTTTGACCCAAAGCATTGACAATCACTTTCCCTCCACAGATGCTGCTTGACCTGTGGAGTTCCTCCAGCAGATTGTTTGTTGCATTCATGTCAGTTCTCTACCAATACAACTACGAGTTCCATTCTACCACCATCAGCTCTTTATCCGTAGTCTCGCAAAATTTTCCTTGCTATATGTTTATCCAGTATCCTCTTGAAGGCCACAATGGAACCTGCCTCCACTGCATCTGCAGGCAGTACATTCTGGATGACAACCCCGCACTGCTTAAACATTTTACTCTCTGTGTCCCCCTCAGAATGTTTTTCCTCCGATCACTCTTTAAAGAAACAAGTCACATAATGGAGGAACTACAAGAGCAGGTCAGGGACCAGGTATCCTGCACTGAGGCTCATCCTGGTTTCCTACAGCAGGTGCGTCAGCTCTTGACTCCACACCATCCACAAGTCACAAGTCATCAGTGTGATGGCGTGCTCTCCACCTGTCAGATAAGTGCAGTTCCAGCAACATTCTTTGTCCATTGGCACTCCATCCGCCATCCCAAATAGCCACCCCCTCTACTGTGGCCATGCAGTGTGTACCATCTGGAAAATGTATTCCAGCAATTCCAATGGCTTCTCCAACCAGTCTCAAAGCCACCGCTGGCTCCACCACCAAGGACAAAAGCAGCTGCACATAAGAACACCACACCACAGGTTCCCCTTCCCCTCCCCACACACCGTCCTGACCTGCAAATATATCACAACATTCCTTCATCAGCACTGGATCTACATCCTGGAACAGCACTGTGGGAATATCTTTCCAACCTGGGCTGTGGTGGTTTAAGAAACATAGAACATAGAACAGCACAGCACAGGAACTGGGCCTTCAGCCCCTGATGTCTGTGCTGGCCATGATGCACATCTGCCTGCATATGGTCTATAACCTCTTAATTCCCTGCCTGGTCATGTGCATGTCTAAATCCTCTTAAATACTGCGATCATATCTGCTACCACCACTTCACTGGGAATGAATTCCAGGCACCTGCCAGTCTTTGTCTAAAAAATCCTTGCTGTGTAAATCTTTAAACATTCCCCCATTCATCTTAGAGCTATACCCTCCAGTATTTAACATTTCCACCATGGGATAAAGACCCTGACTATCTATTCTAGCTTTGCCTCTCGTAACTTTACATACTCCTATCAGCCTCCTGAGCCTCCAACACTCCAAAGGAAAAAAATTCCAAATTTGTCCAACCTCTCCTTATAGCTAACACGCTCTACTCCGGGAAACTTCCTGGTGAACCTCTTCCTAACGAAACCTCCACATCCTTCCTGTAATGCAGTGACCAGAACTGCTCACAATACTGTGCCCTAACCAAAGTTTTGTACAGCTGCAACATAACCTTCCAATGATTATACTGAACACCTACACCAATGAAGAAAGTATGCTGTACACCTTCGCTACCACCCGATCTATTTGTATTGCCACTTTCAGGGAACTATGGAATTGCACCCCAAGATCCTTTGTACATCAATGCTTCTAAGAATCCTGCCATTTAGATGGTGGCTTTTAAGAAAAAGAGGTCCATCTAGAGCATAACACCAGCCCAGACCAGTTCAGATGAATGGCCCATCTTCTGTGAATTCTAATAAGTTATTTGCTCACTCTCCACAAAGCATTCTTTTCAAAGCATTCTTTGTGCAGAGTGAGAATGAAGGCTATAAAATTCATGAGAGGCATTGGCAGGGTAAACAGTCAGAATCGTTTTCCCAGGGTGGAAATGTCAAATACTAGAGGACGTGCATTTGTGGTAAAGAAGATGTGCGGGGCAAGTTTTTTTACACAGAGAGTGGTGGGTTTCTGGAACGGGCTGCCAGGGGTGGTGGTCTTCGAGAGGCTATTAGATAGACACAGAAATATACAGGGAATGGAGAGGTATGGATCATGTGCAAGCAGAAGGGAGTTAGTTTAATTTGGTGTCATGTTTGGCACAGACATTGTGGGCCGAAGAGTCTATTCCTGTGCTGTTCTATGTTCTACTGAAACCAATGACAGGTTAGATTGCTGAAACATATCATGGGAATTCCACCACAATACTAAATAAGCTGAATGCTTTGGATAAGACAGCTGAACTAATAAGAAACAAGAAATATGAAAAAGGGTAGACATATACTTTGAGCAATGGGTGAGGATCAGGCTTCCAATTAACTGCGCAGCAAGAGCCATAAAGCTTGCCAACATGAACATGTTTTTAATTAGAAACATAGAAACATGGAAAAACTATAGGCCAATTCAGGCCCTTCAGCCCACAAAGCTGTGCCGAACATGTCCCTACCCTAGAAATTACTAGGCTTACCCATAGGCCTCTATTTTTCTCAGCTCCATGTACCTATCCAAAAGTCTCTTAAAAGACCCTATCGTATCCGCCTCCACCACCGTTGCCGGCAGCCCATTCCACGCACTCACCACTCTCTGAGAAAAAAAACTTACCCCTGACATCGCCTCTATACCTGCTCCCCAGCACCTTAAACCTATGTCCTCTTGTGGCCAACATTTCAGCCCTGGGGAAAAGCCTCTGACTATCTACCCGATCAATACCTTTCATCATCTTATATGCCTCTATCAGGTCCCCCCTCATCCTCCGTCACTCCAAGGAGAAAAGGCCGAGTTCCCTCAACCTGTTCATAAGGCATGCTCCGCATTTCAGGCAGCATCCTTGTAAATCTCCTCTGCACCCTTTCTATGGCTTCCACATCCTTCCAGTAGTGAGGTGACCAGAACTGAGCACAGTACTCCAAGTGGGGTCTGAACAGGGACCTATAGCTGCAACAATACCTCTCGGCTCCTAAATTCAATTCCCCGATTGATGAAGAACAATACACCATATGACTTCTTAACCACAGAGTCAACCTGCGCAGCTGCTTTGAGCGTCCTATGGACTTGGACCCCAAGATCCCTGTGATCCTCCACACTGCCAAGAGTCCTACCATTAATACTATATTCTGCCATCATATTTGACCTACCAAAATGAACCACTTCACACTTAGCTGGGTTGAACTACATCTGCCACTTCTCAGCCCAACTTTGCATCCTATCCATGTCCCTCTGTAACCTCTGACAGCCCTCCAAACTATCCACAACACCCCCAACCTTTGTGTCATCCACAAGCTTACTAACCCACCCCTCCACTTCCTCATCCAGGTCGTTTATAAAAATCACAAAGGGTAAGGGTCCCAGTACAGATCCCTGAGGTACACCACTGGTCACCGACCTCCATGCAGAATACGACCCTTCAACAACCAGTCTTTGCCTTCTGTGGGCCAGCCAGTTCTGGATCCACACTGCAATGTCCTCTTGGATCTCATGCCTCCTTACTTTCTCAATAAGCCTTGCATGGGGTACCTTATCAAACGCTTTGCTGAAATCCATATACACTACATCCACTGCTCTCCCTTCATCAATGTGTTTAGTCACATCCTCAAAAAATTCAATCAGGCTCGTAAGGCAGGACCTGCCCTTGACAAAGCCAATGCTGACTATTCCTAATCATATTGCCAGCAATTCCCCTTAAAATAACTGAACATATTACCTTCTGATCCCATTGTAATTGTAATAAAAATCCCGATTTAATAACAATCTAATGACGTGCAATTGTGAAATGTAATTGAAGAAAATTTAATATCACAATGGGGACATATCTAAGATCTGTAGGTCCGGAGAGGGAAACCAATTGGACATATTCCCCAGCACTTCAAATCTTTTGGACGAGTTAAAGTGTTTGATTGATTTATGGGCTGCAAAGTTTCATTGCTGTGAAAAAAGAATAAAGTCTTGGGAAGAAACTGTAGGGACTTTCACACCCACACCATGGTTTGAAGTCATGACAAGGTGAGAAACCTGTGACATGGTGTGAGGAGTCAAAAGGAGTGGTGGATAATAAATTGAAAGACAAGGTTGTATTCAAATAGCCATCATTATTTTATTCATTGCTTAATTTATGATTAACTATCCTTAATTGCCCTTGAGAAGCTGGGAGTGAGCTGCTTTCTTGAATCACTGCAATCCACGTGGTAAGGTCCCCAGTGCCCTCTTGTTGGAGGTGGTCACTGCTTGGCACGTATGTACCTGTGAATGTTCATTCCCACTTGCCAGCCCACGACTGAAGGTTGCCAAGGCCTTGTTGCACATAGGCACGGGCTGCTTCATTTCCTGGAGTGATTGAATGGAATTGAACTTTGTGTAAACCTCAGTGAACATCCCCACTTCTGACCTTAGGATGGGCAAGGATATCATTGAAGCATTTGGGTTTTGGACACTGCCCTGAGCATCTCCTGCTGTGAAGTCTTTAGGTCGAATGGATGGCCTCCAACAACCAACATTTCTTCCTTTTTAGAAAGTATGTGAAGGAGACTTTTCCCCTTGATTCTGATGGTTTTACTGAGGATACTACACTCAGTCAAGTGCTGCTTTGATATCAAGACCATTCTTCTCACCTCTTCTCTGGAATACAGATCACTTGTCCATGTTCAGAACAAGGCTGTCAGAGGAAACGCAGTCATGGGATGGATGGAGTTGCATAGGATGAAAAGTCTCTTTCCGCTCCATCTCCAGTAGAGGAACCAGAGGGTTGTTTTAACTGGCAAAAGATTCAGAAGGAAGATGAGGAGAATTTTTATCTTTTGGCAGTAAATTGTCATGAGCTGGAATGGGATGGCTGAAAGAAGCAATTCAGATACCAGCTTTCAAAAGGGAATCAGATGAGTATTTGGAGGGGTAAATCTTGTGGGTCTATGGGGAAAGATTGCAGAAGAAGAACTAATTGGAGATCTTTCACAGAGCAAATCCATACTTCTAGTTGTATCATTCTGTGATTGAATAAGTACCTCTATTTTTCTTGAGAGCAAAGGATAATAAATGTCTTTTATCCTCCAGGTGGGCTGTGGAACTAGATAAGAGTTGATCTTATGTCTGCAAATACAATTGTAAAGTTCTTCAGAAATAATTAACTGGAGGTGGGCTGCCTTGCAGGCAGGTAAAAGCTGAATGAATGCACAATCTTACATTTTTTTTCACTTAAGGGAACAAATAGTAGTTGAGGAAAGAGATTAATAACCTGGAGAGGGAAGATATGAAGGGAAAAGGGTTAAGACTGAGCTAGTGCACTTGAGGTATGAGATACCACGGTAAAGGATATTGGCCTTTAGTGCAGAACATTAGCAAATCTGTAAAAGTTTGAGAGAAGACAAGATACTTGGGATTTAAATCCTCTAGGATGTAAGAGTTGAATCAAGTTCTGCATTGATACATAGGGCAGACCTTCTCACATTGCCTCTGCAGTTCAGCTCTTTGGTCTTGTAGTATGACCTGGAACAAATGGTTTTAAGCTATACATTAATTCTTGGTGATGATGTGTTGCTTCATATCACCATTGGTGACGCCTTGCATCACTTTGCTGACAATTGTGATGGGACTTTAGGGGCTGATTAGCCAGATAAGATTTGTCATATATTATGTGGATACAATATAGATGAGTATTAACCTCACATCAAACTTTAATAATTAATTCATTTATAAGATAAGTTAAGATAGATCTTTATTAGTCACATGTACATCGAAACACACAGTGAAATACACCTTTTTGCATAGAGTGTTCTGGGGACAGCCCGCAAGTGTCACCACGCTTCTGGCGCCAAAATAGCATGCCCACAACTTCCTAACCCATACGTCTTTGGAATGTGGGAGGAAACCGGAGCACCTGGAGGAAACCCACATAGACACGGGGAGAACATACAAACTCCTTACAGACAGCGACTGGGTTTGAACCTGGGTCACTGTTGCTGTAAAGCGTTACGTTAACCACTACACTATCGTGCCTGCCCACTTAAAGGAAGGTTGGTGAAGTATATAATTGGATGAATGCTTACGGTGAGGAAGGTTAATTAATTTCCTATATTCCGACACTGGTTACATTTCAAAATACTTCATTGATATTAAGCAGTTTGGGGTGTCCTTCTTAAGGGTGTTAGAGGCATTACGCAAGTGGAGAGAGTCACCACTGGGTGACCTACAACAGAACTGGCCACTTCTGACTCAAGTAGAGAACATGAATTACTTGAAGTGGTCAGGTTTGATATCGAGTCTGAAAGGCTGCAACATACCCAGATGGAAGGTGAGGTGCTGTTCCTCAACCTTATGTTGGGCCTTGTTTTAGGTCAGATTAGAGCGGTATGGAGTGGTTGGACCTTCTGCACTGTTGCAATGAGGACCAGTGTAAGCCTGAAGAACAACACCTCATATTCTATCTTGGCACACTGCAGCCTTTGGATCTCAATATTTGGATTGAACGATTTCAGGTAACTCACTTTTCCTGTATCAGACCCAGCCGGTTCTGCTGTAACGTTATCCATCTGTAATATTAAGACTCTTTCTTTCTCCTCAACACTTCCTGATCTGCTGGGCTTTCCCACCGTTCTGCTGTCAGGTTCAGGTTTCAGCAACAGCTTTGACCTTCATTTCACTGCTTTTACATATCCCATTGTCTGTTTCTCTCTCTCACTCCAACTTCCTCCATTAATCTATCAGGTGGGCAATGCACACATACAGATCACCTTGGCAACCCTGGCCTCACCCTGTCACAGATCGTCCTATCATCTTTCCACGATCCTCCCTGCTGTAAAAATACCTTGTTTTCTCGCTTCCTGATGAAAGATCTTGGGCATAAAATGTTAACTCTGTTTCTCCTTCCACAGATGCTGCCCGACCTGCTGAGCACTTCCAGCATTTTCTGTTTCACTCTCCAAGGTGTCTCTCCGTTTTTGCTTGTTGTCCATTCACTGCAGCGCACGACAAAACATACCAGACAATGACTTTGCCAAACAACTATACCTCTTTATTAATTGCAATTAGTCAAACAACTCAAAGATTTACTATGTGGTTTCATTAAATCTTTAGTTTCACAACTCTTTTTGTTACACAGCTCTTTAGTTTACTTTCACAACTTCCAAAACCTACTACTTGTATTCAGATATTACCCACCCGGCCAGGTTTTGATCTTGGCAAGTTCTTCTCCGAGTCCCTGACTCTGGTTCTCTCTGGAATCACTGCTGCTGGTCATTTCGTAAGGCATCTTTCTTATACATTTCTTTGCAAACCTTCCAAATGTTGCTTAGTTCTTTATTGCCATTTACACAGTTGTAATTCTGATCCTTATCCATATGAGTATGTGTTTCTTTAACTTCTTCAAGTTCCTGCTGGTACCATCTCACAATTACTTCAACCATTTGTTCCTTAATTATCAGAATGTTTGTTTGTGCTTTTTGTAACTTATCAAATCGTTTTTTCCACAATTTCTTCGACCATTTGTTTGTTCTGTCCTCTAGAGAGCTCACAGTGGGATGTTTAGGATGGGATAGTTCACATGGCTGTAAAGCTATCTCAGTTAATACTAACCAGATGTCATTTACATTGACCTTCCTTCACTGTGTTCTGTGGTTCTCAACTTCTCTTCCTAGCTGTCATGGTGTCCTTCCAGAGCCTGATGGGATACTTGACATCTCCCTGGCTGCTGCATACTCTATCTAGCTACTCTCCATAGCCTATTAACCAGATGACTCTCTAAACACCTGGGCAGCCTTGCCCTCACCCAATCAGAGATATTCCTTTTATTTTATCCATCCTTTCCTTCCAGCTTCTCTGCAACTTTAAACTATCTTTCTTTCTCCCTTCTCCAGTTGTTGCAGTTCTGGTCACCCAGATATAGGAAGGATGTCATTATACTGGAAAGGGTACAGAAAAGATTCACAAGGATGTTACCAAGTCTAGAGAGCTCAGGAGAGACCGGATAGGACTGTTTTCCTTATCATGAAGGAGGCTGAGGGGGTGACCATACAGAGGTATATAAAATCACGAGGGGCATAGATAAGGTGAATGGTCACAGTATTTTTCCCAGGATTGGTTAGTCTAAAACTAGAAGGATGGATTTAAGGTGAGAGGGGAAATATTTCAAAGGGAACTGAGGGGGAACTTTTCACAAAGAGGATGGTGAGTATATGGAGTGAGTTGCCAGAGTAGTAGAGGCAGCTACAATTACAATGTTTAAAAGACATTTGGAACAGGAAAGGTTGAGAGTGAAAAGGGCCAAATGCAGTTAAATGGGACTTTCTCAGGTAGGCAACTTGGTCAGCATGGATGTTTTGGGCCAGAGGGACTGTTTCCTTGCTGTATAACTCTGTAACACTAGGTCTAATGGTTTTCAATCAGAAACACTATCTCTGTTCTTTCTCCACAGACACTGACTGACTTGCCAGCATTTTCTATTTTTATTTCAGAATTCCAGCATCTGCAGGCAGAATGGGTAAAGGACAGATGTGTGAGTCTGTGGATACAGTTCGTTTACTTATTCCCTGCAATGGAGACAAAGAAATCCAGGAAAGAAAGAGAAGTGTTAGGGATGAACTATGTGAAAGTGAGAGTAGAGTCAAAACTGGCTGCAATAGTAAAGAAATTTTTGAGTTCTGCATGTGTGCAGGAAGCAGCTCCAACGCAGTGGCCAATGTATCTCAAAAGGAGTTGATCTCATCTATTTTATTTGCCTCTTCTCTCACCCCTCCTTCCCCAGCTGGGTAAGGAACTGGTTCCCCTGGTTCTCATCTTCCAGCCCACAGTTTTTTATTCAATGGATCATCCTTCGCAATTTCTGCCACTTTCAATGAGATTCCATGAGCAGACACATATTCCTCTCCCTGTCCCTCCCCTACCTTCAGTGTTCCGAAGAGACCGTTCCCTTCTCAATTCCCTGGTCTGCTCTTCTATCTGCACCAACCTTTCCTCTTCCCACGACACTTTCCCATGCAGCCAGAGGAGATACAACATTGGCTCAATTCCCTCATCCCTTCCCACCATCCGGGGATCCAATTGCTGAAGTAGCCATTCACTTCTTCCAAGCTAGCATACTGCCTCCTGTGCTCGCACTGTGGGCTGTTCTGCAATAGGGAAACCAAATGCAGATAAAGGTGACTACCTCGAGAAGCATTAACGTTCGGTTCTCATTTTAATTCCCCAAACCACCTCCATTCTGAGTGCCCGTTGCCTCTTGTACTGTTGCAGTGAGACCCAATGTAAACCTGAGGAGCAACACCACATCTCCCATCTGGGCACGTTGTAGCCTTCAGGAGTCAATACTGAATTCAACGTTTTAAGGTAAGTTCTATTTGTATTAGACCTGGCCAGCACTATAACTCATTAACTCAATGTTTCTCTCTCCTCGGACACATCCTCATCTGCTGGGCATTTTCTGTTTGGTTTCAGGTTCCAGCTCTGACCTGTGCTTCGCAGCATTTGGCTATTCCTTTACGTGTTTACCTTCAACTTCCTTCATTAATCCATTGAGACACCTATTGAGACATCAACTGGGCCTCACCCCATCACAGATTCTCCCTTTCTCCTACCAATTCCTCCCGCCCCCCCCCGCCTCTCTGCAACTTAAAACCATTTGCTTCCTCATTTTGACCTGAAATTTTAACTCTGCTTCTTCTTCCACAGAAGCTGCCTGACCTGCTGAGTGTTTCCAGCATTTTCTGTTTGAGCTTCATGCTTTAAAGCCTCCCTTTGTTTGTTTATTTCTTTCTTTAACTGCCCTACTTGACCTATTAACCACACAGGTCTTTAAATATCTGTAAATTCCTCTTCCATGGGGTAGAAGATACAGGAGCCTGAGGGCGCGTACCACCAGGCTTAAGGACAGATTCTACCCCACTGTGATAAGACTATTGGACGGTTCCCTTATACGATGAGATGGACTCTGACTTCCCGATCTACCTTGTTGTGACCTTGAACCTTATTGCACTGCACTTTCTCTGTAGCTGTGACACTTTATACTGCTATTGTTTTTACCTGTACTACCTCAATGCACTCTGTACTAACTCAATGTAACTGCACAGTGTAGTGAATTGACCTGTACGATCGGTATGCAAGACAAGTTTTTCACTGTACCTCGGTACAAGTGACAATAATAAACCAATACCAATACCAATATTGGAATCACCTAGACAGCTTCTATTCACTTCATCCTATCCATCCCTCCCCATTTTCTCTGCAACTTAAAATTACCTGGGTCGAGAGGGTTGTCCTATCATGGGCTGCTATAGAAATTTGATCGGCACCCTTTGGAGTTTAGAAGAATGAGAGGTGACCTTGTTGAAACATATAAGACCCTCAGGGGTGTAAGTCATAGACTCATAGAGTCATAGAAAAAACACAGCACAAAAATAGACCCAACTCGTCCATGCCAACCAAGATGCCCACCTAAGCTAGTCCCATTTGCCCGTCCCTCTAAACCTTTCCTATCCATGTACCTGTCCTAGTGTCCTAACGAAATTTTGTCATTGTACCTGCCTCAACCACTTCCTCTGGAAGCTCGTTCCATATATGTACCACCTTCTGCATAAAGTAGTTGCCCCCTCAGTCTTTCCCCTCTCACTTTAAACCTATGCCCCCCTAGTTTTTGATTCCTTATCCCTGGGAAAATAGACTGTGCGCATTCACCCGATGTATGCCCCTCATGATTTTATACACCTCTGTAAGGTTACCCCTCATTCTCCTACTCTCCAGGGATAAAGTCCAAGGTTGCACAACCTTCCCCTATAACTGAGTCCTGACAACATTCTTATAAACCTTCTCTGCACTCTTTCCAGCTTAATGACATCTCTCCTATGGCAAGGCGACCAAAACCATACACAATACTCCAGGAGTGGCCTCACCAATGTCTTGTACAACTGCAATATGAGAGATTAGATGTAGAGATATTTCTACTGAGTGGGAGAATCTTGGACGAAGGAATAGGGGGCGGTCATTTAAATCTGAGGTGTGTGGGAAGTTCTTCTCACAGTGGGTGGGGAATCTTTGGAATTTACCCAGGACGTTGTGGATTCTGGATCACTGGGGACTAAAGAGGTAATGGATAAATGTTTGAAAGCTTAGGGAACTGAGAGCTGTGGGGAACTGGCACAGAAAAGGAGATGAGGCCTGGAGCAGATCAGTCATGATCATGTTAAGTGGCAGGGGCAGACTCGAAGGGCTGAGTGGCCTACTCCAGCTCCTTTTTTCTTATGTTCTTACTTCCCTATTTCCCCAGTTCCAAAGAAGAGTCTTTGATCTGACAAATTAACCCCGTTTCTCTTTCCACAGATACTGCCTGGCGGGCTGTATTTTTATCTCAGATTTCCAGCATCTGCTGTTTTTTAGACATCAATGTTCAGATTCAGATTCAGATTTAGATCAGCTTATTGTCATATACACCAGGGTGCAATGAAATTCCTTGCTCACGTGAGGCTCACAGAGTAAATAGCATACACGGTAATGATAAATACAATAAAAAATACAACAATGAGTGCAAAAACAGAATGGTGCAAAGTTTAGTAGTGCAAACTGAGGTAGTTCTGTGGCACAGAAATAAAAATGTCAGAACAGCACTACGAATGCAAGATTAATGTGCAAAACACGGGAACACTAAGTGGGGCAGGCAGCATCTGCAGAAAAGGAAACAGAATTAACATTTCCAGTCAATGATCTTTCAGTACGGTACGGTACTGAAAGCAGGCACGGTAGTGTAGCAGTTAGCATAACACTATTACAGCGCCAGCGACCCGGGTTCAATTCCCACTGCTGTCTGAAGGAGTTTGTATGTTCTCCTCGTGTCTGCGTGGGTTTCCTCCAGGTGCTCCGGTTTCCTCCCACATTCCAAAGACGTACGGGTTAGGAAGTTGTGGGTATGCTATGTTGGCACCAGAAGCGTGGCAACACTTGCGGTCTGCCCCCAGAACACTCTATGCAAAAGATGCATTTCACTGTGTGTTTTGATGTACATGTGACTAATAAAGATATCTTATCTTAGTAGATCTGGGAACAGGCAGAAAAACATGTTTTAAGATGCAGAAAAAGTGTAAAGGGGAGGAGGGATTATGGGAAAGATCTGTCTGGAAGACAGGACAGATTAAATAGCAAAAGATCGAACAGTGGCATGTAACAAAAGGCTACAAGGGGTGGAGATAATAAACCAAAATTACCAAAAAGTGTTTGGAAGGAATGTTGGCAATCCAGATTGGAAAGCCAGCTGAATAGATTGCAATGTCATTGTTGGCATTTGCCCTTGGAACTTTGTTCACGGGGAAGATACACAAAGAATTAGTTCTGTAGGTGACACTTGTTATCTCATTTCTATTTAAATCATTCAGGAAGAGTAGAAATTGGTAATTTGTTTTTTTACTGTCACATTTACTGGAATATTACTGTCATGTTACTGGAATACACTGCTGGGCGTGGTGGTAGAGGCTGATACAATAGGGACATTTAAGAGACACTTAGATAGGCACATGGATGTAGAAAAATGGAGGGTTATGGGCTGTGTAGGAGGGAAGGGTTAGATTGATCATGGAGTAGGTTTATATAGGTTGGCACAACATCATGGGCCTGTACTGTGCTGTACTGGTCTATGTTCTACGTACCAAAGTACAGTGAAAAACTTTGTTTTACAAACCATCCATACAGATCATTATATTGAGGTAGTACAAGGGAAAAGCAGTAACAGAATTCAGAATAATGTGTTAGTGGAGTAGAGTAAAAAGTAGAACAGTTAGGACAAAAGGAAGATGCTGGAAATCTGAAATAAAAGCACGGGATTCTCAGCAGGTCAAGCAGCACCTGCAGAGAGAGCAACTGTTAACAGGACAGAATGCATGGACAGTTGGCCAGTGGGTTGATAGAGAAAGGTTGGTTAGATGATGACATGCCCTGGAGATGCTGTGCTTGTACCTGGGAATCGAGCTGCATCTAACCTCCCACTCTGCTCCTGGACTCTGGAGCATTATGTTAAGTTGGGTCAGATACACTTCATGTAGCTGATGCATCCAGCCCATCCCTCTCACTGGAACTGGGGACCTAACTTTCATTAATAAGGTGGGTCACGGAGTCATGGAGCCATGGAGAGACACAGCCATGGAAACTATGGAAACAGGCCCAGGGCCCACGGAGTCCACACCAACCATCAAGCACCCATGTTTTCACTAATTCTACCCCAACCCATTTTATTCTCTCCACATTCACATCAACAATCCTCAGCCCCCCTACCCTTCCCCCCTCACCCCGAGGTCCTACCACTCGCCCACGGAGCAGGGCCAACTTACAGCAATCAATGAACCTAACAACTCGTGCGTCTTTGGGACGTGGGAGGAAACCAGAGCACCTGGGGAAAACCCACAAGGCAATAGCGAGAACGTGCAAACTCCACACAAACAGCACTGGGGAATCAGGATCAAACTTGGGCTGCTGAGCTGCAGACCCCCCCAACTTCTTATTCTAGCCTGCGTGTACTCCTGCCCCTTCCCCCCATCTTCTTATTCTGGATTCTGCCCTCTTCCTTTCCAGTCCTGATGAAGGGTCTCAGCCAAAACGTTGACTGTTTATTTCCCTCCATAGATGCTGCCTGACCTGCTGAATTCCTCCAGCACTTATTGTTTAATTAATTAAAGATGGTTTCATGCACTTTTAAATCAATTTTTCATTCTTCCTGTTTTTACAAAAAGTGTTTATTTATTTGACTGTTTCTATTTGTTCCTGATTACCAGAGGTGTTGCCATAATTGAGAAAACACTTCTGAGAGGACAGGTTGTCAAAGGCCATCACATAGTCCTGGGGTGGAGGCTTAGTTCCTGCAGTCCAGTTGCCACTCTCACTGGCTGTGCCCTACAGCGACAGCACAGTGGCGCAGCTAGTAGAACCTCATACTCCAAACACTTGGAGTATTGTGTTCCCTTTCACTCTGCTATAGGAAAGATGCACAGAAAAGGATGTTGCCAGTACTCAGTAAAATGGGTTACTGGGAGATGTTGGGCAGGCATGGACTTTATTTCTTGGAGCATAAGAGACTGAGAGGTGATCTTATAGAGGTGTATAAAATCATGAGGGGCATAGATAGGGTGAAAGTGGGGAGAATAAAATGGGATTAGTGTAGGATTGGTGTAAATGGGTTTCTTGATGCTCAGTGTGAACTCGATGGGCTGAAGGGTCTGCTCCTGTGCTGTATGACTCTAAGGAGTGTACTGACATTACCGGTGGCGCATGAGACCAGTATGCTGCTAGATATATACACCCCTAGAACTGGTGTAGGGTTACCTCGAGACCATAAGACATAGGAGCAGAATTAGGTCATTTGGCCCATCGAGTCTGCTCTGCCATTCGATCATGGCTGATTTATTTTTCCCTCTCAACCCCATTCTCCTGCCTTCTCCCCATAAACTTTGACGCCCTTACTAATCAAAAACCTATCAACCTTCGCTTTAAATGTACCCAATTACTTGGCCTCCACAGCCTTCTGTGGCAATGAATTCCACAGATTTACCACCCTCTGGCTAAAGAAATTCCTCCTCATCTCTGTTCTAAAAGGGCATCCTTTTATTCTGAGGCTGTGCCCTCTGGAAACATCCTCTCCACATCCACTCTATCCAGACCTTTGAATATTCGGTAGGTTTCAATGGGATCCCCCCTCATCCATCTGAACTCCAGCGAGTACAGGCCCAGAGCCATCAAACGCTCCTCATATGCTAACCCTTTCATCCCTGGGATCATTTTTGTAAACCTCCTCTGGACCGTCTCCAATGCCATCCTTCCTTAGATATGGGGCCCAAAACTGTTCACCATGTAGTCTGATCAACACCTTATAAAGCCTCAGCGTTACATCCTTGCTTTTATATTCTAGTCCTCTCAAAATGAAAGCTAACATGCATCTGCCTCCCTTACTACAGACTCAGCCTGCAAGTTAACCTTTAGGGAATCCCGCACTAGGACTCCCAAGTCCCCTTGCACATCCGATTTCTGAATTCACTCCCAGTTTAGAAAATAGTCTACGCCTTTATTCCTTCTACCAAAGTGCATGACCGTACACTTCCCTACGCTGTATTCCATCTGCCACTTCTTTGCCCATTCTCCCAACTTGTCCAAGACCTTCTGCAGACTCCCTGCTTCCTCAACACTACCTGCCCCTCCACCTATCTTTGTATCATCCGCAAACTTGGCCACAATGCCATCAATTCCATCATCCAGATCATTAACATATAACATGAAAAGTAGCAGACCCAACACTGACCCCTGAGGAAAACCATTAGTTACCAGCAGCCAACCACAAAAAGCTCCCTTTATTCCCACTCTTTGCCTTCTGCCAGTCAGCCAATCTTCTATCCATGCTAGTACCTTTCCTGTAATACTATGGGCTCCTATCTTGTTTAGCAGCCTCATGTGCAGCACCTTGTCAAAGGCCTCCTGAAAATCCAAGCAAACAACGTCCACTGACTCTCCTTTGTCTATTCTGCCTGTTACTTCCTCAAAGAATTCCAGCAGATTTGTCAAGCAAGATCTCCCCTTCAGGAAACCATGCTGACTTTGGCCTATTTTATCATGTGCTTCCAAGTACCCCGAAACCTCATCCTTAATAATGCATCTTACCAACCACTGAATTCTGGCTAAATGGCCTTTAATTTCCAGTCTTTTGCCTCCCTCCCTTCTTAAAGAGTGGAGTGACAATTGCAATTTTCCAGTCCTCTGGAACCATTCCTGAATCTAGTGATTCTTGAAAGATCACCACTAATGCCTCCACAATCTCTTCAGCTACCTCTTTCAGAACCCTGGTGTGTGGTCCATCTGGTCCAGGTGACTTATCCACCTTCAGACCTTTCAGCTTCCCAAACACCTTCTCCTTAGTAATAGCAACCACACTCACTTCTGCCCCCTGACTCTCTCAAATTTCGAGCACATCGCTGGTATCTTCCACAGTGAAGACTGACGCAAAATACTTATTCAGTTCATCCGCCATTTCTTTGTTCCCCATTACTACCTCTCCAACGTCATTTTCCAGTGGTCCAATGTCTACTCTTGCCTCTTTTTTACTCTTTTTCTATCTGAAAAATCTTTTGGTATCCTCTTTTATATTATTGGCTAGCTTACCTTCATATTTCGCCTTTTCTCCCCTTGTTGCTTTTTTAGTTGCCTTCTGTTGGTTTTTAAAAGCTTCCCAATCCCTCTAGCTTCCTGCTAATTTTTTGAAATATTGTAAGCTCTGTCTTTTACTTTTATGTTGTCTTTGCCTCATCCTCCCTTTAGAATGCTTCTTCTTCTTTGGGATGAACTGATCTTGCATCTTCCGAATTACTCCCAGAAACTCCTCCCATTGCTGCTCTACCGTCATCCCTTTTAGAGTCCCCTTCCAATCAACTTTGGCCAGCTCCTCTCTCATGCCTCTGCAGTTACCTTTACTCAACTGTAATACCGATACATCCCTCCCTCTCAAACTCCAGGGTGAATTCTATCATATTATGATCACTGCCTCCCAAGGGTTCCTCTACCTTAAGCTCCCTAATCAAATCTGATTCATTGCACAACACCAAATCCAGAATTGCCTTTTCCATAAGAGGGCTTGACCATAAGCTGCTCTAAAAAGCCATATTGTAGGCATTGTACCAATTCCTTCTCTTGGGATCCAGTGCCGATCTGATTTTCCCAATCTACCTGCATATTGAAATCCCCCATGACCACCACAACATTGCCCTTTTTTACATGCTTTTCTGTCTCCTGTTGTAATTTGTACCCCACATTCTGGCTACTATTCAGAGGCCCGTATATGACTTCCAACAGGGTCTTTTTACCCTTGCAGTTTCTTAACTCTACCCACAAGGATTCTACATCTTCTGATCCTATGTCACTTCATGCTAAGGATTTGATTTCATTTTTTACCAACAGAGCCACCCCACCCCCTCTGCCCACCTGCTTGTCTTTTCGATAGGATGTGTCTCCTTGGATGTTTAGCTCCCAGCTGTGATCTTCTTTCAACCACGACTCTGATGCCCACAATGTCGTACCTGACAATTTCTAACTGCGCTATGAGCTCACTTACTTTATTTCATATACCGTGTGCATTCAAATATAACAGCTTCAGTCCTGCATTCACCACTCTTCTTCCCAAATTTGTCTCCATGTGTATTCTTCGGTGAAGTAATGATTGTGTGTGTGTGTGTGTGTGTGTGTGTGTGTGTGTGTGTGTTCTTTTTGCTGCCTCTGTTTCATCATCCTTTCCCTTGTCACTTTCCCTCTCTCTTTCATCGTTTCACTGCCGAACTACTGTCACGTTTCACTTGTTAGTGAAGAGGAGGAAAACCAGCCAACGAGCCATGCCTGGCGTTCTGGGGCTAAACTCAAGGGTGAAAGTAACTTAAGTTTCTTAGCTGTACGGTTGTACCTCTAACACTGCTGATTTAACTCATTGCCCTGGTTTATCACTTTCTCACAGCACACCATACCGGCTGACACTGACTTACTTTTACCCCTGGCTGAGAGGTGCTCAGACCCTCTAAATCAATGCCATAAATTGTCACAGAATTGTAAATACAAGTGTTGGAAACCTGGAATAAATATCTAATCCAGTGGGACTAACTTTACCCTAAACTTACTTTGGTGAAGAACACAAACAAAATGTTGCAGGAACTCACCTAGTCAGGTAGCATCTGTGGAGGCAAATGGATAGTCAACGTTTCAGGTCGAGACCCTTCACCTGGACAAATGGTCGTTTGTCCTTTCCCCCCACAGATGCTGCTCGGCCCGCTGAGTTCCTCCAACAGGTTATTTATTGCTCCAGATTCCAGCATCTGCAGTCTTTTGTGTCTCTCTATAAGGCCCTTCTGTTTACCTTGTCTATGCCTCTCCTAAGCTTAGAATTAAATCTCCCCTTCATTTTGTCTCAAAGAAAACAATCCCAATCTAGGTTGTCTCTTCTCATAACTATAATTTTCCAGTCATAAACTATTTATACAGCACGGTAAAAGGCCCTTCTGGCCCAACGAGCCCGTGCCGCCCAATTACACCAATATTACCTACTAACCTGTACACCTTTGGAATGTGGGGGGAAACCGGAGCACCCGGAGGAAACCCACACGGACACAGGGAGAGCGTACAAACTCCTTGCACACAGCGGCAGTAAATCCTTGCCCCTTTTCCAGTGCAATCACATATTCTTGCAGTGTGGTGACAAGTGCTGCAGTAAGTATTTCAGGTGTGGCCGAGCCAATGTTTAATACAGTTCTCTGCCCTTGTATTCCATGCCTTGACCAATAAAGTCAAGCACTCTATATGTCTTCTCAGCCACCTCATCTTCTACCTTCAAAGATCTTTGGACTTGCTCTTCAAGTTCTCTCTGTTCCTTTTTCTATTTATCATGGATGGCATTGTATTATTTGCCCTCCTTAAATGCATAACCTCAAGCTTCTCTGGATTTAATTCCACTTGTCACGTTTGTGTTCACCTAACCAGTCCAATGATAAGTTCCTGTAGCCCAGAACTTCCTCACTATTGGTGGCACTTCCCATGTTAGTATCATCAGCAAACTTCTTAATTATAGTTCCTACACTTAAGTCCAAATCATTTATACATACCACAAAAAACAAGAGGTCTAGGACACCAGGCCTCCACAGACTAAGACCTTCGCTTTCTGCTCACGAACCAATTTTTGATCTAGCTTGAAACTTTACATGGACCCATTGTGCTTTTACTTTCTTGGTCAATCTGCTCTATGGGACTTTGACAAACACAAGGTAAACTATATCAAACAGTCCACCCATATTGACATTCATAGAGTCATTGAGTAATGCAGCACTGAATCAGGTCCTTTAGCCAACACATCCATACTGACCAAGGTGCGCATCTAAGCTAGTCCTATTTGCCCGCATTTGGCCCATATCCTTCTAGACCTTTCCTATCCATGTACCTTTCCTGGTGTCTTTTAAATGTTGTTATTGTACCTCAACCACTTCCTCTGGCAGCTCGTTCCTTATACATGCCACCCTCTGCGTGAAGAAGTTGCCCCTCAGGTCCCTTTTAAATCTTTCCCCTCTCACCTTAAACCTTTGCCCCCTAGTTTTTGATTCCCCTTCCCCGGGAAAAAGACTGTGTGCATTCGCCCTGTCTGTGCCCCTCATGATTTTATACACCTCTATAATGTCACCCCCCAAACTCCAGAGATAAAGTCCTAGCCTGCCCAACCTCTCCCTATAGCTCAGGCCCTTGAGTCCTGGCGACATCATCATCAATCTTCTTCGCAGTCTTTCCAGCTAACTGAAATCTTTCCTATAACAGACTTACTATTTCTTGCTATTTCTTCAATGAAAGCAATTGACTTAGTCAGACACAAACTTCTCTACCAAATCCATGCTGGAGTAATTCCATCGCTCAGTCTTGTTCCAGCAATTTGCCCACCTCCTGGGGTTGGCTAACTCAATCTATCCCTCCACAGCACTTGCATTAAATGCATTGTGGCAAAAAGGATTCAAAGATCTGCTCAAAGCTTCAGTGAAGAAATGCAACACCCAAATTCTGGGAATCTCTTGCCCAAGTGAAATGGTATTGAGTATCTTGAGACCTACCTCATCTGTACTGTCGATGGAGTTTGGAAGGATGAGAGGAAATCTCATTGAAACCTATCGGATACTGAAAGGCCTGGATAGAGTGGATGTGGAGAGGATGTTTCCATTAGTAGGAGGGTCTAGGATCCGAGGGCACAGCTTCAGACTGAAGGAATGTCCCTTTAAAACTGAGGTGAGGAAGAATTTCTTCAGCCACAGGGTGGTGAATCTGTGGAATTTGTTGCCACTCATTGATTATGGAGGCCAAATCATTATGTGTATTTAAGGCAGAGGTTGATAGGTTCTTGATTGGTAAGGGGGTTAAGGGTTATGGGGAGAAGGAGGGAGAATGGGGTTGAAAAAAAATCAGCCATGATTGAATGGTGGAGCAGACTCGATGGGCCGAACGGCCTAATTCTTCTCCTATATCTTATGATCTTGTGGTCATCTGTGGAAGAGTCTGTGGTTTCCACATTGGCCTTATCAGTCACTTCAGAACACGTAAAACCAAAGGGGAAGCAGGTCTTTCTCAAGCCCGAGAGACTGCTGGAGAGGAAACCTAGACCAACTTGTAGCAAAATAGCAAACTGCTGGAGGAACTCAGTGGGGCAGGCAGCATCTGTAGAGACAGAAGGATGGTCAACATTTCAGGTCGAGACCCTGCATCACAGTGTAGAGAGGAGATAGCCAGAATGAAGAGGTGAGGGGAGGAGTGAGACAAGAGCTGGCGTGTGATAGGTGGATCCAGGAGAGGTGCGTTTGATGGGTAGATGGAGCCCGGTGAAGGAGGGAGGGGTGGGGACAGAGGCTGGGAGGTGATAGGTGGAGGCAACAAAGGGCTGCAGATGATGGAATCTGATCATTCACAGTGAAGTCCTGGGGAGTGTTGTAGAATAGAGGGACCTTGAAGTACTCCAAGGTCCATGTACTCCAAGTACATGGTTCCCTGAAAGTAGAGTCACAGGTAGACGGGGTGGTGAAGAAGGCTTTTGGCACACTGGCCTTCATCAGCCAGGACATTGAGTATAAAAGCTGAGAGGTCATGGTGCAGTTGTTCAAAACACTGGTGAGGCCACACTTGGAGTATTGTGTTCAGTTTTGGTTGACCTGCTATAGGAAAGATGTTATTAAACTGGAAAGAGCACAGAAAAGATTTACAAGGATGTTGCCAGGACTTGAGGGACTGAGTTACAGAGAGAGGTTGGACAGGTCAGGACTTTATTCCTTGGAGCATAGGAGATTGAGAGGTGATCTTATAGAGGTGTATAAAATCATGAAGGTGATAAATAGGGTGAATACACACAGTCTTTTTCCCACAGTTGGGGAATCAAGATCTAGAGGGCATAGGTTTAAGGTGAGAGGGGTAAGACTTAATAGGAACTTGAGGGGAAACTTTTTTACACAGAGGGAGGTATGTATGTGGAATGAGCTGTCAGAGGAAGTGGTTGAGGCAGGTACAGTAACAACTTTAAAAGACAGCTGGATAGGTACATGGCTAGGAAAGATTTAGAAGATCATGGGCCAAATGCTGGCAAATGGGTCTAAATTGGATGGACATCTTGGTCAGCATGGACCAGTTGGACCAAAAGGACTGTTTCTGTGCTGTATATGTAATAATACCAATATACACACAGCAAGCAGCAATAGAGAACAATCACTTTTCTGTGATGTTCACTGAGGGACACGTATTGTCCAGGAAACCATGGAGAGGTACCCTGTTCTTCTTTGAAATAATGCCCTTGGATCTTTGATGCCCATCAGAGAGAACAGACAGGGCATCTCACCCTGAGTCACCCAAAAAGGATGTCTACATTTCTTGCTGCCTCAGTAAAGCAGCCAACATAATCTAAGACCCCTCCCACCCTGGACATTCTCTCTTCTCCCCCTCCTCCCATTGGGTAGAAGATACAAAAGCCTGAAAGCACATACCACCAGGCTCAAGGACAGCTTCTACCCCACTGTTATGAGACTAATGAACCGATCTCTTGTACAATGAGATGACTCTTGACCTCACAATCTATCTCGTCATGGCCTTGCACATCATTGTCTGCCTGCACTACACTTTCTCTGTAACTGTTACACTATATTCTACATTCTGTTATTGCTTTTCCCTTGTACTACCTCGATGTACTGATGTGATGAAATGAACTATATGGATGGCATGCAAAACAAAGTTTTTCACTGTACCAGTACATGTGACAGTAATAAACCAATTTACTAATTTACCTTGGCAGCAATGCCGCACTGAAGAGTCAGCCTGGGTTGCTGAGCTCAAACCTTTGGGGTTGGATTTGAACTCAAGGTCTTTGAACTCAGAGGTGAGAGTGACACTCATTGAGGCACAGCAGATATTCAACCGGGAGCTGTGTACAGGATATTCATGTGTGAAGAAACTCCAAACACAGGACCAGAGTTCCCCCTTTATCTGTCTTCATCCTGTTCACCCTGCCAAAATTTTCATTACTTCAGTAACACTGCCTCCATGACTCATTCCTTCTCAGTCAAAGGGACTCAGGTCTTCCGGCCCCTTGACCCTGGGAGATAAGCATCAACTGTGATGGCTGTGTTGACTTCACAACCACCCCATTTCCCTGGCGGAGAAGCTCTTGCTTTGAGAATATCCAATGAGAAAGCAGTGTAAATATATAGCTCTCAGCAAGCAGACACATGGAGTAACAGAACAATTAATTTGCCAGGAATTTAGTTTTAACTTCTCAATATTGCTGACTGATTTTAAGCATTAAATTGTTTATCTGTGTGCGCTGCTGCGACTGAATGGTCGGTATAGACCAGTTGGGCCAAAGGGCCTGTTTCCATGCTGTATGACTCTATGACTCAATAAATGTTCTGCATGATTTGGTAAGAAGTTTACACCATATTCACTCAAAAACTCTGTTTCTATCCATACCGTTTCTACCTTGTGAATGAATGCTAATTTAGTATCCAAATATTCTTGTTGAAGTTTTGATCATTTGAGCTCTGGGTGGGAGGGAGGAAGTGATATCAGAGTTGGGACAACTCTTTTGTAGCTCTTTTGGCCTGGCAGTAGTAATCATTGGACAGTAATCAGCAATGGAAAACCCTTCTCCACCCAGTGTGGGGAGAATGAATGGGATTAGGGTCAGATTAGTGCAAGTATGAGTTTGATGATCAGCACGTTCTCAATGGGCTGAAGGGCCTGTTTCTGCACTGAATGACTATGATTCTATGACTTGAGCGATTGAATTATAGGGAGAGGTTGGGCAGGCTAGGACTTTAACCCTGGAGCATGGAAGATTGAGGAGTGATCTTATGGAGATATATAAAATCATGAGGGGCATGGATAGCATGAATACAAACAGTCTTTTTCCCAGGGTTGGGGAAGAACTAGAGGGCATAGGTTTAAGGTGAAAGGGGAAAGATATACAAGGAACTTGAGGGTGCAACTTCTTCATGCAGAGGGTGGTGCATTTATGGCAAGAGCTGCCAGAGAAAGTAGTTGAGGCTGATACAATAACAATATTTAAAAGACATTTGGTTAAGTACATAGATAGAAAAATTTTAGATATGGTCTAAACTGGGCAACTGGGACTAGCTTAAATGGGGTACCTTGGTCAGCATGGACGAGTTGGGCCGAAGGGCCTGTTTCCATGCTGTATTACTCTATGACTGTCTCACTCCAAGGCCAAGCATCCAAGCTGTGCAATAGTTGGGATCTCCTGTACCAAGTTCTGGATCAGGTATGTTAGCTTTCTTCTCAGGGGATGGGACCTCATCTGAGTATAAATTCCCTCCCCCAATTCCACTCCCTGACAGATTAAATCTGTGCAGCAAAGAGGGCACTCATTACTCCACAGCACAGGGGCACCCAACTCATATGGAACTGCATCTATGGAGGGAAATAAACAGTTGACGTTTCGGGTCGAGACCCTTCATCAGGACTGGAAAAGAAGAGGGCAGAAGTGTTGTTCATCCAACCTGCGTCTGGCCTCAACGTGGCAGTAGAGGTGGTCATGGACAGACATGTCCATATGGGAGTGGGATGTGGAATTGAAGTCGGTGGCCACCAGGAGATCCTTGTTTTTGTGGCAGACAGAGCGAAGGTGCTCGACGAAGCGGTCACCCAATCTGCGTCGGGTCTCACTGATGTAGAGGAGGTCACACCAGGAGCACCGGATGCAATAAATGACACCCTCAGATTCACAGGTGAAGTGCTGCCTCACCTGGAAGGACTGTCTGGGGCCCTGAATGGTGGTGAGGGAGGAGGTGTAGGGACAGGTGTAGCACTTTGCAAGATTGCAGGGATAAGTGCCAGGAGGTTCATCAGTGGGGAGGGACGAATGGACAAGGGAGTCGCAGAGAGAGCAATCCCTGCGGAAAGCAGAGAGAAGGGTGAAGGGGAAGATGTGCCTGGTGGTGGGATCCCGCTGGAGGTGGCGGAAGTTGCGGAGAATGATCAGGTTGGAGGAACAACGACTCATATTCTGCCTTGGTAGTCTCCAACCTGACGGCCCCTTCCCTTCCTCCCCCTTTGCTTTCCCTCATTCCTGTGTCCCCCTCACTCCTTTCCCCTCCCCTGCCCTCATGTCCTGCCCATCTATTCCCCACCTCCTGCCCTTTATTCCGTGGTCTAATGTCCTCTCCTACTGGATTCTTTCTTCTTCAGCCCTTCTCTTCTTCCACCTATCACCTCCCAGCATATTACATCACTTCCTTTTATCCTCCCTCCATCACCCACCTACCTGTCCCCTCTCACCTGGACTCACCTATACCATGTCTGCGTGAGCTCCTCCCCCTCCCCCCCCCCCCCCCACTTCTTATTCTGGCTTCTGCCCTCTTCCTTTTCAGTCCTGATGAAGGGTCTCGACCCCAAACGTCGACTGTTTATTTCCCTCCATCCATGCTGCCTGACCTGCTGAGTTCCTCCAGCATTTTGTGTGTGTTGCTCCAGATTCCAGCGTCTGCAGAATCTCCTGTGTCAAACGGAACTGCTCCAATTGCACACACCAGCAGGTCCCAGCAGAAACCCAACACCGGGTTGGTACATTAACCACAACTGAGTGGTTGTGGTTCAGGGTGACATTAACTGGGGCCCAGTGAACGCTGGCAACAAATCAAACAGCACAGATGAGACCGTTTGCAACGAGTTAACAAAGTTCCGAATTCAGAAAGTTTGGTGCAATCTACTCTGTAGGGTGAGCTGGGGCGAGATCAGGGCTGTCTGAAACATTTCACCACGGCTTCAAAGCACAGCCCCTCTCCTTATTGGCTCTGGGGAGAGAGCGGTGGGGTGAATCTGGTCATAAAGAGGTCGAGAGAGGAGGGAACCCAGAACGGTCCCCGTGAATGAGAAGCGTGCGCGGCGGTCTGCAGGGGACAGGGTCCCTGGTTAAAACTGCCAGTCTCAAACGAGAAAGTCTTTCGCTCTCAGTGCAGGCAGTCTCTGTGCTGGCACGGCAGGGCGCTGAGCGGGGCCGCGGGCGATATGGTGACGGCAAGAGGCTGCTTCTCGAAGATTATCCACAAAAATCTCCAAGAAACTTGATTAAAGAAATCTGCTCTTCCTCCCCCACCTCCCCCCCGCCACCGCTACCTCCTCCTCTTCCGACTTTTCCTTCACCCTTTACTACCTTCTCCACTTCCTCGCCACCCCTCTCCACCTCCCATCTCCTCCCCACCGCTCTCCTCCTCCCCTCCCTAGCTCCCCACCCCCTCCCCGCTTCGCCCCTCCCCATCTCCTCTCCGCCCTTCCCCTCCATCCCACCACCGCTCTCCCCTTCCCTCCTCTCCTCCCCTCCAGCTCCTCATCCCTCCCCTCCACCCCTCCCCACCCCCTCCCCTCCTCTCCACCCCTCCAGCTCCTCACCCTACCCCTCCACCTCTCCACCCCCTCCGTCTCCCCACCTCCTCTCCACCCCTTTCCCCTTCCCTCCTCTCCACCTCCTCAATCCTCTCCTCCTCCCCTCCCCCTCCTCTTCTCTCCATTTCCCCACCCCCGTCCCCATCTCTCCACCTCCCCACCCCTCCCCGTCTTCACCCCTCCCCACCACCTCTTGTGAAACGCTTCTACTTTCGCGCTAGCAAGTGCTGCGGTGCCCTGCCCTGCCTCAAACTCTCCACACTATCTACTGCTGTGTGTGTGTGAGAGAGAGAGAGTGTGTCGGGACTGATCGTGTTCCTGAACGTTTTGAAACTCCTCGCCTCTGGGAAGGTCCAACCCTCCAGCAGCGGCCAACCCAGGGGTGGAACAGATGCAGCGAAATTTGCCCGAACGGGAGGAGTCATTGCGAAGGAGTCCCGCTCTCGCTCCAGTCCGCCCGGCCGCTGCTCGTCCGCGGCAGGGGGACAGGCACAGAGGTAGGTCTGTCAGTGGAGTGTCTCGGGCCGTTCCAGGGATCCCAGAGCCCGACCAGGGAAAACTGGGTCTCAACCCCAAACGTCGGCCACTCCCCCCCCCCCCCGCCCCACCACCCCCGCAGATGCTGCTCGACCCGCTGAGTTCCTCCAGCACCTTATCTGCTGTCCCCGTCGAGGCTGGCGAAGCTGGATAAAATATCGAAAAAGGGAGGAATTTCGGGGTTATTAGCGGAGGACTGGTGAGTGGAACTGTGGGGGGGGGGGTGTTGTTTTTCAAAGAGCCGGAACAGACGCGATGGGCCGAATGACCTCTCGGGACGCTGAAATGAGAGCGGATTTCCAATGAGGTGTTGGTTCTGTGACTGGGGATGCGGGAGGCGGGCGCCCCGCTGCAGCGCCGGGGGATCTGGGCTCTGGCTAGAGTGCTGGGTTTGAGTACAACCTTCATCCCGGGTCTTCGGCAGCCGTGGTCTCACCTACACCCCGTCCCCCCCCTCCCCCCCCCCCCACACACACACCCCTGCAACAGCCAGCGAGTACCAGGGCGACCCCATAATCTCAGCCGTGCCCAGGAGTCTGGCACTCTGCGCTTTTGTGCCGGGGGGTTGCAGTTGAAATCAGAAACAGCCGGGAGGTCAGGCAGCGTCTGTGAAGAGGGGAACAAGCGTCGTCCCGGACCCGTGGGTCCCGCTGGCGAGACCAGGCTGCTGTCTAAGGGAGGTGCTGGTGTCAAAGGCTCTTCATGCATTCGCTTCTGTGTAAAAGATCTCATGCCTAATTAGTTAGCGTGTCCCCAGCGTGCTGGGTAAATCTGTGGCGCAGCCAGCGGAGCTGCTGCCTCTCAGTCCCTGAGACCCGGGTTCAATCCTGACCGCCGGTGCTGTCTGTGTGGAGTTTGCACGTTCTCCCTGTGGCCTCTGAGTGCTCTGCTTCACCCCAAAGACGAGCGGGTTGGGAGGTGAATTGGCTGCTCGTGAGTAGGTGTGTGGTAGAATCCAGGGAGAATTGATAGGGATGAAGAGAGAATAAGATACAAGGGATAAGGGGTTGCTCTGTGAGCTGTGATAGGTTTTGATGGTTTTGTGATAGGTTTGACCAATATGATCTGTCTTGTAAGCCAACATGGAACTAACGCCTTTCCAGAAATAAAGATTGATAGTTGGATGAACTTTCTGTATGCGAATGGGCTGTCATGTTTCCTATCTTACATAGTCAACGCTTCAAAGGTATGTCACTGTCTGTTAGTTCTTTGGGATCTCCTGAAAGGGAGCTGCTGAGCACTAGAGATATTATTTTGACCTTATTTGCTCCACTGTCCAACCTCTGCAGCATGTTTTCCTATTGCCCTGGCAGATGTTGGCAGCTGCCCTGTTTAGATCTGTTGCGGAAAGCTCCGCTGTAAACAAGGCATCTTGCAGCTGCAAGCTCTAGTTCGTTGTTTTTGGTAGGGGAGGTGAAGCTGTTTGAGAACCAGGGTCTCAACTCATTAATTTGTTTTTCTTTAATTGGAAAGTAGTTGAGGAAGATTTCAGCAGAATAACAGGCGGCGAGTCAGTCGGCACAACACTCCGAGGAGTCAGAAGGTCTTGTTACATGTAAAATCTTTCGGCTCCCCAACGTTGACGGGAAGGAAGTGAGGCGTTGAAATTCTCCTCCTGTCAACTGACTGCAGAATGAGATTGTCATCACTGCGTGTTTGTTCCAACCTGCCTGTTATCTGAAATTGTGTGGCTGTATATCAATCTACCTTGATGCTATTGCCCATTCCTAATTCCTCAAGAGAAGGTGGGGGTGAGCTGCCGCAGTTCTTCCGCTGAAGGTGTTTCCGCAGTGCTGTTGAGGAAGGAGTTACAGGAGTCAGACCCTGAATGTGAAAGGGCAACAATATATTTCCAAGTAAGGATGCTGTGTAACCTTCAAAGGAACTTGCAAATTTTGGTGCTCTGACTGCCAGTAACTGTAGTGCATTTTATAGATAGTGCACACTGCAGCCACAGTGCACCAGTGATAAAGGGAGCAGAATGTTTAGTGATGGATAAGGTGCCAGCTATATGTCTTAGACTGCCTTGTACTGTATAGTGTTGGTTTATTATTGTCACACTTACCGAGATACAGAATCAGACTCAGATTTATTATCACCCACTTAGATGATGTGAACTCTGTTGTTTTGAGGCAGCAGTACAGTACAAAGACATAACATTACTACAATTTACAAACAAATAAATAGTGCAAAAAATGGAAGAACGAGGCAGTGTTCATGGGTTCACGGACCATTCAGAAATCTGATGGCGGAGGGGAAGAAGCTGTTTCAGAATCGTTGAGTTTTTTTGTTTGTGTGCCATCCAGTCAGATCACTCCCTGCATAAGTACATCGAGGTAGTAAAAAGAACAATATAGTGTTGCAGTTACAGAGAAAGTGCAGTTCAGGTTAAAAAAGAAAGTGCAAGGACCGTGCGAGGTCCGTTCAATATAACTGTGAACCGTCTGATAACTGTGTTGAACTTATTGAGCTGCAAGTCCATTTGTCCAGATGAAGGGTCTCGACCCGAAACTTTGACTATCCATTTCCCTCCACAGATGCTACCTGACTAGGTGAGTTCCTGCAACGCTTTGTTTGTGTTCTTCATCAAAGTAAATTTAGCGTAAAGTTAATCCTACTGGATTAGATATTTATTCCATGTTTCCAACACTTGTATTTACAATTCTGTGACAATTTATGGCATTGATTTAGAGGGTCTGAGCACCTCTCAGCCAGGGGTAAAAGTAAATCAGTGTCAGCCGGTATGGTGTGCTGTGAGAAAGTGATAAACCAGGGCAATGAGTTAAATCAGCAGTGTTAGAGGTACAACCGTACAGCTAAGAAACTTAAGTTACTTTCACCCTTGAGTTTAGCCCCAGAACGCCAGGCATGGCTCGTTGGCTGGTTTTCCTCCTCTTCACTAACAAGTGAAACATGACAGTAGTTCGGCAGTGAAACGATGAAAGAGAGAGGGAAAGTGACAAGGGAAAGGATGATGAAACAGAGGCAGCAAAAAAGCAGAGAGGTTGGTCAGAGACAGTGAAACAGGTCAAAGAGCATGAGGGATGGAGGTGAGAGACTGGAAAACAGAAACAAGAGCAAAGACATGCACAGACGCACACACAAACAGACATTTAACATGCACATGGAGATGGACGCACATAGACACACAATGATGGATACATGACGTTCATGCACACAGATAGGCATACATACATGCGCACATACACAAAACACAGACACTCAGATGCAAAAAGGTACACATACGCCGCTAAACGCACAACACAAACACAGGCACAAAACACGCAATGCAAATAGACACAACATAAACAGATAGATACAGAAACACACAGATACACACATGCACACACACAAACACACACCACACACACATACACACACAAACACACACACACAAACACACACACCACACACACAAACACACACACCACACACACAAACACACACACACACACAAACACACACACACACCACACATACAAACACACACACACACAAAATAAACAATCATTACTTCACCGAAGAATACACTTTATAACTCTCTGTCCACCAATGAGCCTGAGATTTTGACAAATACAATTTTTAACAATCTCCTTGAGTCCAATGTACATCAACTCCACATTCAGTAAGCATACTTGTGGAATTTATATTTCACTTTATTAGGAAAATGAACAAAAGCCACAAGAGCCAGCAATTAATCATTGACTAATGAGAAAGTTCCGAGAAAAATCAAAATAAATTCGAGATTGCAGAGACAACAAGCTCTGTCCCTGTGCTCTGGTGCTTACTGATAGGAATAAGAAACGGAACTTAACATTAACTAAAAATAAACATGGAGATTATTCATACCAAAGGACCTACTAAGGACAACTGCCTCTCAGTTCTTGCAGTACTTTATGGCTTTTCCAAATATTTGTTAATATTCCAGAGAATATTGTGAATTCCAGAGAATACACAAACACACAGATACAAACATACACACTCATTCACGCACACAGAAACTTATAAAAACACACACACTTACACACAAACCTACACATGCATGAATACACCGGCATGCAAACACCCACACACACATACAAAAACATACAGGTATACACAAACATCCACACACAATCACTGGCACACTGCAAGCACACACAAGCAGACATGCACAGACACAGGCTTTTGATCAATCTTGTGTTTATCAGCTCTGTGGAATGTTATGCAAGGAGGAATGAGGTTAGGAGCCAGGTTAAGATCTTCCTGTGTTCCAGGTCTCTGATGTGCCCAACCCAACCTGTTGAATCGAGAGTGGCCCTGAACTTAAGCATTAGAGCTAAGTAGGGGCTATTCGAGCTGGGAAAAAGTATCCAGTTCCCATGCTGAATTAACCCATTGTAGCCCAGAAAGAGAGAAGGAAACACTGGCTCCATCAATTGCCAGTCGGCAGAGCATACTAATCCCTCTTGCTATCCAGTTTCCAGTGGTAGATTTAATTATATAGTTAATAAAATTGCACTTCCCTCCAAATGACCAGTGCAAGACTCCAATAACACACCATTCACAATGTCAGATGCTTTCCCATTGATGTTTAATGTCTGCTGCAAAGTAAAAAAATCATGGTGGTCAATTTTGACACATAGCAATGTGATAATGGCCAGATGATCTGTTTTAGTGGTGTTGACTGAGGGATAAATATTAGCCAGGACACCAAAGGGAATTCCACCGCTCTGCTTCAAGACAATGAAGTGGCACAGTGGTGCAGCCATTAGAGCCCCTGCCTCAGATCTCTAGAGACTCAAGGTTCAACCCTGACCTCCAGTGCTGTCTGTGTGGAGTCTGCATGTTCTTCCTGTGACCGTGCGGGTTTCCCCTGCTCTGGTTTCCTTCTACATCCCAAAGACTTGTGAGTTGGAAGGTTAATTGGACACTGTAAATTGCCCCCAGTATGTAGGTGAGTGGTAGAATCTAGAGAGGTTGGTGGGAATGTGGGGAGAATAAGATAGGATTAGTGTAGGATTGGTATAAATGGGTGGTTGATGCTCTGTTGGCCTGTTTTTGTGTTGTATCACTTTGATATTTGTGTTGATATTTTACGCCCTTCTGAAAGAGCAGATAGACATTTAATATCCACAAGCAACTCCTCAATACTGGGAGCACCAGACTGCGTTTTTATACTCAACTCCCTGGAGTAGGACTTGAACCCACAACTTCGAACTCAAAGGTGTGAGTGGCACGGTGGTGCAGCAGATCGTGCTGCTACCTCACAGCTCTGGGGACCTGGGTTTGATCCTGACCTTGGGAGTGTGGAGTTTGCACATTCTCCCCATGAACTCAATGGTTTCCCTTGGCTGCTCCAGTTTCCCCCCACGTCCCAGAGATCCCTGGTTAGGAGTACAAATTAAACAGTTAACTTCACCCTTGGAACAACCCAACATCAGCCCCCCGTAGTGCTGATGGACAGAACTGAAATTATTATACAAGCTGTTTTCAGTAACTTGACCTACTGCCAAGGAGAGTATCTGACAATTCAGCAACTAATCGTACCTTTTACTGAGGTCCTGAGTCCGCAGAGATCTTCCAGCTCTCCCTGTTGTGTGGCCTGTGCTCTGTTAGCTCAGTGCAGTGGCCATTGAGCTGAAGTGTCTCTGCCTCCTGATCTCCATCCAGAGTAGCTTCAGCTGAGGTGTGAGTGAACCTTTGTAGACTGCGATTTTGTGAGTGTGTGTGTGTGTGTGTGTGTGTGTGTGTGTGTGTGTGTGTGTGTGTGTGTGTGTGTGTGTGTGTGTGTGTGTGAGTGTGTGTGGGTATCATTTAGAGTTGCTCTACAGTTGGACGCTCCAACTCCTGATGGCTCATTTTAGTCCCCTATTGTAGCAGGGTCCAATCAGAGGCCAGAGTTGTTCTTCTGCTGCTTTTGATTGGCTTGCTGATGGGTGCGTATGACAACACAATGCAGGGATGTGGTTGCCGGGCGATGGGAGAGCAGGAGGCTGATCTCAACTTGTCAATCACAAGTTTGCCTGCTGCCTCCTGTAGCAGAGACTGAAGGGGGCAGGAGGTTTATGGTAGTGTTTGATGGCATGGAGTGTGTGTGGCTTGAGTGGATCAACCATCAGCGGGACATGCTGTACATTGTGCCCGTTGGGAGTGCCGGATGTGACTCAGATGCAACTTCCAAGGCCCTGAATACCAGTTGTCCAATCACAGCATGAATCAGTCCTACAATCAACCCTGACCTCTGATAGGCTGTTAAACTGAAAGCTATCACACACTATGGGAGCCACTGTGCCTGACAACTCAGTGCAAACTTCTCCCTCCAGTGAACTCCCTTCATCCAAAGAAGCACACAAGCCATTGGATATTCCCTCCTATATATTGGGCTTCCCCTTTTCCTATCTTCAGTCCTGAAGAAGGGTCCTGACCCGAAACATTGACCACCTGCTTTTCTCCACGGATGCTGCCCGGCCTGCTGAGTTCCTCCAGTGTCATCGTGTTTTTCATCTAGATTCCAGCATCTGCAGTCCTTTGTTTCTCTCTCATTGGATTATTGGGTCGTTCTGCACATGAGCAGGGTACAGTTCCCTCCTATCACAGAGAGAGTGCTGCCCCTTTAAGTCCAAGCATGTTACGGAGGATGGTTTCTCCA
Organism: Pristis pectinata; assembly: GCF_009764475.1. Classification (NCBI taxonomy): domain Eukaryota; kingdom Metazoa; phylum Chordata; class Chondrichthyes; order Rhinopristiformes; family Pristidae; genus Pristis; species Pristis pectinata. The sequence goes on along the minus strand of NC_067435.1, from coordinate 10,647,704 downwards.
AAGATCCTTCTCCAAAGGAGGCAGGCACGGTAGTGTAGTGGTTAATGTAACGCTATTACAGCACCAGCGACCCAGGTTCAATTCCTGCCACTGTCTGTAAGGAGTATGCACGTTCTCCCTGTGTCTGCGTGGGTTTCCTCCCACATTCCAAAGGCGTACAGGTTAGGAAGTTGTGGGCATGCTATGTTGGTGCCGGAAGCGTGGTGACACTTGCGGGCTGCCCCCAGAACACTCTACGCAAAGATGCATTTCACTGTGTATTTCGATGCACATGTGACTAATAAAAATAAAGAAGAAAAAGATATCTTTAAAGGGAGCTGCTGTTGTCACTGGAGCCTTATCAGTAAGACTGAAGGTGAAATTTTACTATTTATAAAATAAACAGGGAAAAAAAGCAAAAGCTAGAAATCAAAAATAAAATTTGAAAGTACTTGAAATGCTCTTCAAGTTTGAATATCTCCATGGGGAAGGAAACGTAGGCTAATAGAAAAATGGAACATTCTAGAAATACTTAGCAGGTCAGACGGCATCTGTGGGAAGAGAAACAGAGTTACATTTCAGGTCAGGGACCTTCGTCGGAGAACTTCCGTCAGAATCTGATGAAAGGTCTCCAACTTGAAACGTTGACTCTGTTTCTCTTCCCACAGATGCCACCTGACCTGCTGAGTATTTCCAGAACTTTCCGTTTTTGTTTTAGACTTCCAGCCCCTGCAGTTTTTATTTTGGTTTTGACGAACACAAGCTAATGTTCTCTCTGAACCAGGAGTTTGACAGAAAAATGTGTGTGGGGAAAAAGGAGAAGATCTTGAATTACTATAGCACCTTTCATATCCTTAGGATGTGCCGAGGTGCTTTGCAGCCAATGAAATACTTTGGAGTGCAGCCACATTGTAAAGTGGGAAGCATGGCAGACACTTTGTGCACAGGAAGCTCCCACCAACCACTGCATCTTGAATGATCAAAGAGTACAATCTCTATCTATGGATTGCCTTTATCATTGTGAAATGTCTCAGGGCACCTTACAGGAACAATATAAAACATAAATGGACTTCTAGTCAAATAAGGAGACTTTATGTCAGATGGCAAAACACTTGCTCAATGATATAGGTTTTAAAGAGGGGAGAGGGGTAGAGATGGGAAGGTTTGGGGAGGGAATTCCAGAGTTTAGGGACTCAGCTATTGAAGGCATTTCCAATAATAGTGGAGGGATTAAATTCTGGGATGAGCAAGAGGCCAGAACTACAGGTCTAGATTGCAGAGATAGGAAGGGCGAAACTGTGGAGGAATCTGAAAAGAAGATTAGCTATTCTTATAAAAACTGAAAATTCTGGGGATAGCCAGCAAGTCAGGCAGCATCTCTGGAGAGCAAAACAGGGTTAACACTTCAGGTTAATGAAACTTCAACAGAACAGTTTGTTGACTGAAGGGAACAAAATAACCAAACAGTGGGGAAAACCCTCCGCTCTTCTTTGGAGTTGGTATTGGTATTGGTTTATTATTGTCACTTACAGGTACAGTGAAAAACTTGTCTTGCATACCGTTCGTACAGATCATTTCATTACAACACTGCATTGAGGTAGTACAAGGTAAAGCAATAACAGAATGCAGAATAAAGTGTAACAGCTACAGAGAAAGTGCAGTGTAGGCAGACAATAAGGTGCAAGGTCATAATGAGGTAGATATTGAGGCCAAGTTCATTTTATCATACTAGGGAACTGTTCAATAGTCTTAAAACAGCAGGATTGAAGCTGTCCTTGGGCCTGGTTGTATGTGCTTTCAGGATTTTGTATCTTTCTGCCCAATGGGAGGGGAGACAAGGGGGAATGTCCCGGGTGAGTGGGGTCTCTGATTATGCTGGCTGCTTTACCGAGGCAGCGAGAGGTATAGACAGAGTCCAAGGAGGGGAGGCTGGTTTCCGTGATGTGCTGAGCTGTGTCCACAGCTCTCTGCAGTTTCTTGCGGTCCCAGGCAGAGCAGTTGTCATACCAAGCCGTGATGCATCCGGATAGAATGCTTTCTATGGTGCCTTGATAAAAATTGGTGAGGGTCGACGGGGTCATGCCAAATTTCTTTAGCCTCCTGAGGAAGTAGAGGCACTGGTGAGCTTTCTTGGCCATTTCTTTGAAACAGTGCAGTGGGATTTACATTAATCAGCAACCCTTTGGTTTATCACCTTATCCAAAAGGTAGCACGTTAGACAGTGGGGCACTCCCTGTGTACTGTCCTGGAGTCTCAGCTCAGTGCTCCCTAGAAAAGTAACTAGGAATAACTCATGCAGAAAACTGACTCATGTTTTAACTTCATCATTGCATTCCATGTCCTTATCAGTCAGCCACCAACTTGTTCAATTTCACTTGTGCGTTGTTTGCAGATTTATCACAACACAGAATACCATTGACACATTCTACATGCACCAGCTCTTTGAAAGATCTCACTAATTCATTCCACACCCCTGTTCTTTCCCCATGACCCTGTAAGTATTTTTTTTCCCCATTTGGAAAGCTCCCGTTGAATCTGTTCAACCACCTAGAAGTGCATTCCGGATCTCTGCGGGGAGAAAATCTCTGCCTGTGGCTCAGCTGCAAACTCCTGTAAATTTTTGGAAGTGTTAGGCGTGGTGAGTTTTAAAAGCCCTGGTGAGTTTAAAAAGGAACATGGAAAACAAGAGTTCTAATATAGAAAAGGAAAGCAGGAAACAGAGTCCAGTGAATTTAAACATGAATTAGGTTTTGCAAGAAGTCAGGGAACTAGAAAAGTACCTTAAGGGTAAGTAAACAGTAATATTAATAGTATTTTAAATATGTTCTTTCTGTGAGTTGAGTTACTCTAATAAATTAGAGGATTACTAAGGTGTATTTACACATGAAATGATCTGTCTGGATGGCGTGCAAACAGAAGTTTTTCACTGTATCTCGGTACATGTGACAATAATAAACCAATTACCAATTACCACCTCACACCTGGGGAATGTTCAGCTTGTGCTGCGTGAGATCTCCAGGGTGCTTCTGGTGTCCTGGGCAACCACAAATGCAGGAGCAACCGGATCCAAAAACGGGAGATATGAAATGCAAGCGGACGGGACATGTGTGAGCACCCGGAACTCCTAACCACCACACAGACTTGTTCTCCTTCAGAAATGTGCTCTGAAAAGTCTCAATCTGAAATGAAAAACTGCTCCCGTAGATGAAACAAAGGTAAATAAATCTGGGGCGGCACAGTGGCACAGCGAGTAGAGCTGCTGCCTCACAGCTCCAGAGACCCAGGTTCGATCCTGACCTCTGGCGTTGTCTGTGTGGAGTTTGCACGTTCTCTCTGCGACCGCGTGGGTTTCCCTCTGGAAACAAGCAAAGAAGGTCTAAGCTAGTTTTTACAGTGAATGCATATGATCAGAAGAAGCGTATTTAAAAGATTGGTGATCTGCAGGATAATAACGATAGGGCAATAATAGTGGCTGGGCTGGAAAGGGTTCTAAATATTCCTGAGTACAAGGTGTCCAGGAAAGATAGGGAAGGATTGAGGGGGAGAGACAGTGTTGATTAAGGAGAATACTGCATTGTTGGAGAGAGAAAATGTTAGAACATAGAAAACCTACAGCACAACTCAGGCCCTTCGGCCCACAAAACTGTGCCGAACATGTCCCTACCTTAGAAATTACTAGGCTTACCCATAGCCCTCTATTTTTCTAAGCTCCATGTCCAAAAGTCTCTTAAACGACCCTACCATATCCGCCTCCACCACTGTTGCCGGCAGCCCATTCCACGCACTCACCACTCCCTGAGTAAAAAACTTAGCCCTGACATCTCCTCTGTACCTACTCCCCAGCACCTTAAACCTGTGTCTTCTTGTATCAACCATTTCACCCCTGGGAAAAAAGCCTCTGACTCTAGACGTCTAGAACAATCAATGACCGAATCTATTTCATAGTGTCGAAACAGGCCCTTCAGCCCACTATGCCGAAGCCGACCATTTTGCCTGTCTACACTGATTTCATTTGCCTCCCTTCAGACCATATCCTTCTATGCCTTGCCTATTCAAGTGCCTTTCTAAATGACTCTTAACCCAAGTGATTGTATCTGATTCTGCCACCACCTCCTCTGGCAGTGCGCTCCAGATATCAACCACTCTCTGTGGAAAAAATACTTACCCCTCAGATCTCCTTTAAAGTTCCTTCCTCTCACCTGAAACCTATACCTTCTTCTTTTTGCTGCCCCGACCATAGGAAAAATATTCTATCAGTGCCTCTTATAAGGTTATATAACCCTATCAGTCAACCCTCAGCCTCCTTCGCCCGAGGGAAACACAAGCTCAGCCTTGTCCAATCTCTCCCCATAACTAAAGTCCTGCATCTGTTTGGAATAAAAAGACCATTGTGATTACACAGCTGGACTATTCTATAGATTACTGATTTGTAATAAGGATACTGAGGAGAAAATCTCCAGGGAAATTACAGAGATGTGCCAAAGCTGTAGGGGGGATATGATAGGGGTACTGCATCTTTTCAAGTATAGACTGAGGCAGCAACCTTGGAAGGGAAAGGGAGAGGCAGGTGTTTCAGAAGTGTATACAGGAGAATTATATCGATCAATACCTCTCTTCCAAACAAGAGAGGTTGAGACTCAAGAGACGGCAAATGTTGGAACCTGGAACAAAAAACAAACTACCGGAGGAACTCAGTGGGTCGGGCAGCATCTGTGGAGGGAAATGGACAGTCAACGTTTCAGGTCGAGACCCTTCATCAGGACTGGGAGAGAGAGGGGAGAGAGCCAGTATAAAGAGGTGAGGGGAAGGGGTGGAGCAAGAGCTGGCGAGCGACAGTCCTGATGAAGGGTCTCAACATAAAACGTCGACTGTCCATCCCCCTCCACAGATGCTGCCTGACCCACTGAGTTCCTCCAGATTTTTTTTTGCTCCAACATCAGTGGATTTGCTTTTGGAAAATGAGCGAGGGTAAGAGGATAGGTTTCACTGGGGGAACATCTAGGGAACAGCGATCATTATATAATAAGGTTTAGAGTAGCAATTGAAGAGGGTGTGGATCTCTCCCAAGATAAAAATAGTCAATTGGAGAAGGGCCAGTTTTAGTGGGATGAGAACAGATCCGGCCCATGTAACTGGAATCAAAGTTTGGCAGACAGAAATGTAATTAAACAATGGGAGGTCTTTAAATTGGAGATGTTCCAGTCACACAAGTAAGGGAGGAAATTGCAAAGATTCTGCTTATAGTATTTCAAACAGCTACAGATTCAAGGGTGGTATCTGGAGACTGGAAAATTGTAAATGTTGTACTCATGTTCAAAGAAGGGTGCGGGGATAAATCCAGTGAATACTCATCAGCCAGTTTAATCTCTGTGGTGGAGAAAGTTCTAATAACAATAATCAGGAATACACAATTGCCGCCAGCCGATTGAAGAAGTGCGGATTGATTAGAGAAAGCTGGCATATATTTATTTAAAGCAAGGCAAAGTTAATGGAGTTTTTTTTTGATTAAGTGGCGGTAAGTGTTGCTGAAAGGAACCTGGTGTTATATATGGACTTCCAAAAGGCTTTTGATAAAGTGCCACATGACAGCCTCATTATCAGGACAGAAGTCCATGGAATAAAGGGAGTTGTAAGCAGCACGGTTAGGAAATTGGTGGGGAACAGAGCAATGGTGAATTATTTGTGTATTGTAGTTACTTATGTAGAGAAGAGTTATTTTTTGGAACTGCAGTGGAGTTGCCCGTGGTTCAGTACTCATATCACTGTTATACATAATGAACGTTAATGACTTGGGTCTGACTATACAGGATATAATTCCCAAATTCGTATACGGCACATAACCTGGAGGCACAGAGAACAGTGAGGAAGACAGCAATAGATGCCAAGGAGATATTCAAAGGCCGGAGCAATGGGCAGACAGGTGGCAGATGAAATTTAATGCTGAGAAATACAATGTGTTACATTTTGGTTGGAAGAATGAGAAGAGGTGAGATAAACTAACAGGCCGGAAGGGGTACATGTGCATGGTTTCTGGAGAGTGCAAAGAGAGATTAAAAGGCAAAAGGCATCCTGGTCTTTACAAACAGGGGCACAGAGTACAAGCATAAGGATGTCATGGTGAATGATGATAAAACGTTACATTGGCTGCAAGTGGAGTATTATGTGCTGTCTGGGCATCACGTTTTAGGAAAGATCTAAATGCCTTGGAAAGGGTGCAGGAATGATTCCAAGGATGAAACTTTAGTTGTGTGGATAGACCGGAAAGCTGGAATTGTTCTCCTTGGAACCGAGGAGGTTGTGTGGAGATCTGATAGTTACTTAAAATCATGAAAGGTACAGACAGAGTAGATAGAAGCTGTTGCTATTGGTGGAGACGCCAGGAACTGCAGTGAAAGAAATGAAGGGGGTTACCAGAAATGAGAGGAGGGAAGCCGTTTTTACACAATAAGTAGTTAGGATCTGGAATGCACTGATGGGGGAGGAATGGGGCAGATTCTGTTGGGCACTGGATAAGTATCTGAGTGACACTGGTTGGATTGCTCTGCCATACAGCTAGTATAGACAAAATGGGCCCAGTGGCCTCTCCTGGGTGCTGCAACCTCTATGATTCAGGGCCTTGACCCTTACTTATGCCACCTTGATGGTCATTTCACACAATGACACAAGTATTTATTTTAAATGGGTTAATACTGACGTTAATAAATCTACATCAGAAGAACCAGCCCACAGGAATCGAACCCTTTATTTCTTTGACTTTTTTTTCCAATTCAGATTTGGAAATGTTATATCTTGCAAACTGTGGTGACAATGTTTTTTGACAAGTTCAAAATTGCAATTGAATCACAGCTGTCCTGGTCTGAAGTTGAATCCCACTCACCATTAATGATCCGTCTTGCTTTAATGCAGATACTGCAGTGCAGTACTGCTTTATCAGACCTGCTGGTGAGGTAATGCCCTTGGACTGGATGTATAGTTTGTGGGAGTGTTTGTATATCTTTGAGAACTGTGGTACGTAATGTGGTACAAGTTACGACACCATGTGGTATGACTTGCGACACATTGTTGTACCGGCACTGCCAGTAGTTGGGAGTTCAATAAAGGATGTTTGGTTTTTAGCTCTACCTTCAGCAACACCACAGACACAACAGGATGTGAAGATGAACTCTTGATCTCTACATCATCATGGCCGTTGCATTGTCTCCCTGAACTGCACTGTCTCTGTAACTGTCTCACTATAGTCTGCATTCTGTTTTCCTTTTTACTACCCCACTGATCTGTCTGGATGACACGCAAACAAAAACTTTTCAATGTATCTTGATCCTAGTGACAATAATAAATCCATTGCAATTCCGACCTTGTACCAGGCATGGTAGTGTAGCGGTTAGCATAACGTTATTACAGCGCCAGCGACCCGGGTTCAATTCCGGCCGCTGTCTGTAAGGAGTTTGTACGTTCTCCCTGTGACTGCTTGGGTTTCCTCCGGGTGCTCCGGTTTCCTCCCACATTCCAAAGACGTACGGGTTAGGAAGTTGTGGGCGTGCTATGTTGGCGCCGGAAGCGTGGCGACACTTGCGGGCTGCCCCCAGAACACTCTATGCAAAAGATGCATTTCACTGTGTGTCTCGATGTACATGTGACTAATAAAGAGATCTTGTCTTATCTTATGCTGAACATTGACTTCAATGGAACAGATTCTGAGAGGGAGGGGAGAGGGGGGTGTTCGAGGAAAACATCAGTGCAGTTCTGGCCACAGATGATGGGTTAAAATCTCTTATCTTTGGCATTTTGTTCACCCGCATCTTCACTCACAGCCCTGGTTTCCCACCAGTGGTGGCCACAGGTCAGATTAAATTTCTCGACAAGCTTATAACGGTGATACCTGAAGATGTAGCTCAGGGTTGTGCAGTTCTGAGCGAGGGCCTCAGTAGATCTCAATGCAGTTTTGCAGCCCTTTCCTGTGGCTGCTTATCAGCAGGAAAAGGTAAGTCAGCTCCCTACTGATGTTGGGTCAGGGGCACACATTGGGATCTGCCAAAGCAGGAACGGAGAGAGGAAACGCTCGGGTGAAATGGTCAGTCCACACACACACACTTAATCTCATTAGAAAGTGGGAAGCGGCCCATGTGTAATGTTTTTCTCTCTCAAGCCAAGGGCGTTAAAATATTCCTTTCCTCACTGGTGTCCGGGACGCGACAGTCTAAGCCTGCCCCCGCACGCCACACTTGGAGAAAGTCATTCTGGTCTTCAGATGACACAGTGGGTGGTGTGACCTCATTTCCAGCAGGAAGCCCCAGACACCTGACCCTGCGCTCTGGGGGTGAGCAAGACAACAGGCGCTGATGAACTTGGAGCCACAGAAGAGGCCCAGCACAGAAACAGGCCCTTCGGCCCATCGAGTCCATGCCGACCATCGACCACCCAGTTGTATCTTGTGGACGAGGACCCATTGGAATTCCAGAACCTCATAGGAGGCCATTTGGCCCATCGTTCTTTTGGCAGAGAGATCCCATTACCCTCACTCCCCAGGCTCTCTTCCCAGAGACTTGCAAACCTTTTCTCCTTCAAGTGTTACCCGGGCCCCTTTTGGAAGTTACTGCTGAATTGCCACCAAGCTCCTCGCCTGATCACACATCACAAAAGCTAAATGTGTGAAAAATTTTGCCTCCAAGTTCTTTACCCAAGTCCCTAAGATGTAGTTGTGGGTTTGGAGTGTCTCTAGATTTTGACACCTCTGCTATGGGGAACTGTCTCCTGCTTTCTACTCCATCTAATTCCTTCATAATTAGGTTTCAGTATCATCACCTCTCATTCTTCTAAACTCCACGAGCAAAGGCCACTCCTCGTCTCTGCCCACCGGGCGACCCCTGTACCAAAGACTTATTCCTTGGAGGTCTGGTCACTGAGAGTATTCAAGGTTGACGTCGATAGCGGTGAATCCTAAGGGAATCAAGGGACAAGGGGTTAGTGCAGGCAAGTGGAACTGAGGTAAAGACCAGCCATGATCTCACTGAATGGCAGAGCAGCCACTGATTGGCTTTCTCTTGCTTCTATTTCATATGTTCTTCGAGTCAGACAGCACGGAAGCAGGCCCTTCGGCCCGTCAAGTACCCATTTACACTAATCCTATTTCCCGACATTCCCATCAACTTCCCCCCAACCCCGCCCCAGATTCTACCACTCACCCACACACAGGGGGCAACTTACAGTGGGCAGTTAACCCACCAATCCCCATGTTTTTGGGATGTGGGAGAAAACTGGAGCACCTGGAGGAAACCTACATGGTCATGGGGAGAACATACAGCCTCCACGCAGACAGCGCCGGAGGTTGGGATCGAACCTGGGCTGCTGGAGCTGTGAGGCAGCAGAATGGCTTGTTGTGTTGCTGAGCCACTGTATATTGCAGAATTACTTGCTGGGACATTGTTGAGATGTCTCTGGACTCCTGAATAGGGCATGAGATTATCTAATGGGCAGAGTTTCTCCTCCTCTCCCATGTCCCTGCTGACGTTCTTCTGCCCTAATTGTCACTGGTTGGAAAGGTTGACTCTGTCTCTCTCAACTTTTGAATATCCTTTGCTCTCTGTCTTACCCTGTTTGAGTAATGCTGTCTGTTTCTCTGTGACAGGTGCATCAATGGCACAGTGTGGGCTATGGACGTGATGAAATATAACATGGGTCAAGATGTCAACATGACGACGCTCCATCAAGGCCACGTGAAGGCCACCATTGGTGGCCTGGACAACTCCAGCCTGCCACCAGTGAACAGTTCTCAACTGTACGCCGCCCAGCCGGTCAGGTCCATGGCCATCCCCATCTTCTCAATGACGCTGGGGGCCCTGTCCAACATCATTGCCCTCTTTATTCTGGTCAAGAACTACACCAGGTTCCGCCGGAGATCGAAGGCAACATTCCTGCTCTTTGCCAGCAGTCTGGTACTGACTGACTTCGCCGGGCACGTCATTCCCGGCGCTTTGGTCCTCCGATTCTACTCTGGAGAGGTGGACAGTGACAGCCCCACGTGCCAACTGCTGGGGGGCAGCCTGGTCTTCTTTGGCCTTTGCCCGCTCTTCCTTGGTTGCATCATGGCTGTGGAGCGTTGCGTCGGCATCACCAGGCCCCTCCTGCACTCGGCGCTGGTGACCTCCACCAGGACTAAGATGGTCGTCGCCAGCCTGTGGGTACTGGCTGGCATCGTGGCCACCCTGCCCTTCTTGGGTGTTGGCAGGTACAGCATCCAGCACTCGAAAACCTGGTGTTTCATCAACGCGGGCTCCCAGGGCAACTGGACGGACGACGGCTTCGCCATGCTCTTCTCGTTCCTCGGAGTGAGCACGCTGGTTGTCTCCCTGATCTGTAACACCATCAGCGGAGCGTCACTCATCCAGGCGCGAATCAAGAAGAGGAACTGCAATCGAAGGGCAAAGTCACATGACATTGAAATGGTCGTCCAGTTGGTGGGGATCATGATGGCTTCGTGTATTTGCTGGAGTCCTCTCCTGGTGCGTATCGTGTATATAAAATTCTTCCAAATCTCTCTCCTGGTGAAATTCAGAGCACAGTACAGCACAGGAAGAGGCCCTTCGGCCCTTCGGCCCACGGTCTGTGCCGTCCACAATGCCAGATTAAACTAACCCCCTCTGACTGCACACGATCCATACCCCTTCATTCCCTTCGTGTGTCTGTCCAAACGCTTCTTAACCACCACTACCGTAAGCTCCTCCATACCACCCCTCTCAGTCTGTTCCAGGCACCCTCTATCCTCACTTCCCAACACATCTCCCTTAAACTTTCCCCCTCTCACCTTAAAGCTATGCCCACTAGTATCTGACATTTCCACCCTGGGAAAGAGATTCTGTCTACCCTATCCGTGCCTCTCATAATTTTATAAGCTTCTATCTGTTCTCCCCTCAGCATCTGACGCTCCGGAGAAAACAACCCAAGTCTGTCCGACCTCTCCTTATAGCTCATACCCTCTAGTCCAGCGGCATCCTGGTGAACCTCCTCTGCACCCTCTCCACATCCTTCCTGTAATGGGGTGACCAGAACTGAACACAATACTCCAAATGTTGCCTAATCAAAGTTGTATACAGCTGCAATATGACTTCCTGACTTTTATACTCAATGCCCCGACCGATGAAGGCAAGCACTCCGTACACCTTCTTTATTACCCGATCTACTTGTGTTGCCACTTTCAGGGAGCTATAGACTTGGACCCCACGATCCCTCAAAGCTCTTAAGGGTCCTGCCATTTACTGTATACATGCCCCTTACATTGGATGAATGTCAGCCTGCTCCGTAATTCAGTAAGTTCAGGCCGATCTGATTGTAACCTCAGCTCTGTGTTCCTGCCATGTGTGACAACCTCATCAAGAATTTATGTACCTCTACCTGAATAATATCCAAAGATGAGTGGCACAGTGAGTGGCTGCCTCACAGCTCCAGAGACTTGGGTTGGATCCCGGCCTCTGGCGCTATCTGTGTGGAGTTCGTACGTTCTCCCTATGACTGTGTGGATTTCCCCTGAGTGCTCCAGTTTCCTCCCACATCCCAAAGATATGCCGGTTGACAGGTTAATTAGCCGCTGCAAATTGCCCTTAAGTGTGTAGGTGAGGGGTAGAATCTGTGGGGAGTTGACGGGAATGTGGGGAGAAGAAGGTAAATGGGATTAGTGTTGGATTAACGTAAATTGATCCTTGATGGTCAGTGTATACGATGGGCTGAATGGCCTTTTTCTGTCCTATCTCACTTTCTGACTATGTTTGATCCCTGCTATGAAACATGACATTGGGGCAGGTGGTCGGGTGAGGGAGCTACTGTCTTAGAAGAGAGAGAAATGGAGAGTCAGAGAGATTTGGAAAGAGAATTCCAGAGCTTGGGGCCCCGGCAACTGAAGGCAAGGCCAGTGGAGGACGGCATTAAACTAAGAGATCCTCTGAGGCCGGAACCGGAGGACAGCAAATCACTGGATGTAATTATAGAGATGGGCAGGTGCTGGAGGGTGTTCAGACCCGATCCATTCATGGTTTATTGTAGCATATTTAGAAGCATAGAACTGTTTGTGGCAGAGAACGAGGCCCATTTGACCCATTGAGTCTATGCCAGCTCCTCGCGGAGAAATCTCATTGGTCACTTTTACCACAGAGGCAGACAGAGGTGTAGATGGAGATAGAAAGAGAATTACAGATAAACCATGTCACTGCGTTTAAACATGATAAAGAATAAAATTGATCAGACCACATGGCATTGACCCAAGTACCAAATTCAGAAATGGCAAAGTTGCTCCCAACCCAGTCAACTTGGTAATGTCTTCCTCACGTACATCTGGGGATGTTGTCTAAATTAGGAGTCAAACAAAGGCCTAATGTGGTCACAAAGAATCAGACCTTGGAGACAGTGTACCAGATTCCTCCCTCACAATCCGATAGGTACATCCTATCCCAGCAGCAGGACTGACCTACCAGAGGAGCTAACGCAGTGGGGACAGGTGGGAGAGAGGCTCTGGGAAGCCTCAACAACGATTCCAGACCTGATGAAGTTTCAGGGCAACAGGTCAAACAACGGTAAGGGAAACTCCTCCGCGTTACCACCCACCACCACCCCTCACCTGATGAATCAGGGCTCCTTCATGTTGACCAACACTCGGAAGTAAACATAGGGCGTGGAATGTACTCTGGGTGGGGACTTCAATGTCCATGGTCAAGGAGGGGCTGGTAGCTCCATCGTTGACTGAGCAGGTAGTGGGGGAGGTAAACCTATACAGCTGTGAACTTTCTCCACCCCAAAGCGCTTAAACTTGCTGAAGATGCTCCTTAAAACCTCCGTCTTTTACCCTCCCTGGCATCACCTCTTGTGGCCCAGTGTCAGATTTCTATCATAGAGAGGGGCACTGGGACATTTTACTCCACTGAAGATGCTAGAGAAATGGAAATTGTTGTTGATTACTGCAGGCGGGTGTTTTGCCTGTGCTTGTCCTTCAGAATGCAGATTGCCTGCTGTTTGCGGGATCTTGATGTGTTCTGAACAGCTTGCGGCGTTTCGCAACCTCGGACCAGGTTATCTTTCGGACATCCTGAGGTTGGGAAAGGCTCTGTCGGGCTGCTGCTTCTGCCTTCCTGTCAGCCGTGTTAGAACCCTTCTCCTGGCGGTTGAGGGCGATGGCAGTTTCTGCAACTAGTTCTGTTGTTGAGCAAAACACTTCTGCGCCCGCCCCCCCCCACCACCCCAACCACACACCGCTCTCCCTGTCCTCCTCGCACCTTCCATGGTCCTACACCTCCCCCTGCTGTTGCACCAAGGCTATAACAGCCCTATTCACCCCAGTCCAATAACTTGCAGCTTGAAGGGTGAATGACAAGTGAAGTATTTAGCATGGTGACAATCTTCCTGGCACTTCATCCTCTGATATAGTGAAGCATGTAGGGTTTGGTTAGGACTTTCCAAAACCAAAATACCGCAGACATTGCAAACCTGACTAAAACAGAAAATGCCGTGGAGAGAGACTTCTGATCAACTCAAAACATTAGCCCCATTTCTCTCTCCACAGATGCCGCCTGGCTTGGTGGGTATCCTGGGCATTCTCTATTTTATTTTTGGTTGCATGTTTAGTGAGTTCTCCCTGTGGCCTGGCCAATATTTATCCCTCAACTTGTGGCTAGAGTGCCTCATACAGCCTTTGCGCATCGCAAAGCCAGTGAGGTGCTCTGGAAATGTGGCTGTAGTTGTAATTCCAGAAATGTGACAGCCAGTTCATAGAACAAAGAACCAGTACAGCACAGGGACAGGCCATTCGGCCCACAATGTTGTGCTGAACTAACAAAGCTAATGACACCTAATCCCTTCTGCCTGCATATGGTCCATATCCCTCCATTCTCTGCAATATTCATGTGCTTATCTAAGAACCTCTTAAACTCCTCAATCATATCTGCCTCCACCACCACCCCTGGCAGCACATTCCAGGCACCCACCACTCTCTGGGTAAAAAAAAAACTTGCCCCGCGTGTCTCCTTTGTACTTTCCCCCTCTCATGCTCTCTAGTATTAGACATTTCAACCCTGGGAAAAAGATACCGGCTGTCTACTCTAGCTATGCCTCTCATAATTTTATAAACTTCTATCAGGTCTCCCCTTAGCCTCTGCCGTTCCAGAGAAAACAACACAACTTTGTCCAACCTCTCCTTATAGCTCATGCCCTCTAATCCAGGCAGCATCCTGGTGAACCTCTTCTGCACCTTCTCCAAAGCCCCCACATCCTTCCTGCAATGGGGCGACCAGAACTGAATACAATTCGGATACAAAAAGTCCCACAAACACCAGATCCCAAATATATTCGGGTTGGTAGGTTAATGGGCTACTGTGGATCGTCCCCGTTGTGTTGGTAAAGAGGCAGATGCTGGGAGGAAGTTGAAAAGGAACGTGGGGAGCATAAAATGGGATTGGTGTAAATGGACACTTGAGGGTCAGGGTGACGTTAACGGGCCGAACGCCCTGTTTCTATGCTGTGTGTCTCCATGACGATGTGATAATGGACCAGATAATCTGCAGTAATAATGAGGGAATGAACTCCAGGACACTGGGCAAACCCCAAACCCCACCACTACTCTTCCTTGAGGTAGTATGTAAGGGTTTTTATGTCCACCTGAGGGGGCTCAGTCAAACGACGGTACCTCCTCTGTATTGCACCAGCCGCAATTTTTACGCTTCACTCCCACAGTGGGACTCCTACCCACAAACCATTAACCCACTGAGCCACAGCTCACAGCAGCTTCATCTCAATAAGCCAAATTACATGTTTCCCATGTCTTGATCCCAGTGGAGACCTGCCCATTATTTCTCTTCCGATCTTGGATGTTCGCAGACCAGTTCAATCCCATTTCACTAAACACTCCTTCCCCTTTTGTTTGGTGCTAGGTATATGTGTCCATCACCCGCATCCAGAACTGCAAGGAGTATGCTTGGTTAAGCTTACTTGGGGTGAGGATGGCTTCCTGGAACCAGATCTTGGATCCCTGGGTCTACATCCTGCTGCGCCGGGCAGTCCTGAGGAAAATCTACCAGACCGTCTTAAGAAAGACGGATATCAACAAGAGCAAGTTCGACCGGTGGGAGATCAGCTCCTTCCAGAGCTCTGATCGAAGTGTGGTCAAGAAGTTTTGAAGGGAAACTGTGCTTGACCTTCGGAAGAGGTTGCTGTACAAGGTGGCCACCTGGATGTGATTCAGTTTGGGTACGGTTCGGTGGGAGCACTCAGGAAGGCCGTCGAGGAAATAGCGCACAGCGGGAGCTGGGATTTGGCACTGGGGGAGATGCGCAGGAAAGGATGACATTGATGTCACTTCCTGCAGATGAGGTTTGGTCTCGCCCCAGGACAGAACCAATCGGGAGCTGAGTGACACCGGAGAGTGCTGCGGACGTGACAATTGGGTTTAAGAGGTAATTGGGTGGAAAGAGTCAGGGTGAAACCATCCCATTGCGGACTAACACATCACGCCAGACTGACCCACCACTTAAGGAGACCTCTCTCCCTCTGGCCCCCAGGTTGCGACCACAGAGAAAGACTGATCTTTGCGTGAACAGAGATGTTGGAGGTGGGATGTCGAAGTGTGGTTCATGTTTCAGCATAAATTTTATTCAAGAAGCAAAATATTATCCTGCTGTTCGACAATGCAATTCCAATCACATATACCATAAGTGAGTCAGTGGACACCCTCTCCAGAACATGGCCTTGGAAGAGAGGCAGGCGGTCCATCACACTCTGGGTGGGCCACAGCCTGGGGCCATTAGTAGTCACCTCACCCTAGCCCAGGAGCAGTGCAACTTGAAGGACTCCTGATCTGCCCTTGTCCTCTCCCTGCGATGCCAAAGCAATGGGACAAGGAAGGCCGGCAGATGTTGAGGAACAGCCCCATGGGCGAATGGAAGGAGTTCTAGGGTGATTGCTGGTTAGTGATGGGGGGAGATATCACATGGCTTCCACCTTGTCTGATCTTGCACGCTGAGGTTAACTGGCTGAGACTCCAGTCTCGGGCCTGGTCATACTCACGGCCTGGCTCGGTGACGCTGGGTTCCAACTATTTCAGAACGTGAGAAAGAGAGGCTGTTTTTCCCCTTAATCCCCCAACACCTTTCCGTAAAGATCATAGCCAATCCTTTGCCTCATCCGTCCCATCCCCTGGCCCGATTGTCTCAATGGCCAAACACCTATCAGCGTTAATATACGAGTGTCCAAAGCCCTCTGGAGAAGGAAATTCCACAACACTCTGAGTGAAGAAGTCTCTCCCCATCCAGTTTTTCCTGAGACTGTATCCTCTGTTTCTAGTCTCTCCATCCATGGGAAAAAACCTCTTGGCATCTCCTTGTCAATCCCTCTTGGAAGTTCCGAACCCTAACCTCTCATTCATCTAAACTTCAGAGAGCACGGGCCATTCCACTCAACCTCTCCTCAGCCCATCCCTGAATTCCATCTGCTAGAAAGCTTTCCTGGTGGGAATTAACTTCTTAGGAGAAGGGAAGGCTTATCGGGCTTCCTTGGAAATAATCTTCTGGTGACTGGTTTGTTGCTGGTGAGTCCACAGCTGTGTCAGGATCTAGTGCTGAGGAACAGAAAACTGAGATGCAGAAAGTTGTCCTCAGCCACGTGTCCAAACATATTACGTAGTAACATGGTACAGTGCACTCGCTTTGTAAGTGAAGTCACTAATAAACCCAACAGGATATTCAGAAGAACCTCCTCTCTCCCAGAGAGTGGTGAACATTGGGCCTCCACAGGAATGGTTGAGCCAAAGATCCGGGGAAGCTAGATTACATGCAAGAGAGGAAGTTTATGTTGTTAGGCTCGGATGGGAGGAAGCTGATGTTGAGCACAAACACAAGCACAGGCAGGATGGGCCAAATGGCCTACTTCTGTGGCTGTTAACTGAAACTCAGACAGGGGTTCTCTTGCTATAAAAAGAAAGAGGCGGGGTAATGTTCACATTGGGATGTATCCCAGAACCACAACATCATTGCCTTTGTTTGTCAGTGAGATGCCCTTTGTGCATCTCTTGATTTGTTGGTGACCTTCAGGTTGTGTTGAAACCAAATGTCCTCCACCTTCCACTTTGGACGTTTGTTTTCACTCATTTTTTGGGGTTTGGGTGTGTCTGGCTGGCACTGATCGCCCATCCCGAGTTGCCCTTGAGGAAGTGGCACTGAGCTGGCTTCCTGAACGGATGATATGCTTCCACTTTGGCGGTTCCAGGATGAAGTCCAGTCCCGCTGAAGTGATGTTTCCAAGTCAGGGGAGGCGCATGAACTGGGGGGAGCGGTGCCCCCCATGCCTCTGTTGCCTTTGCCCTTCTTGGTGGTCGACGTCACAGGTTTGGGAGGTGCTGTCAGTGTTGCCTGGGGGTGGTTCAGCTGCAGCTAGAGCGATACTATGAATGAGTACATTGTGCTGTGTTGAGAGACCTTCCCAGTTTGATACTGGCATGGGAAGGGTTAAGTCCTTAAAGAAACATTTAAGACCAGTGGTCACAGCATGAACCTGGGCTCACTTTATGTCAGAGAGTTATAGAACATAGAAAAGTACAGCACAGGAACAGGCCCTTTGGCCTACAATGTCTGTGCCGACCATGATACCAAATGAAACTAATCTTATCTGCCTGCAAAGGATCCATATCCCTCCATTCCCTACATATTCACGTGTCTATCTAAAAACCTCTTATACACCACTATCATATCTGTTTCCACTACTACCCCTAGCAGCCTATTCCAGGCACCCACCACTCTGTGTAAAAAAACTTACCCCACATATCTCCCTTAAACTCTCCCCCCTCACCTTAAATGTATGTCCTCAGTACTTGAGATATTCACCCTGGGTAAAAGATTCTGGCTGTCTACCCTATCTGTGCCTCTCATAATTTTATAAACTTCTATCAGGTCTCCCCTCAGCCTCCAACACTTCAGAGAAAACAACCCAAGTTTGCCCAACCTCTGCTTATAGCTCATACTCTCTAATCCAGGCAGCATCCTGGTGAACCTCTCCTGTACCCACCCTTCCATGATGGTTGTGGGACTTGAGCTGACGGAGAGGTTGAGATGGTAAGCAAAGAACCCGCCTACTCTCTCGGGGAATGCACCAGATCCCATGGGAACACTTTGAAGAAGAGCATGGGAGATCTCGCTGGCATCAACCAATATCTTCCAGATGTAGACTGTCCATGATTACCACACTGCTGTTTGCGGAAAGCTTGCTAGGCACTTATTGTTACATCAGCAGCTGCACTTTGCTGTTGCAAAACTCTCTGTAAGGCAACTTCCATCCTTTTACTAAAGTAGACATGTTCCCTGCAGAGGGCCAGATACAAAAAAAACTTCAAAAGAGCACTGTTTACTACAAAATTCCAAATACGTGAAGAGTCAACACGGTGACGCATCACGTGAAGGGGACACGTCTTCAACTGTGACAGTTGTTGACAATGAACTCCTTAAATCATTGCACTTTATTTCACAAGAGTAGCACTTAGAATGAAATATCTATATTTGCTACTATCTCAGTACTGTTTATCTGTGTTGAGTTGTCCAGGAATGCAAATAATAACTTCAGCTGAAAGAATTTAAAGAAGTATCTATGAAAAATGAATATATTTAAGAATTATTATAAATGTTTTTTAAAGAAATATATTGTGCCATGTATTTTTGTATTGTGGGCTGTTTAGTCAATGCTTCAATGTGATTAAATAAAAATAGACTTTCATCAGCATTTGGTATTGAACTGATGGTAATTTCATTCAGCCCCAGACATGCTCAACATTTACTGCCTAACCCTTGTCCTTAGGACGGTGTGGTGAGCTGCCGTCCTGGTTAGTGAAGATGCTCCCAGTGTTGGTATTGGTTTATTATTGTCACTTTTACGGAGGTACAGTGAAAAACTTGTCTTGCAAACTGATCGTACAGGTCACTTCATTACACAGTGCAGTTACATTGAGGTAGGACAGGTAAAAACAATATCAGTACAGACTAAAGTGTCACAGCTACAGAGAAAGTGCAGTGCAATAAGGTGCAAGGTCACAACAAGGTAGATTGTGAGGTCAGAGTCCATCTCATTGTATAAGGGAACCGTTCAATAGTCTTATCACAGTGGGACAGAAGCTGTCCTTAAGCCTGGTGGTACGTGCCCTCAGGCTCCTGTATCTTCTACCTGATGGAAGAGGAGAGAAGAGAGAATGACCTGGGTGGGTGGGGTCTTTGATTATGCCGGCTGCTTCACCAAGGCAGCGAGAGGTAAAGACAGAGTCCAAGGAGGGGAGGCTGGTTTCTGTGACGTGCTGGGCTGTGTCCACAACTCTCTGTGGTTTCTCGCAGTCCTGGGTAGAGCAGTTGAAGAGTTCCAGGACTTGGATCCAACAATGATGAAGGGATGGCAGGACATTTCCAAGTCAGGATGCTGTGTGTGTCGGAGGGGAACCTGCAGGTGGTGGTATTCCAAAGCACCTGTTGCCATTGTCCTTCCTGATGGTGGAGGTGGTGGGTTTGGGGGGTGATGGGGTAGCCTGGGCGAGTAACTGCAGTGAATTTTGTCGATGGGCTGCAGTTGGGGAGACTTGGAGCTACACGCAATTGGGACAAAAGGAGAGTCTTCCAGCACACCCCCTTTTTGTCCTTGTCCTTTGTGAAGGTTGTTGGGTTTGGGAGGTGCTGTCAAAGAACCGTGGGTGGAGATGGTGTATTCTGTAGCCATGGTGTGTCGATGGTGAGGGGTGCTGGGTGGGCAGCCATTTAATGGGTGGTCTGCCCTGTTGCTGGAGCTGCACTCATTCAAGCAACTGGAAGGTGTTCCATTACGTCTCTCAACTTGTACTCTGTTGATGGTGTCAGGAGGTGAGCCAATTACCCTGGGGTACCCAGCATCTACTCTTGTGAGAGACCACGATGACGCTGGAGGGACTCAGCAGGCCAGGCAGCATCAGTGGAGAAAAGCAGGCGGTCGACGTCTCAGGTCGGGACCCTTCTTCAGGACTGAAGATAGGAAAAGGGGGAAGCCCAATATATAGGAGGGAAAAGCAGAGCAGTGATAGGTGGACAAAAGAGGGGAGGTGGGGTGGGCACAGGGTGGTGATAGGTAGATGCAGGTGAGAGATGGTGATAGGCAGGTGCGGGGGAGGAGGGGAGAGCAGATCCACCGGGGGATGGGTCAAAGGTGAGGAGAAAAAGGAAAAGGTAGTAAAAAAAAGAGGCTAGGAAAGGGAAGAAGAGAAGAAGCCTGGTTGGGGGTGGGGGGGGGGGGGTGGGGATTACTGAAAGTGGGAGAATTCAATGTTCATGCCGTTAGGCTGCAAGGTTCCAAGACAGAAAATGAGGTGCTCTTCCTCCAGTTTGTGCTTGGAATTCTCCTGGCAGTGGTATTGGTCTTGGTTTATTATTGTCACTTGTACCGAGGTACAGTGAAAAACTTGTCTTGCCTACCGATCGTACAGGTCAATTCATTACACGGTGCAGTTACATTGAGTTAGTACAGAGTGCATTGATGTAGTACAGGTAAAAACAATAACAGTACAGAGTAAAGTGTCACAGCTACAGAGAAAGTGCAGTGAAATAAGGTGCAAGGTCACAGCAAGGTAGATCGTGAGGTCATAGTCCATCTCATTGTATAAGGGAACCGTTCAATAGTCTTATTACAGTGTCTTATGTGCTATGTCCAATTATGTTTCTGGTCAATGGTGACTCCCCAGGATAATGAGGGTGGGGGACTTGGTAATGGGGCTAGTTATAGAGTCACACAGCACAGAAGCAGGACCTTCAACCTTGTTGACCACAAAGTACCCATCTATACTGGTCCTACTTACCAGCACTTGGCCCACAGCCTTCTTTGTGTTGGCAATTCAAGTGCTCATCTAGATACTTCTTAGATGTAGCACCATTGAATGTCAAGGATAGGGAGCTAGGTTCTCTCTCATTGGATATGGTCATTACTTGGCACTTGTGTGGCATGAGTTACTTGCCATTTACCAGCCCATGCCTGAATGTTGTCTTGGTCTTGCTGCATGAGGTGGGAGCTATCTTCATTTGCTGAGGAATGGAATTGAACATTGTGCCATCACCAGGAAATGCTCCCAGTTCTGATTTCACCATAACAGCAAGTCCACTGACGATGAAGCTGGTGGTTGGGGCTGGGACACGGCCCTGAAGAATCCCTGTGATACACTGGTACCAGAACAATTGACCTCGACCTTGACCTTGGTGTGAGGTATGACTCAGACCATTGTTGTGGTTTCCCCTAGTAGATTTCATTTTCAATTCAGCTCCTTGTTAAATGTGTAGGGCAGTTCACTTCTGTTGCACGTGCATGTGTGTGTGACCTTGAGTGTGAACATATGTGCCTCTGTGTGAGTGTGTGACTTTGAGTGTGAATGTGTGTGCCTCTGTATGTACAGTATGTCTCTTTCTGTGTATGTGAATATGTGCCTCTGTGAGTATTTGTGTGTATGTGAATGTGTGTGCTTGTTTGTGTTTGCGTGAGTTTGAGTGTGAACATGTGTGCCTCTGTGTATGCATGTACGCGTGTCTGACTTTGTGCATGTATGTGCCTCTGTGTGCGTGTCCATGTGAATGTGTGCGTGCGTGTTTGTATGTACCTGCATACACTTTAATGCTTGTCTGTATGAGTCTGTGTTTACATGTTTGTGTGAGTGAGTGTATCCTTCTCCTGTCAGATTGGAAATAGATTTCTTAACCTGTACTGTATGCTACATAAGCAACTATCTACGTTTGAAAAGTGAAAGTCCCAACCACTACAGTTAGCAGAACAGTGCACGTGATCACAGTAGAGCAATTATTTCATCTCTGGAGTCTATTTGGAGATGGTGTGCGAAGCCGGTGGACTCACTGTAAAACTCTCTAAAAGGCACAGGGTCTCGACCCGAAACGTCGACTGCTTGTTTCCCTCCATAGATGCTGCCTGACCTCCTGAGTTCCTCCAGCATTTTGCATGAGATATAGAGCAAAGGTGTGTGTGCTTTATTATTCCAGCTGACATCACACATTTGAAGACATGATTATCGATATACAAGATTTATTTACATGTTAGACACCATAAACCACTGTCAAGCTATATACCCAGTTTGTTTTTTCTCTAAAATTAAGATAAGGATATATCTTCCACTGCTCTCAATTTCCATGGGATTTGGGACTGTTCTCTCCAGCTTCCCCCCCCCCCCCCCCCCCCCAATTCTGGCCCACACACGCAAGGGGCAATTCACAGTGGCCCATTAACCCTCCAACCCGCATATCTTTGGGATGCAGGAGGAAACCGGAGCACCCGGGGGGGGAAACCCACACGGTCACCGGGAGAACGTGCAGACTTCTCACAAGAGAGTGCCCAAGGTCAGGATCGAACTCGGACAGTGGAGCTGTGAGGCAGCGGCTATACCCACTGAGCCACCGCACCACCCAGATTATTTAAATAACTTGAATTGTGGGTGTTGTCTGAACCTACATGCCTGTGATGCTGCTGCAAACAAGTTCTCATGGTACCTGTATCTCACTGTACTTGTGCACGTGACATTAAAAACTCAATGACTTGACTTCAATGCATTGTTTGACAGAGTGGTGGAGGTACTCTCATTTTGAATCACAGAATCATAGAACAGTACAGCACAATACAGGCCCTTTGGCCCACAATATTGTGCTGACCTTTAAACCTTGCCTAAGACTATCTAACCCCTTCCTCCCACATGTCCCTCTATTTTAAATTCCTCCATATGCTTATCTAGTAATCTCTTGAATTTGACCAATGTACCTGCCTCCACCGCCGCCCCAGGCAGCGCATTCCATGCTCCAACCACTCTCTGGGTAAAAAACCTTCCCCTGATATCTCCCTTGAACTTCCCACCCATTACTTTAAAGCCATGCCTTCTTGTATTGAGCATTGGTGCCCTGGGAAAGAGGCGCTGGCTGTCCACTCTATCTATTCCTCTTAATATTTTGTACGCCTCTATCATGTCTCCTCTCATCCTCCTTCTCTCCAAAGAGTAAAGCCCTAGCTCCCTTAGTCTCTCCTCATAATGCATACTCTCTAAACCAGGCAGCATCCTGGTAAATCTCCTCTGCACCCTTTCCAACACTTCCACATCCTTCCTATATTTAAGAAGCATCTGGATGAGCGTTTGAATTGACTTAGGCACAGCAGGCTATGGAACAAGTGCTGGTGAATGGGATCAGTATAGATCAGTGCTCAATGGCTAACATGGACATAGTGGGCCGAAGGGCCTATTTCTTGCTGTATGACTCCATGAGTTCAGGATCACTCTTACCTTCCCTGCTTCAATATCACGCCAGGCTGCTGCTGCAATTCTCTGCCACATCTTGTGGTTTGCTGTTAAGAAGATCACATGTTCTGTTCTCAAGATAGCTTCATCTAATTTTCCTTCATTCCACAGGAGCAGGAAGGGCCACCACATTTGCTTGCTCCACTTGTGCCTTCCCCAAAGTTCAGGCATTCGAATCAGGCAGGTACGGTAGTGTAGCGGTTAGCGTAACGCTTTACAGCGCCAGCGAACCAGGTTCAAATCCGGCCGCTGTCTGTAAGGAGTTTGTGCGTTCTCCACATGTCTGCGTGGGTTTCCTCTGGGTTCTCTGGTTTCCTCCCACACTCCAAAGACGTACGGGTTAAGAAGTTGTGGGCGTGCTATGTTGGCGCTGGAAATGTGGCGACACTTGCGGGCTGCCCCTAGAACACTCTACACAAAAGATGCATTTCACTGTGTGTTTCGATGTACGTGTGACTAATAAAGAAACCTTATTCAAATAATTTGGGCAGCACAGTGGCGCAACGGGTAGGCCTGCTGCCTCACAGCTCCAGTGTCTGGGTTCGATCCTGACCTGTTGTCTGTGTGGAGTTTGCATGTGCTCCCTGTGACCGTGAGCGTTTCCTCCGCATGCTCCGGTTTTCTCCCACATCCCAAAGACGTGCGGGTTGGTGGTTAAACCCCAACTGTGTAGGTGAGGGGTAAAATCTGGGGGGAGTTGATGGGGAATGTGACAAAGGTAGGTTACATGGAAAATGGGATTAATGGATTGCGTGTGAGCCGGTATAGACTCAATGGGCTGAATGGCCTCCTTCCCTGTCATAAGGAAACATGTTATTTTTAATATCGAGTTGTACAGCAGAGTAATGAGCCATTCTGCCCATCACTTCCATGCCAAACCTTTTTTGCCATCTATTCTAATAGTATCCCTTCAGAAATACTTGGATAGGTACAAGGAGAGGTGGGGCTTGGAGGGATATAGGCCGAATGCAGGAAATTGAGACTAGCTGGGTGGGCACCATGGTCGGCATGGACTGGTTGGGCCGAAGGGCCTGTATCCATGCTGTACTGCTCTATGACTAATCTCATTTGCCTGCATTAGTACCGTATCCTTCTATGCCTTACCTACTTATCCCTGTCTAAATGCCTCTCAGCCGTTGTAGTTGTATCTGATTCTAGCACCTCTTCTGGCAGCACATCGCAGATACCAAACAGTGTAAAAAACCTACCCCCCTCAGATCCCTTTTAAACCACCTTCCTCACACCTTAAAACTATGCCCTCTTGTTTTTGATATCTCTACCATGGATATACCAAAATATTGACTGTCTACCCTATCAATGTATCTCAGAATTTTATACACCTCTGTCAGGTCACCCCTCAGCCTCCTTCACTCCAGGGAAAACAAGCCCAGCCTATCCGATCTATCCTAGCAAACCTCCTCTGCACTCTCTCCAGTGCATTCGCATCCTTCCTTTGGTCAGTGTGGTGACCAAAACTACACACAATACTCCAAGTGCATCCTAACCGGTGTTTTGTAAAAATGCAACATAACATCCCAACTCTTTTATTCTA
Source organism: Pristis pectinata (assembly GCF_009764475.1). Classification (NCBI taxonomy): domain Eukaryota; kingdom Metazoa; phylum Chordata; class Chondrichthyes; order Rhinopristiformes; family Pristidae; genus Pristis; species Pristis pectinata. The sequence continues at coordinate 10,622,871 of NC_067435.1, read as the reverse complement.
TGCCCCAACCTGTGAAGTTTCTCCAATAATTTGCCTTATCGCTGATGTAAGGCTCGCCGGACTGTAGTTACCTGGCTAACCCTTGCTGCCCTTCATAAATAAAGGAACACCATTAGCTGTCCTCCTGGTACCTCACCTGTGGCTGATGAAGATGCAAGAATCTCTGTCAGGGCCCCAGCTATCTCCTCCTATAGCATTCTGGGAAGATCTCATCTGGCCCTGGGGATTTATCCATCCTTATGTGTTCCCAGACATCTAACACCTCCCGCTTCTTAATACTTACATTCTGCAGAAAATCAATGTATCCCTCCCTGCACTCACTATCCCCCACGCCCTTCTCCTTGTTAGTACTGGGACATTATCACCAATATTATTCAGGTAATATTACAGCTTAGAGATCTGATTATATCCCTGGAGGGTCTTCACAAATCTCCTGCACAGGTGTGCCTCCTGAGGGAGATGTTCTACCCCATCCAATCCAGGTCCCTCTGAGGACCAGGGTTCTCTGCCTCACATCCTTGCAGCAGCCATTGTTGAAGCAGTGTCACTCTCTGCAGCTGGAGAGTGCCTCTTGTACATGTCCCTTTAAGGACCAGATTGCAAGGTCACAGCTGTAAGACAGAGTGCCAGCAGATCGCAAGAGGAGCATCTACTGCAACTGACACAGTGCAGTGCTACATAAGGGAAATGCGACAATGTAGTCCTGGGAAACATTGCAATAAAAGATCACAATCTTTATGGAGCTTTTAGAAACAGAGTTATAATGTTGTTATAGTGACAGTAAAAAGGAGTAAATGAATTTATAAGCTTGTGGGGTTTTGGGAACTGGTTGTTGTTCTGCACTACCACCTTGTGCCCACAGTGGAACTGCAACAGCACAGACTCTCAGCAACTCCATTTAGGGGTAGAATTCTGTTAATCCTGCATGCTCAGGAATTGGTGGACAAGGCTGGTAGATTTTCCAGACTGTCGGATGTTATTTTGTTTGCACTTCAATGTACTTTTGATCCACTTCTTTAGAGGATGTCACACAGTAACATTTCAGTGAACCCAGTATGTTTCAAAGAAACCTGGGAAACAAGAACCAGGTGAGGTTGAAGGGAGCGTGGGAACTGGGACCCTGGAGAGTGGTGGAAGAGCATTGAAACCAGGGACCTGCGAGTGGGTGGGAAGTGCAGGAACTGCGGCCCAGGTCTGTGAAAACTGCAATCATTACCTGGTGAGTCAGATGCTAAAGCATCGAGATTTCTGAATGGTTAGGTAGTGGAACATTTGAAATACACTAAGGCCTCATTATCGATGAGAGATTGGGGCACATATTTCCCATAGATACCATGAAGACCTTCTGTACCTAATACACCTCACAGATATAAATAAATATGACCTGTAATGTTCTAAAAGCATTAACATGCAATAATAAACATATGGAGAAGGCTGAATACCTGAAGGAAATAATTTTACCTCACAAGCTACCTTCACTGAAACTTACAAGCCGTGATAGGTGTTGAAATTGGAAGATGCAGCTCGGGGAATGCAAGCAGCTCTCTATTAGAGGAGTGCACAACAGGGAGCCACTTAACACAAGTGGTCTGGAACACAATCACTGTATTTACACAGACAATGATTGGCTCCTCTACCTTTACACGTATGTATGTTCAAAAAATTTCAAGATGGGCCCTAGGGATGATCTGACGAGGAGGCAGATCCACGGACAGCAAAATCAGCAGATAATGAGGAATGAGTGTACATCAGTGTCCCAGAGAAATGATGCCAAGCAAAATCCAATACTGACTCCATAAGGAGGGAGAGCAGCCAAAGAGATATGTTTGCAGAAAAGACTTAGTTTGAGGTTTAAAGAAAGGTTCCAGAGTTTGGGGTGTCAGCAGTTGAAGGCACTGGTGCCAATGATGGAATGATTAACACATTGTTGGCACAGACCCAAGTGACCATGAATGGTTCCATTTATGCCTCTGACTATTGTAGGTATCCAGCAGCTAACACTCAGACATTAATGAGATGTAGAAACTTGGGCTGGAATGGTGGAAAAGTGTTTTAAAGAGGGTCTGATTTTAAAGAGGAATTTAAAAATGGTCCTGAAAATGTTTTAAACGTTTTGCAAAGAGATTTAACAGAGAAAGTGTTAAATGAACTAAAGGAGCAGAATGGAAATATTTAAATGGAACTTTTAGAGGATAATAAAGGGTGGTCAATAATCAGATGTTTTGATTTCATTTCTCTTGGTTCTGTGCTGACCCCTTTCCTTTCCACCTGGAACAAGGATAGGCTTCCTCTTGTCCTCACTCTGTTCCCCTCCACCTTCAACAGATGCTACTACCACATGCATCTTCCCTGCCGCTCCTTTTCCAGAATTCCAGAGAGAATTCCCTCCAAGATGCCCTGGTCCATTCTTCCATCCCCATCAGGCTCTGCTCCCCTTTTCATGCCTGTTCCTATGCAAAACATCCACACATTTACCTCCGCCTTTCCTGCCCTCCAGGGACACCACTTCACTTGTGCCTCCTCCAGTTTGGTGTACTGCAGTCAGTGCTCATGATGTGCTTCCCTCTACACCGGGAAAACTAAACTTAAATTTGATGACCATTTTGTGGAAACCGTCCATTAAGCTTCAAGGGTGACCCTGAGATTCCACTTACTTGCTTTAATTCTTCATTTCACTTCCTCTCTGCCTTTGGCCTCCTACACTGCTCCAATTAAGCTTACCTCATCCGTGAGGAACAGCACCTTACCTCCTGACAGGATACATTACAGCCCTCGGGAGTCAACACTGAATTCATATAATCAACCATGTATCTCCAGTCTTAGATCTGATATGCCCAGCATCCATTTCCCCCCTCTTTTGGTACTAACCTCCTCTTATTAAAACCTTCCCTAGACCCACTTACACTCCCCTCTCTCAGCAGAGATCACCATCTCCTCTGGCATCCACCCGATGACAGAGCCTCCCTTGTTGTTTTCTACACCCTCTGCTCTTTCTCTGTAACTTAACATGCGTTTTATTTGCAACATTTCCCAGTCTGATGAAAAGCAATTGACCTGAAACAGCAATGTTTCACTTGTAACGAGGTACAGTGAAAAACTTGTCTTGCATACCATTCGTACAGGTCAATTCATTACACAGTGCAGATACATTGAGTTAGTACAGAGTGCATTGCGGTAGTACAGGTAAAAACAATAACAGAGTACAGAGTAAAGTGTCACAGCTACAGGCAAGTGCAGTGCAGGTAGATAATAAGGTGCAAGATCACAATAAGGTAGATTGTGAGGTCAAGAATCCATCTCATTGTATAAGGGAACTGTTCAATAGTCTTCTATCCCACTGTGATAACACTATTGAATGGTTCCCTTATATGATGAGATAGACTCTTGACTTCACAATCTACCTTGTTGTGACCTTGCACCTTGTCTACCTGCACTGCACTTCCCTGTAGCTGTGACACTTTACTCTGTATTCTGTTACTGTTTTTACCTGTACTACATCAATGCACACTGTGCTAACTCAATGTATCTGCACTGTGTAATGAATTGACCTGTACGAACAGTGTGCAAGACAAGTTTTTCACTGTACCTCGGTACAAGGGACAATAATAAACCAATATCAATGTTTTTCTCTCCACAGATTCTGCCTGACCTGCTGAGTTTTTCCAGCATTTCCTGTTTCGATATCAGTAGTACCCGAGTATGTTGCTTTTGCGCTATCTAAATCTTTTAGAGGAGTCATTAATCATTGGAGTGAATCACCAGAGATGAACGGGACTCAGGCTGCGGAATATGGATCAGCCCAGATTTGTGGAGCAAGGAACAAGGGAGACCAGCCCCCAAGTGTTTGGTATGTTCAGGTCTGAGGCTTACAAAGGTGTGGATGAAGGTTTCAGGAACCAGTGATTGGAGGCAGGCAGAAGTCAGGCAATGTCACATTGGTGATCTTGGAATGACATAGTATGTTTGGGGCAGTGGGTGGGGGAAACAGCCCCGTCTCCAAAGGAGGAGATATTTAAAAACTTGGACCCAACTCCTTACTGCCCAATGGGAATAAGTTTTCATTAATTGGATGTGCCGACAGGATCTACTCTGCCTGAGGGTAGTGGAGGCAGAGACTCTCTCAACATCAGGACCAGCTCTTGAACCACCAAGGCACAGTAGGCTGTGATCCAAGTGCTGGTGAATGGGATTGGTATTGATGGTGATCCAAAGGGCTTGTTTTGGTGCTGTATGACTCCACGATAATTTAGTTGATGATAAACTACTTTTTGTTCTGGATTCACAAAGGCCAGACTAGATCAGGACACAAGCTTCCTCCTTTGAAGGTTACCAGTGACAGGTTTTCCCAACAGTCTGGGTGTTTCATGATCACCCTTATTGCTACTCGTTTCCCTATTCTAGGTTAATTTTAATTGATAAAATTTAAATTCCGTAGCTCCAATGATGGGATTTGAACTCGCATCATGATAGAAGTATATAAAATTATGAGAGGCATAGATAAGGTCAGAGCCTTTTTCCCAGCATGGAAACATCAAATACTAGAGGGCACAGTTTTAAGTTGAGAGGGGGAACATTTAAAGGTGATGTGCAGGACAAGTTTTGTTTTACACACAGAGAGTGATGGGTGCCTGGAACAGGCTGCCACAAGAGGTGATGGAAGCAGATACAATAGCAACGTTGAAGAGGTGTTCAGACAGGCTCATGGACAGGGAGGGAATAGAGGGAATATAGATCACGTGCAGACGGATGGGATTAGTTTAAATTAGCATCACGATCAGCACAAACATCATGGGCCGAAGGGCCTGTTCCTCTGTACTAGGTCCTATAAATCACAATCTATGCCACTGCTTCTTCTAAGGCAGGATTAAGAGTGATCTGCTTCCACTCTGCACTCTCTGTGGGTTCTAAGGTGGGAACTCTGAGGTGGTTTGCCAGGATGCTACCTGGATTAGAAGGCATGTGCTATAAGGAGAGGTTGGACAAACTGGGGTTGTTTTCTCTGGAGGGGGCGGAGGCTGAGGGGAGACCTGATAGAGGTTTGTAAGATTATGAGAGGGATAGACAGAGTAGACAGCTGGTATCTTTTCCTCCAGGGTTGAAATGTCTAATACTAGCGGCACGAGAGGGGGAAAAGTACAAAGGAGATGTGCGGGGCAAGTTTTTTTTTCACAATGAGAGCGGTGGGTGCTTGGAATGTGCTGCCAGGGGTGGTAGTGGAGGCAGATACAACAGAGGCGTTTAAGAGGCTCTTAGATGGGCAGAGAATGTGCAGAGAATGGAGGGACGTGGATATTGTGTAGGCAGGAGGGATTAGTTTAGTTAGGATTTAATTACTAGATTAATTAGTTCGGCATAATATCATGGACCAAAGGGCCTGGCTTGTGCTTTTTGTGTATTGCTCCAGATTCCAGCATCTGCAGAATTTCTTGTGTCTGGGTCTTGTGCTATACTGTTTTATGTTCTAACTGCATTGATGCAAGTGGTAACCTCTACATATATAGACAAATCCAGGACACACACTGCACAATCATTATTGTCTGACATGACAGGTCTACAGTGATAATCCAGATTTAAATTTTTCTCCCAATGGGAAATGGTTGAAAAACTTTAATATTCAGAACCCCACTGCAAAAGTACCTCCGTAAAATGGTCATTTGTTTTTTGGAAAACACCTTTTCAGTTTATATTTAGTCTTAGAATCAAACATCTAATCATCCAGTCCACACGTGGATGGCTTCAAGCTTCATGTACAGGAGGTGAGGAGACACTCTCACACACTTACACACTCACACACACACACCCTACACAATCCTGAGGTGAGTGCTGTACAAAGTGCTGATCGATGAAATCAAACCCACCACTAATCAAGCACAGGCGATGGGATACAGGTCAGAGATCCCAAGATGAAGCAACGCTCGAGGCCCAGACCTCAGCAGATAATGTACCACTTTCCTCCAAAGTTTATGTTTGAGTTTCCGTCCTTGGCGATGGGTGAGGGGGACAGCATGCTCCAGATCAAGACCCGGGCAACCTCGACCTTTGGCTAGTTCCTCAGTTGTAAAGGTCATCATCTCCATCCTCACGGTACAGGTTCCCTCCGCTCCCTCCATCACTCCCCTGACCACTGGACTGGCTGTTGGACGGAAACCTGGAAGAGCAAAAGGAAACTGAGGCTGGTGGACTTTGGGATGGTTGATGGAGCTGATATCCATTCCGTAATGTCTCAAGGTCTCCTCCACCTGGCAGTCTGTGGGTGGATGTGCACTGAATCAGAAGGCAAGAGAGACTGCAGATGCTGGAATCTGGAACTAGAACAGAACGCTGGGAGAACTCGGTAGGACAGGCAGCAGCTGTGGAGGCAAAAGGTGTATGCCGAGATCTCAGGTCGAGACTCTGCCCCAGGGAAGAGATTGCCATTATGTAGTAGTAGAGGGGATAGGTAGAGGGGATAGGTAGAGAAAGAGAGAGAGAGAGAGAGAGAGAGAGAGACACACACACTTCACCTCCCTTCATCGCCATCTGGGAACACTGGCTACGTGGAACAATCCTCGTTCCGAGCCTATTCTGGCAACTCCCACTCCCCAACTCTTTCTCCGCTACATCGACGACTGCATCGGTGCTGCTTCCTGCAATCGTGCAGAACCTCTCCATTTCATCACCTTTGCCACCAACTTTCTCCCTGCCCTCAAACTCACCTGGACCATCTCTGGCTCTTTCAGTCTCCATCTCAGTCGACAGACTTGCCACTGACATCTGTGAACCTACCGACTCCCGCACCGACCTCAGCTACACCCCCTCCCACCCTGCCTCCCGTAGGGACACCATTCCTTCCTCTCAGTTTCTCCCTCTCTACCACATCTGTTCTCAAGATGAGACCTTCTGCTCTGGAGCTCCTGAAATGTCCTCCATCTTCTGGACATGTGGCCTCCCTTCACCCATGGTTGATGGAGCCCTCACACATAGCTTCCCCCTTTCCCACACGTCTGCTCTGATAACCCTCCCCCCACCCCAGGTAGAACCGAGTTCCCTTGGTCCTCACCTTTCACCCCAGCAGCCTCTGTACCCAATAAATCATCCTTCCACACTTCCACCAGCTCCAATATGATCCCACCACAGTCCCATTGTTCCCTCTCCCCAGCCTTTCTGATTCCCAGCCCTTCACAGGAAGGGCTCCCGGGTTCGCTCACCCCTCCCCACCCCCAGCACTTTGCCCAACAACCGAAGGAGGCGTTACACTTGTCCCAACTCCCCCTCACTACCATCCAGGGAGCTGAGCAGCCCCTCCAGCTCCACCCCTTCCAACCAGGTCTCCTGCACTCGGAGAAAGGAATGACGTCCCCGCATTTGGTGCTCTCACTGTGGCCTCCTCTACTTCAGCGAAACCACGCATAGACTTGGCGGCCATCTGGCGGAGCACCTGTGCTCTGTCTGCAATGGCCACCGCGAGCTTTTTATTTTAAATCTCCTTCCTGCGCCCACGGCTCTTTCCACTGCTCCGGAGAGGCCTAACGCAAATTGGAAGAACATCTCACATTCCACTTGCAATACTGAGCCGTGATGCATCCTATGGTTTGGAATGGCACCTGCTCTGCCTGGGACTGCAAGAAACCGCAGAGAGTTGTGGACACAGCCCAGCGTGTCACGGAAACCAGCCTTCCCTCCATGGACTCTTGTCTACATTTCTCGCTGCCTCGGTAAATCAGCCAACATCATCAAAGACCCCACCCACCCCAGACATTCTCTCTTTTCCCCTCTCCCATCAGGCTGAAGGTACAAAAGCCTGAGAGCGCGTACCACCAGGCTCAAGGACAGCTTCTATCCCGCTGTTATAAGACTATTGAACCCTAGTACGATGAGATGGACTCTTGATCTCACAATCTGCCTCACTGTGACCTTGCACCTTATTGTCTGCCTTCACTGCACTTTCTCTGTAGCTGTGATTCTTTACTCTGTATTCTGTTATTGGTTTACCCTGTGCTACCTCAATGCACTGTGTAATGAAATGATCTGTATGAACGAATGCAAGACAAGTTTTTCACTTTACCTCGGTACAAGTGACAATAATAAACCAATTCCAACTACAACCCAATGGGATAAACAATGAATTTTCCATTTTCAGGAAACCCACCCCCCTGGTGCTCCCCTCCACACATCCACCCCTCTGCCCAGTTTTCATCTCCCTTTGTTCACCTATCCTATACTCTTCCCCCACCTGCCCATCACCCCTCCCCATCTGGATCTCCCTATCACCTACCAGCCTCTATCCCGCCCCCTCTACATACTGCTATATACTGGCAACTTTCCTGTTCCCTCTCCTGGAAATACTCAGCAGTTCAGGAAGCATCCCTGGGAAGAGAAACAGCGTCAACGTTTCAGTTCGGAGAGTCTGAATTTGTTTCGGAATTCTCCCCACTGTCCTGGTCGGTATCTAGAGAAACAAAGGACTGCAGATGCTGGAATCTAGAAAATAAACACAATGATGCTGGAGGAACTCAGCAGGCCAGGCAGCATCCGTGGAGAAAAGCAGGTGGTCAATGTTTCGGGTCAGAACCCCGCACCTGCTATCACTGTCTCTTACCTGCATCTACCTATCACCACCTTGTGTCCACCCCACCTCCCCTCTTTTGTCCACCTATCACTGCTCTGCTTTTCCCTCCTATATATTGGGCTTCCTCTTTTCCTAGCTTCAGTCCTGAAGAAGGGTCCTGAGCCTAAATGTTGACCACCTGCTTTTCTCCACGGATGCTGCCTGGCCTGCTGAGTTCCTACAACATCATCGTGTTTTTCATCCAGGTCAGTATCAATCCCTCAGTCAATACCATGGTCACTAGCCCTTCTGTTTGTGGGACCTCGTTGTGTACAAATTGACTGCTATGTTTCTCATATTACAGCTGTGACGGTACATCAAACAATATTTCCTTGATTGTACAGTGCTTGCAGCTGGAAAAAAGCCCATTTGTCAACCAAGAACTGCAGTTCTGGTTGCCCCATTACAGGAAGGACGTGGAGGCTTCGGAAAGGGTGCAGAAGGGATTTACCAGGATGCTGCCTGGATTAGAGGGTATGAGCTGCAAGGAGAGGTTGGACAAACCTGGGTTGTTCTCTCAGGAGTGTTGGAGACTGAGGGGAAACCTGGTAAAAGTCTAAACAAAAATTGTGAGAGGGTTGACAATCAGAATCTTTTTCCCAGGGTAGAAATGTCTAATACAAGACGTCATGCATTTAAGATTGGGGGGGGCGTGGGGGGGACTTTAAAGGAGATGTGCGGGGCAAGTTTTTTTTACACATAGAGTGTGGCGGGTGCCTGGAATGTGCTGCCAGGGGTGGTGGTGGAGGCAGATACGATAAAGAGACTCTTAAACAGGCTCATGGATGTGCAGGAAATGGAAAGACAGACATTGTGTAGGCAGAAGGAATTAGTTTAGTTAGGCATTTAAGTACTAGCTTAATTAGTTTTGTTTTACAGAGTTGTGGGTGGCTGGAACAGGCTGGCATTTAAGAGGCTGTTAGATAAACACATGAATATGCAGGAAATGGAGGGTTATGGATAAGGACAGGTATGGTAGTGTAGCGGTTAGCGTGACACTATTACAGCGCCAGCGACCCGGGTTCAATTCCGGCTGCTGTCTGTAAGGAGTTTGTACGTTCTCCCAGTGTCTGCGAGGGTCTCCTCCGACATTCCAAAAGACGTACAGGTTAGGAAGTTGTGGGCGTGCTATGTTGGCAGTGGAAGTGTGGCGACACTTGCGGGCTGTCCCCAGAACACCACGCAAAAAGATGCATTTAGAACATAGAAAACCTACAGCACAGTTCAGGCCCTTCGGCCCACAAAGCTGTGCCGAGCATATCCCTACCTTAGAAATTATTAGGCTTACCCATAGCCCTGTATTTTTCTAAGCTCCATGTACCTATCCAAAAGTCTCTTAAAAGACCCTATCGTATCCGATTTCACTGTGTGTTTCGATGTACATGTGATTAATAAAGATATCTTATCTTATCTTTGTGCAGGCAGAAGAGATTTAGTTTAATTTGCATTGTGTTCAGCACAGACATTGTGGGCTGAAGGGCCTGTTCCTGTGCTGTACTGTTCTGTGTTCTAAGAACCCTTCATCAGAACTGTTCCCAACCTAAAACGCTAACGGTTTCTCTTCCCACAGACGAATGATAGAAAAATAGGGGGCTAGTTGGGGGGCGGTGGGGGGGGGGGGGGGGTGGAGGGAGGGTTAGGTAGATCTTAGATCTTGGAGCAGGATAAAATGTCAGCACAACATACTGTGCTGTAGTGTTCTATGTTCTAGATGCGCCCGAAATGCCAACGGTTTCTCTTCCCACAGATGCTGCCCGACCTGCTGAGTTTTTCCAGCATGCTCCGTTTTTATTTCTGCAGTGTTTTTGATTTTCGGTTTGTCAGCTGAGTTCTCTCGACCGGTGCCGACAGCGGAGGGCCCCAATCATACAGACCTGAAGTTGCCGAAGCCTCTGCTTTGTTGTAGTGTCTGGGCGAACATCTCGTACTTCCTGATGTCGTTGTCACTGACTGAACGGCGGCCGAACCTCATGGCCTCCTCAAAGTGGTCAGCGCGGATTTCAGGAACGGGGTCGTAGTCATCCTCCTGGGAAATAAGAGGCAGAGATGTGGGAGTGGGAATGGGAGCGGGAGCAAATCCAGGGCTGGGGAAGATTGTGCTAGTGACTGTGGTGGGACCGTAGGGCGGCACGGCAGGGGCAGTGTTAAGTCATATTATATGGCATGGAAAAGGCCCTTCAGCCCACCGAGTCCATGCCAACCAACAAGCATTCACTTACACCAATCCTGCACTACTGTCATTTTATTCAACCCACATTCCCACCAACTCCCCCACACTCACCTACACACTCAGGACAACTTACAGAAGCCAATTAACCTACCAACTCGCACGTCTTTGGGATGTGGGAGGAAAACCACATGAGGACATGCAAACTCCTCACAGACCACATCCCGAGGTCAGCCTTGAACCCAGGTCGCTGGAACCGCAAGGCAGTGGCTCTACCAGCTGCGCCACCGCCCTTAGCGGGATCTTGCTGTGCGTACATCGACCGTCGAGACTCCCACAGTGACAAATTCATTGTCCGCCAGGTGACTGGTGGGTTTCACGTCGGGAATCCCTTGCCTGGACTTTCTCCAGTTAGTATCAAACGTCCCGAAGCCCGTTCAGCAGGTGAGGCGGGGATTGACCTCCCCCCCCACCCCCCATCACTCACCATGGCTGTGTCGGGGTTGTGCTGGTGCTCCTGCTCCCGCTTAATCTCCGCCTCGATGGCCTCGCGGATCGCCAGCTTGCATGCCCTCTGGCAGATCTCCGTCAGGTCGGCTCCCGAGAAGCCGTGGGTTATCTTGGCCAGGTACCCTAAGTCAACACTCTGCAATGCATGGCAGATACATTAGGGACATTTAAGAGACTCTTAGATAGACACATAAATGATAGAAAACTAGGGGGCTGTGTGGGAGGGAAGGGTTAGATAGCCTTTTTTTTTATTTATAAACGTTTGTTAACTTAAAGCACTACCAAGAAGTACAACCAGTGTCAATACACTGCAACTAATACAGAAGAGAGGAAACAAACTAAGCAGCTACATAACTACAGCAAGATAATGCGAACTAGACACCCGCGAAACGCACACGCAACACAGCAAAGAAAGCAACCGCTAATCATACCGCACAACACTTCACAGAAGAATCGCATTCTCTCCGTCCATGACACGCGCGATCCCAAGGGGCCCACCGAGCGCGGAACTCAACCAGGGTGCCAGCGGAGACCGCGTGCTCCCTCTCCGAGGACACCCGCGTGCAAACATAAGCGCGGAAGACGGGCAGACACACCGATTGGCCGGAACCCTCGGGTTAGATAGACCTTAGAGCAGGATAAAATGTCGGCACAACATTGTGGGCTGAAGGGCCTGTACTGAACTGTAGTGTTCTATGTTCTAATGCAATAGAAGAAGGGTGCATGACTCCACTGTGCTCCATCCCCTTCCCATGGGTAATGGCCAGGTTAAAGTAACAACAACCCCTTGAGTCCCTCTGCAACAAAGACACCTATTGTTGCCTGAGCTTGTGGGTAGCAGGTTGTCCAAATTCTCAGGCTGAAATCCCTGGATGCATTATTCCATCTCTTACGGGGTCTGTGCCAGAATTCCATGACTCCCTACCTTTGCAATCCAAGACCCTCCTAGGTTGGTTTTCAAGGTGGTCAGCAACTTTCCCGAGATTCTACCCCTCACCCACACCCCAGGGGCAATTTACAGCAGCCAGTTAACCCACCGATCTGCACACCTTTGGGATGGGGGAGGAAACCGGAAACAGGCAGGTACGGTAGTGTAGTGGTTAGCGTGACGCTATTACAGTGCCAGCGACCCGGGTTCAATTCCTGCCGCTGTCTGTAAAGAGTTTGTACGTTCTCCCCATGTCTGCATGGGTTTCCTTCGGGTGCTCCGGTTTCCTCCCACATTCCAAAGTACCACCGATTAGGAAGTTGTGGGCGTGCTATGTTGGCGCTGGAAGCATGGCGACACTTGCAGGCTGCCCCCAGAACACTCTACGTAAAAGATGCATTTCACCGTGTGTTTCGATGCACATATGGCTAATAAAGAGATCTTACTCTATCTTATTATCTGAGAGGACGTGTACAGCAGCCAATTAATCTCGAAAGTCAAAGACATTCACATGGGACTAGGAGTTTCCTTCTTCAAGTCAGGGATAGTCACACAGCAGAGCCTGAGGCCCTTCAGCCCACAGTTCCTGCCAGCCATCAAGCATCCATATTTACACCAATCCCACAGTGAAGGTTTCACGAGGTGATTCACTGTCTCGGCTGGGTAGTGTTGTCATTATTTTTGTACCTTTGCATTTTCTCCTTGTGGAATGGTCCCACTCCCCCCACGTTCCCAATAATCCCACTAAATCTCTCAGAATTTATCTATTTTATTCTCCCCACATTCCCATCAAACCCCCCACCACCCCCCACAAACTCTACCTCTCACCCACACACTCGGGGTAATTTACAGCAGCCAATTAACCCACCAATCCACACATCTTTAGGATGTGGGAGGAAACCGGAGCACCTTGGGGGGGGGGGGGGGAGTGGGGAGCCCACACAGTCTTGGGGAGATCGGGCGAACTCCACATTGACAGCACCCAAGGTCAGGATTGAACCCGGGTTGCTGGAGCCGTGAGGCAGCAGCTCTACCAGCTATGCCACCGTGTCACCTTAAGATGGGCGATATTGCGAGGTTGGACTGGGGGGGGGGGGGGGGGGGGCAGACAGAGAACTGGGACGTACCCAGAAATACAGGAAGTGGCCAGGAAATTTAATTTAGGTCTTTGGTTGTTGCTCAAAACTCTTCCATTGTTTTCTTCTCATATCCTCGACCTGGGGATGTCAGATAGTCCATTGGTTTCACCAACTTAGTCCTTCTCCAACAAACTTCTACAGACGTACTGTTGAAAATATCCTGACTGCATCATGGTCTGGTACGGCAATTCGAGTGTGCAGGAACTTAAGAAGCTGCAGAGAGTAGTGGACTCTGCCCAATACATCACGGGGACATCCCCTCCCCACCATCGGTAGTACATACAGGAGGCGCTGCCTCAGGAAGGCAACATCTATCAAAGATCCCCACCATCCAGGCCGTGCCATCTTCTCGCAGCTACCATCGGGTAGGAGGTACAGAAGCCTGAAGTCCCACACCACCAGGTTCAAGAACAGCTACTTCCATTCAACTATTCAGTTCTTGAACCTACCGGCACAACCCTAATCACTACAGTACAGCAACCTATGACCACTTTGATCACTTTGCATTAAAGTGAACTTTTTTTTGTTCCGATTGTGTTCTTTCTTGTGAAAATTGTGTATAATTTATGTTTAATTTATGTTTTTCTTGTGAATGCTGCTTATCTGATGCTATGTGCCTGTGATGCTGCTGCAGGTAAGTTTTCTCATTGCACCTGTGCACACATGTACTTGTGCATATGACAATAAACTCAACTTTGATCTCTTACGTGGTCTGTGCCAGAATTCCATGACTCCCAACCTTTGCAATCGGAGACCCTCCAAAGTTGGTCTTCAATATGGTCATCAGCTCTCCCCAGCTTCTACTCCTCATCTACACTCGAAGGGCAATTTACAGCGGCCAATGAACTCACCAACCTGCACATTTTTGGGAGGAAATCAGAGCTCCCGGGTGAAACCCTCACAGTCCCAGGGAGAACGTGCAACCTCCACACAGGCAGCACCGGAGGTCAGGATTGAACCTGGAACTCCCTACCTTTGCAATCGGAGATTTTCTCAGGTTGGCTTTTAAGATGGCCATCCTTGACTTTTCATCGGGCAGTGGGATATAAATCAGCTGATCCAGGCGCCCAGGCCTTAGGATGGCCGGATCAATGATGTCAGGTCTGTAAATAAACCAAGTCAGCCAATAAGAAAGGAGCTTACATTTCTATAGCACCTTCCACTACCCCAGGACACCCAAAGCATCTCATGTCCGATGAATTCCTTTGGAAGTGTAAATGAAATGGGGTAGCCAGTTTGTGCACAGGAAGCTCCCATGAGAGATTGACCAGATAATTTGTTGGCATGACTAAGTGGGCCTTGACTTTGTCTTAGTTATGTGTGTGTCTGAAGAATGAAGCCCTGTCTGAGGGAGTGGGTCTTGCATCTAGGAGTGAAGATCTGGGAGTGGCTGGGAGTGAGTCCTGCCACTGAGACTGGACCTCTGGATGTGAGCCCTCCAATGGGAATAGGCTCAGTGTGGTCCTCCCCACCTCTGGGAATGTGCCTCTGGAACAGACCTTTTCGGAGGGACTGTTCCCTCTTTCTGTGAGTGAGCTGGGACTGAGCAGTACACCTCTTGGTACAAACCCTTATCTCTGGGAGTGGGCCCTCTGGACCCACGCCCCATTTGTGGGGTTAGTCTCTGCACTGGGCAATAAGCCCTGTCTCTGGCCCTGGGATTCATTCCTGGGATGAATTCCCTGGGAATGGGCCTGCAGGGAAAGGACCCATGGACGTGGCTGAGTGGTGCTGCAACGACAACGTCTCACTCAATTGTCAGTAAAACTAAAGAGCTGATTGTTGACTTCAGGAAGGGGAAGGAGGGCGGACATGAGCCAGTCTACATCGGGGGATCAGAGGTGGAGAGAGTCAGCAGCTTTAAATTCCTGGGTGTTAACATATCGGATGGCCTGTCCTGGGCCCAGCACGTAGATGCAATCACAAGGAAGGCGTGCCAGTGTCTTTACTTTCTTAGAAGGTTAAGGAGATTCGGCTTGTCACTGAACACTCTAACAAATAGATGTACTGTTGAAAGTGTCCTGACTGGTTGCATCATGATCTAGTATGGAAATTCAAATGCGCAGGAATGTAAGAAGCTGCAGAGAGTAGTGGACTCAGCCCAATACATCATGGGCACATCCCTCCCCACCATCGGTAGTATCTACATGAGGTGCTCATTGTAGGCAACATCCATCATCCCCACCATCCAAGCCATGCCATCCTGTTGCAGCTACCATCGGGCAGGAGGTACATAAGCCTGAAGTCCCACACCACCAGGTTCAAGAACAGCTACATCCCTTCAACCATTTGGTTCTTGAACCAACTGGCAAAACCCCAAATACTACCTCAGTATTGCAACACTATGACAACTTTGAACTAAAATGGACGTTGTATTTTTTTGTTCTATTTCTGTTCTTTCTTGTAAAGATTGTCTAATTTGGTGTTTTTCTTGCAAATTCTGCCTATTTCATGCTATGTACCTGTGATGCTGCCGCAAGTAAGTTTTTCATTGCACCTGTGCACACATGTACTTGTGCAAATGACAATAAACTCAAACTGGACTTTGATCTCTTGGAGAGGACTGGTGGGATTAGGCCCATCACTGGGACGGGGCCCCACCCAGAGATGGGACCCGGGGGTACGGGCCCCACCCGGAGATGGGACCCGGGGGTACGGGCCCGTCTCTGGGATAGGGTCTGTGGGAGAGTTTGCACCTCTTTCCATCTACCTGTTTGTGGCTCCGATAATGAAGACGTTCTTCTTGTTGGACATGCCGTCCATTTCGGTGAGGATCTGGTTGATCACCCTGTCTGCCGCTCCACCACCATCCCCCGCACTCCCTCCGCGAGACTTGGCGATGGAGTCCAGCTCATCGAAAAACAAGATGCAGGGCGCAGCCTGCCGAGCCTGAAAAAACATCAACCGCCAGTCAGAACTTGGGTCTTCCGCAAGAGGCTGCATTTCACCAAGAGAAAACACAGAATCATTGACTGATGTCGGTGCAGACACTGGTGCTGTAGGGTCATATTTACATCGCTGGGCTTGTGATCCAGGAGAATCTTAAGGGGTTATTTTTTCTCTGGGATAGGGATGTCGTCAGTAGTGCCAGCATTTATTGTCCATCCCTGGATTGAGGAGGCAGTTCAGGGTCAACCACCATGCATTTGAGTTCAAATCACACCATAGGTACTCCTTAGTGGAGACACAAGAGACTGCAGATGCTGGAAATCGGGAGTAACACACAAAGGAGCTGGAGGAACTCTGCGGGTCGAGACCCTTCATCAGGACTGAATGAAGGCTCCTGATGAAGGTGTCGACCCAAAACGTCAACTGTCCATTTCCCTCCACAGATGCTGCCTGACCTGCTGAGTTCCTCCAGCTCCTTTGTGTGTTGCTACAGCTACCCCACAACTTAAATTCAATTTAAAAGAAAGAAAAAAAATATAAATAGCTGATACTGGGTAAAAATGATGGTGAATCTACTTCTGCTGTCTAGCAGATTGACATGGTGGCTCAGCTGGTAGAGCTGCTGCCTCACAGCTCCAGCGACCTGGGTTCAATCCTGACCTTGGGCGCTGTCTGTGTGGAGTTCTCCCTGTGACTGCGTGGGTTTCCCTCCGGCTGCTCCGGTTTCCTCCCACATCCCAAAGACGTGCAGGTTGGTGGGTTAATTGGCCGCTGTAAACTGCCCCTAAGTATGTGGGTGAAACTTAGAATTTGATGGGGATGTGGGGAGAATAAAATTGGGATTGGTACAAATAAGGGTGCTTGCTGGCCAGCAGACACTCAATGGGCTGAAGAGCCTCAGTCTCTGCTGTATGACTATGAAAAAAAGTTCTAAACCCACATGAATCTTTCACAACCCTTGATCCACAGCCATCAGGGACAAGCGCTAAAGGCTTCCTTACCAGTGACACCCTTGTGCCAAGTGTGAATTAAACTTAGAAAAGGAGGATTTCAAATATGACTGCTTGAAAACAATACAACAGCAGAGTTTGGAGCTCAACATCGGATGTGCTGATGTTGCTTGGACTGTGACTGAGAGCTCTGTTTCACCACCTCAGGTTCACTCACAGGATGAGGGTGTCACGGACAAGTTTGAGATTTGCTCTCTGTCCTGTATTGCTGTCGGCTTACTGGGCCATTTCAGCTGGTGCCGCCGCTGCCTCACACCGTCAGACACCCTGGTTCGAGCCTGACCTCTGGTGCTGTCTGTGCAGAGTCTGCACATTCCCTCTGTGATCTCATGGGTTTCCACCTGGGTGCTCTGGTCTCCTCCCACATCCCAAGGACATGCACATTAGTAGATTGATTAGCTGCTGTAAATTGCCCCCAGTGTGCAGGTGAATAGTGAAACCCAGGAGGAATTGATGGGAATGTGGGGAGAATAAAATGGGATTAATACAGGACTAGGGTAGAAATGGATGCTTGATAATCAGAGATTGTTTCCTTGCTGTACCTCTTTATGACTTTAATTTCAGCTTTATTGAATTATTGAATTCTCCAGAGCGATGGTGGCATTTGAACTCATTTCCCTGGATCATGATCCCAGCCCTCTGGATTAACAGTCCAGTGATTTAGCCATTATGCTACACACCCTGCAGTCTTCTGGGAGTGCAGAGAGTTTAAATAAAATTCTTGCATGGACCATTTCAGTGGTGTCATTAATCTATGGCTCATACATTGTGGTGAAGGTTTCACGAGGTGATCCATTGTCTCGGCAGGGTAGTGTCATTATTTTTGTACCTTTGCATTTTCTCCTTGTGGAATGGTCCCACTCCCCCCACGTTCCCTATCATCCTATAATATCTTTCAGTATTTATCCAATTCTCATTGGAAAGTTCCCATTGGATCTGCTTCCGCTGCCCTTTAAGATGGCATGTTCTAGCTCACAGGAAGTCACAGTGTTTCCTCCAACTTTCCAATCCACTTTGGAAGATCAAATTTGAAGGCAGAATACAAGGTTAATGGCAGGACTCTTAGCAGTGCGGAGGAACAGAGGGATCTTGGGGTCCAAGTCCATAGATCCCTCAAGGTTGCCACACAGGCCGATAGGGTTGTTAAGAAGGCGTATGGAGTGTTGGCCTTCATTAGTCGGGAAATTGAGTTCAAGAGCCGCGAGGTGATGTTGCAGCTCTGTAGAACTCTGGTTAGTCCACACTTGGAGTACTGTGTTCAGTTCTGGTCGCTTCATTATAGGAAAGATGTGGAAGGTTTAGTGGGTGCAGAGGAGATTTACCAGGATGCTGCCTGGATTGGAGAACATGTCTTATGAGGATAGGTTGAGTGAGCTCGGGCTTTTCTCTTTGGAGAGAAGGAGGATGAGAGGTGACGACAGAGGTGTACAAGATGATAAGAGGCATAGATCGAGTGGACAGTCAGAGACTTTTTCCCCAGGGTGACAATGGCTAACACAAGGGGTTATAATTTTAAGGTGTCTGGAGGAAGGTATAAGGGGGATGTCAGAGATAAGTTTTTTTTTACACAGAGAGTGATGGGTGCGTGGAACACACTGCCGGCAGAGGTGGTGGAGGCAGATACATTTGGGACATAGATAGAAAAATGGAGGGCTATGTGGGAGGGAAGGGTTAGATAGATCTTAGAGCAGGATAAAATGTCAGCACAACATCGTGGGCTGAAGGGCCTGTACTGTGCTGTAATGTTCTATGTTCTAATCCTAAATCAGTAATCTCTGGTTACTGACACTGCTGCCTGTGTAAATTATTTCTCTTAAATCCTCCACAATTTTGTAGCCTCTAACAAATTTCCCCTTAACCTTCTCTGATCCACAGCTAACAATCAAAGCTTCTCCAGGCTTGGTGTTCACACATCCCAAACATCCACTCAAACCCTTCCTTGGGAGCATCGTTACCAGCATAGATGCACAGAAAATAGGAGTAGGCCATTCAGCCCCTCGAGCCTGTTCTACCATTCAATGTGATCATGGCTGATCATCCAAATTCAGTCTCCTGTTCCCACTTTCTCCCCATATACCTTGATCTCCCTAGCCCCAAGAACAATATCTAACTCTTGAATGTATATAATGATTTGGCTTCAAATGCTATTTGCAGTAGAGAATTCTACAGGTTCACCTCTGTCAGAAAGAAGAAATTTGTTCTCTTCTCAGTCTTAAATGGCCTGCTACCTATCCTTAGACTGTGACTGGGACTTCTTGGGTATCAGGAGCATCCTCCCTGCATCTAGCCTGTACGGTTCTGTTGGAAATTTCCAGCTTTCTCTGAAGTCCCCTCTCATTCTTCTAAACTCTAGCAAATATTCACCTAATTGGCCCAATCCATCTTCATACATCAGTCCTGTCACCTTAGGTGAACTTTCACTGAACTCCCTCCACAGCAAGAACATCCTCCCTCAGATGAGGAGACCAAAACTGCACACAATACTCAAGGTGCGATCTCACCAAGGCCCTGTCTAATTAGACAGTCACGTAGCACAGAAACAGGCCCTTCAGCCCAACTGGTCCATGCTGATCAAGATTCCCATCTAAGCTGGTCCCATTTGCCCATGTTTGGCCCATATCCCTCTAAACTGTTCCCATCCATGTACCTGTCCAAGTGTCTTTTATATGTTATTAATGTATCTGCCTCAACCACTTCCTCTGGCAGCTCGTCCCGTATACTGACCACCCTCTGGGTGAAAAAGTTGCCCCTCAGGTTCCTATTAAATCTTTCTCCTTTCACCTTAAGCCTATGCTCCCTAGTTCTTGATTCCCCAACCCTGGGAAAAAGACTGTGCACTTTGACCCTATCTATACCCCTCATGGTTTTATACACCTCAGTAAGATCGTCCCTCATTCTCCTACGCTCCAATGGAAAAAGTCCCAACCTGCTCAACCTCTCTCCATAACTCAGTCCCTCGAGTCCCGGCAACATCCTCGCAAATCTCCTCTGCACTCTTTTCAGAATGGCGTCTTTCCTGCAGCAGGGTGACCAAAACTGAACACAATATTCCAAATGCGGCCTCACCAACGTCTTGTACAAATACAGCAAGATATCCCTTCTCCTGCTGTGAAGGCCAGCAAGAATACCGGCCTTCTTAATTACCTGCTGTAACTGCATGCTTACTTTCAGCAGCTGGGACACAAGGGTAATGATACCCCGTTGCACCTCCCCCTTTCTCAGTTAATCACCTTTCAGATAATAACCTGCCTTCCTGTTTTTTCCACCAAAGTGGATAACCTCACATTCATCCACATTAATCTGCCATGTGTCTGCCCAATCCTTCAGAATGATTGAGGAAACTTCGTACCTTGTCAAAGACATCCCGCACGTTGGCTTCCGACTCCCCGAACCACATGGTGAGCAGTTCTGGGCCTTTGATGGAGACAAAGTTCGCCTGACATTCAGAGGCAATAGCCTTTGCCAGCAGGGTCTTTCCACAGCCGGGAGGGCCGTAGAATAAAACGCCACGGGATGGGGTCATGCCGAACTTCAGGAACTTGTCTGGGTACTCCACTGGGTACTGGGGAGAGACGAAGGTGGAAAGTTAATCCTGTTCACCCTTGACCAACCTCTCCAATCCTGAGCTCACCAAAAATTCCATGCTCCCTGTCCAAACTTGCACTGAGTCCTCTTCACTCACACTCCCGGGGCCCCAGTTAACCAAAGCATTGATTTGAAATTCCCATCCCTGCCGTGCCATTGCTCCTCCCAACCTCAGTAAGCTATAAGCCTCATTCTTTTCCTATCCAGCCTCATGCTCATGCCTGGATTTAGCACAACCCAGCCCACCTCCACTGTCAGGAAGAACAACGGCAACAGGTGCTTTGGAATACCACCACCTGCAGGTTCCCCTCCGACGCACACAGCATCCTGACTTGGAAATGTCCCGCCATCCCTTCATCATTGTTGGATCCAAGTCCTGGAACTCCTCAACTGTTCTGCCCAGGACCGCAAGAAACTGCAGAGAGTTGTGGACACAGCCCAGCGTGTCACGGAAACCAGCCTCCCCTCCTTGGACTCTGTCTTTACCTCTCGCTGCCTTGGCGAAGCAGCCGGCATAATCAGAGACCCCACGCACCTGGGTCATTCTCTCTTCTCCCCTCTTCCATCAGGTGGAAGATACAGCAGCCTGAGGGCACGTACCACCAGGCTTAAGGACAGCTTCTATCCCACTGTGATAAGACTATTGAACAGTTCCCTTATACGATGAGATGGACTCTTGACCTCACGATCTACCTTGTTATGACCTTGCAACTTATTGTCTGCCTGCACTGCACTTTCTCTGTAGCTGTGACAACTTACTCCGTATGCTGTTATTGTTTTTACCCTGTACTACCTCAATGCACTGTGTAATGAATTGATCTGTATCAACAGTATGCAAGATCTCAGTACAAGTGACAATAATAAACCAATACCAATAATAAACCAATACCAATAGTGCCACCAGTGGTGGCTATGCCTTCAGCTGCCAAGACCTTAAATTCCAGAATTCCCTCTAGACCTCCTCCTTCCAAGATTCTCCTTCTGATCTAACTCTGATTCCAGGATTCTAACAGCATCTAAACTCTAGAAGAACACAGGGCAATGAGTGGGCCACACAGCCTCTTGAGCATGCTTTCCCGTTCAATTAAACGGTTCCAGTGCCTGGCTACTTTCCTAGCCAATCTCTTGAATCACTTAAGAGTCTAAAATTCTCTCAGTTATCTTTATACTTGGTGGCTGAACATTCACAGCCTTTGGGGTAGAGGATTTCAAAGATTCTCAACCCTCTGTGAAGAAATTCCTCCCCCTCTCTGTCCTACATAGCTGATCCCTCACTCTGAGACTGTATCTTTAGTTCCAGACTCTCCAACCTAAGGAAACAGCCTCTGTCTACCCCCTCAATGAGATCACCTCTCATTGCTCTACACCAGTGAGTACTCTTACACTTTAGACTCTGATTCACTCTCTCCTGTTACACAATATCTTCATCCCCAAAATCAATGTATTCTGCACTGTCTAAGGTAGTACGCCTGCCTTTTGGTACAGGGATCAAAACTGTGTCCAGTACTCCAGATAAGGACTCAACAAAGCTCTGTAAAACTGGAGCAGAACTTACTGACTCCATCTCCCTTGCAATAAATGCCAACAAATGATTTGCCTTTCTTATTGTCTGCTGTACCTACATCGTACTGTTCTCTCTGAACTCCAGATTCAGCTGGTTCAGTATAACATTGACTAAAGTTGCTGACAATGTAAAATATAAATCTCTGGATTCACAGCTTGCTACCTTTCACTCATCTGGATTTTTTTCTGTCACCCCAACGGTTCTCATCCACCGTTTAGTCCATAGAACCAGTGACTGATCCTTAGACTCAGGTTGGGTTTTAGTGTCACACCCAGGTAGCCTGTCGAACCACGGCTGGATCATCCAATGTCCCCACTCACTTTTCCTCACTGACCTGCAAAATCTTTCCTTTTTGGGATTTATCCCATTGCTTCTGAAAGCCCCTATTCCCCTACAAGCAGCACATTACCACGTCACTACGACTCGCTGCGATAAATAAGGGTGTTCCCTCTCATCTCCCCTTTGGTGGACTTACAACTTGTCTGCCCCTGGAAGGCACTCCACCATCCAAACTCCTTCCTTCTTGCTGCGGCCGTGAAGTCTTTAACCTCGGACACGGGAAGTACTTCCTTGTTTACCGTGCACCCACCTGCACCAGCTCCTGGAGCTCCCGCTTCACCTCATCCAAGCCTCCGATGTCTTCCCAGGTGACTGTCGGTACTTCCACCACCGTCTCCCGCAGAGCTGAGGGGTTACTCTGGCCCAGAGCCCACTGGGGTACACAAGGGAACAAGACCACAAGGTTTAAACCAAGCACCAGTTTGTGACCCTCGTTCTCCCCAACTAAACTTTCTTCACATTTTCCCTTTCAATTTCACTTCCAATCCCATATCAGTCGTAACTCAGTGGGTAACAAACTCTTCCTACCGAGTCAGAAAGTGCTGGGTTCAAGTCCCACCTGCATGCATTTAAGGTAAGAGGGGGCAAGTTCAAAGGAGATGTGTGGGGCAAGATATTTTACACAGAGAGTGTTGGGTGCCTGGAATGTGCTGCCAGGGCTGGTGGTGGAGGCAGTTACGATAGAGGTGTTTAAAAGGCTCTTAGATAGGTATACGAGTGTGCAGAGAATGGAGGGATATGGACATCGTATAGACAGAAGGGATTAGTTTAGTAAGGCGTTTCATTACTAGTTTAATTAGTTCAGCCCAACATCGTGGGCTGAAGGGCCTGTCCCTGTTCAGGACTGTTCTATGTTCCATGAGCACAAAAATTCCATCTCAGGACCACAGGGATCCTGATGTTGGGTCTCAAACCAAAACATTGACCATCCCTCTGCCTCTACAGATGCTGCTTGACCCACTGAGTTCCTCCGGCAGCTCGTTTTTTGCCAACATACCAAGTGTGGCCCCATTCATTTGAAAGTGTTTACCAAGTTTCAAACAAGTAGGCAAAGGTTACATCACTTACTTTTGTTAATCTGATTTTATACCTGTGATTTTATTTCATTCACAGTAACTTGATTAATCTTTAATTAGATTTAAAAAAACATTTTGAATATGTAAAATGTACTTCAATTGTTTCTAAATGTCTCTGATTATCAAAACAAATGTAAAAGCTTCAGACAGCACGGGCTGGCAAAAGACCATGAGGGTGTTGGGGAGTGGGGTCTCTTATTCGCCAGCTGAGGCCTAGTCTTTATTCATGGAGGAGTCCGCTGCACAGGATGATTTCAGTGCTGAGGCTCTGAGGATGTTTGGAGTAATGTGGCTTCAAAAGATATGTGTGGATGTGGAACCAGAGTAAGGGGTTGTAATTAAGAGTTATACAGCATGGAAACAGGCCTTTTGGCCCAACTCATCCGTGTTGACCATGTTGCCTGAGCTAGTCCCATTTGCCCGTGTTTGGTCCATATCCCTCTAAACCTTTCCTATCCACGTACCTGTCCAAATGCCTTTTAGATGTCATAATTGTATCTGCCTCTACTACTTCCTCTGGCAGCTCGTTCCATATACCCACCACCCACATGTAACAAAGTTGCCTGAGGTCCCTTTTAAATCTTTCCCCTCTTACTTTAAACCTGCACCCTCTAGTTTTGACTCCTCTACCCTGGGGAAAAGACTGTCTATTCACCCTATTTCTGCCCCTCATGATTTTATAAACCTCTATAAAGTCACCCCTCAATCTCCTATGCTCCAGGGAATAAAGTCCGAGGCTATCCAAGCCCTCCAGTCCCAGTAACGTCCTACTAAATCTTGAGGCATGTGCTGTCTAAAGTATGAGGTGGGTCACTATCCTGAGAAGAGGGGCTGCGGTTTAAACTTATCACTGCGTAGATATAGCAGATTGGCTCCATGGAGAGGGGTTGCCTAGAAGACAGATTAAATCAGGTGAACCTAAGGTCAATAGAGTATGTAAACACTAGCACCTAGTGTGCTCCCCACACCCTATTGTTACCTCTAGCTCCTGAATTCAGGGTTTCACAGTTCACCTCCTTATTAATAGGCAAAGCATGGTGTGATGCTCTTGCATTAATGAGGTAGACATGAATTAAACACACCAAAGAAAGTTATGTCTTAGTATTAGTGTGAATACCCCCTTACTAACTTTTATCATCTCTAATTACTAGTTGTTAAACTCTCTGGTTTACATTGGCATCTGATAAACCAACTCAATTTCAAAATTCTCGAATCCTCCCTATCGGTGATCTCAGGAAAACAAACTGCTGGAGGAACTCAGTCCTGATGCAAGGTTGACCATCCCTCTGCCTCTACAGATGCTGCCTGACCCGCTGAGTTTCTCCTGCAGTCTGTTTTCTTACAGTATCTGCAAGCTCTTGTGTCTCCTATCTGTGATCTCCTCCAGCCTCTTCTCTCTTTGAGATCTCCTCCAATTCTGGTCCCTTGCACATCCCAAAATTTCATTGCTTCCCCAACTGACAGCCACACCAAGTCCCTACACTTCCCTCTCTCTTAAGATACTCCTTAAAACTTATGTCTTTGACTAAGCTTTTGGCTGTCTGCACTAATATCTCCTTATGTGTCAATTTATGTTCAACATCCTCCTGTGAAGCTACCTAGGATGTTTTTAAGGGAGTTGTTGTTGCATTGGACAGCTGGCTGGTCTGGGGAACCATGAAGTCCTCACCTGGAAGTCGTCCATCGTCACCGCCATCGAGTTTAGGACGTCTGCGTCAATCGTCTCATCTTCCAGGTCGATGATGCTCATCTTCTTCCTGATGGCCTGCAGAGCTGCCTCGGAGCACAGCGCAGCCAAGTCTGCACCCACGTGGCCATGGGTGTCGTGTGCGATCTGCAACAGGGGCACCGCGTCACTGGGTGTTCATTGGGTTGCCTCGTGGGAGGAGGGGAGATCAAGTCGGGTGGGCCTAAACCCACCACAGCGTGGTTAAACGGGTTGGTTCCAGGGAGGAAGGGTTGCCATGATGACAGATCAAGTCGGATTAGTCAGTACTCAATAGAATTTAGAGAAAAGTGACCATCTCATTGAGACATTCAAGATTCTGAGGGGTTTGACAAGGTGGATACTATTCCTTGAGGTCAAGGGTTGGCCAACTGGGACTGAGATGAGGAGAAATATTCAAGAAGGAGGTGGATAAATTTCTTAACACCAAAAAGATCAAGGGACATGGGGAGAAGGTGGATGATCAGTCCCCATCATGTTGCAAGGTATAGCAAGCCCAAAGGGCCAAATGGTCCACTTCTGCTCTCTGTGTTTCTAAGCTTCCTCTCTGATTTCAGTGGGGATGAAGTTGGTGCCAAAGAACAAGATAGACACATCTTCGGTTTCCGACATCAATAAGTGCCTTTGCACTTCTAAAGGGATTCTCTATCTTGTTAAAATCGGTTATGTCAGATGCACTCTCCGGCCAATGGCTTCCCCACTTCTCCCACGCCAACCTTGCCAAAGAGATCCCCCTGCACCCCACCCCCTCACCTTCTCAAGGTCCACGTCATCTGCCAGCTTCATGTTCTTGGTGTGAATCTGCAAGATCTCAAGCCTACCTATGGAGTCCGGGATTCCGATGTCGATCTCCCGGTCAAAGCGACCTGTCGAGAGACAGAGCAAGGATACAGGGGTCACCCTCAGGACGGCTCAGAGGTAGGCGTGGGTTGGACAAAGGTGGCACTTTGCAAGTTGGATGGCACAAGCAGAGGTGTCCACAGTAAGGCCAGGTTCACCTCTGGGTCCTAAAATGTTTTCAGGTGGCCATTCGTGGGAATAATTTGGTGCTATCCCTGTACAATCAATTCAGAATGGGAATACTAGGGATCATTAATCCAAGGGGAATTCACTGGAATAGCCTGCTGGAGGAGGTGGTGGAACCAGATACAATTACAATGTTTAAGAGGCTTTTAGACAGACACTTGAATAGGCAAGGCATAGAAGGATACCGCTCCAATGCAGGCAAATTGGATTAGTGTAGATGGACAAAAAGGTCAGCATGGACGGGGTGGGCTGAAGGGCCTGCTTCTGTGCTGTCAATGTGCGCAGTCCTTCCCCAGGGTTGGGGAATCAAGAACTAGAGGGCATAGGTTTAAGGGGAGAGATTTAATGGGAACCTGAGGGGCAACTTTTTCACCCAGAGGGTGGTCTGTATATGGAATGAACTGCCAGAGGAAGTGGTTGAGGCAGGTACATGAACAACATTGAAAAGGTACATGGATAGGAAAGGCTTAGAGGGATATTTGCCAAACACGGACAAATGGGAATCTTGTTGGGCATGGACCAGTTGTGCCAAAGAACCTGTCTCCGTGCTGTGTGTCTCCGTGAGGATTGCTCAGAATATAACTGTATGTGTTGATCTTGCTCAAGGTCTCACATAAAGTGGTGCAGCTAGTAGAGTTGGTGCCTCACAGTGCCAGTGACCCAGGTTCAATCCTGACCTCCGGTGCTGCCTGTGTGGAGTTTGCCAGAACTCACTCGTCATCACTAAGAGGGCTTTCCTCACTCTGGTTGGGGGCTACTGTAGTCATTATGGATCCTTGCGATTGGGCAACACTCCATTATTGTACTGTGTCACTGCCCAGAAGGTGAATAAAATGGACTCTGGTCTCCCAGTAATCCCACCATTAATTATAGGTCTTGTAGCTTCCTTTTAGTGAAGATATATCTCATTATGACAGGAAAGGAGGCCTTTGGGCCCATCAAGTCTATGCCAACTCCCACCACAGTCCCACCAATCACATTCTCCCATCTATTTCCCTTTGGCCTGTTTGGTCAGGCTCCTGAATACCCTGGAGACAGTTTCAGACAAATGCCGCATCAAAAGCCCTGGTTTGCACAACGACGTATAAGAACTTTGGCTGCTGCTGAACATGTTTATACAATTAGTGCAACACACTGAGTTCTGTATTTTCTTTGTCTAACTCGGTTTTGCACAAACTCTGCACTAAATTTGTATTCTGTATATACCATTTTTTGCATTATTTGTACTTGCACAATTTTTTTGTCTGCGTTTATTGTATGTCCTCTGTTTTATGTATGTCCTCTGTTGTGTGAGTCTGGGGGAAACGACATTTCATTCCTCCATGTGTTTTTATAGCATATGGGTGAATCACAATAGAGTAACTTGAATCTTTCACACACCCATCAGCTCTCCGCCCAACTACACACTAGGGGCAATATACAGCGGCCAATTAACCCACCAACCCGCATGTCTTTGGGACGCCCCCAAGGGAAACCCACGGGGTCAGAGGGAGAACGTGCAAACGCCACATGGCACCTGAGGTCGGGATTGAACCCGGGTCGTTGCAGGCTGTGAGCCGGCGGCACTACCTGCTTCACCACCGAGGCCTTCAGCTGACCACAAACCCCAGAGTCAGGACCAAACTTCCCAGCACCGACGCTGCCCATGACTCTGGGTGTTGGTAAGTCCAGGAAAGTCTTTAACCAAGCACTGGATTATCAATGAGTCTTTCTGTGCTGGGGTAGCTGTAGTGTTTAAGGAACTGGAGGTGGAGGAGGATGAGGCTGCTGATGAGTGGAGAACACGGAGGTTATATTAAAACTTTCTGAAGCGTTGATTAGGCCACAGTTGGAATATCGTGTACTGTGCTATAGCCATGTACTGGAGAGGGTGCAGAGGAGATTCACCAGGTTGTTGACCGGGGTGGAGCATTTCAGTTATGAGGAGACACTGAATGGGCTGGGTTTGATTTCCTTGAAGTGGAAGAGGCTGAGGGAAGACCTGAAAGAGATATACAAAATTATGAGGGGCTTAGATAGGGTAGATGGTAGGAAACTTATCCCCGTAGCAGAGGTATCTAAAACTAAACGGCACAAGTTTAGGGGAAGGGGTACAAGGTTTAGAGAAGATCTGAGAGAGAATTTTTCTCCCAGATAGTGGTCAGAATCTGGAGTGCCCTGCCTGAGCCTCCCACACATTTAAGAATCAGCAGAATAGGCTGTGGATCAAATGCTGGAGACACAAGAGACTGCAAATGCTGGAAACTGGAGCAAAACAAAACCGCTGGAGGAACTCAGCGGGACGGGCAGCATCTGTGGAGGGAAATGGACAGTCGACGTTTCGGGTTGAGACCCTTCACCTGGACTGTGTTTTATGCAGGTAAGTGGGATTAGCATAGATAGGTTAATTAAAAGCAGAAGATAATGGAAAACACAGCAGGTCAGGCTGCATCTGTGAGAAGAGAAACAGAGTTAACGTTTCAGGTCAAAGATGCTACGTCAGAACTGAGAATGAGTCTTTCCAGCATTTTCTGTCTTTATTTTAGATTTCCAGCATCCGCAGTTTTTTTTGACTTAGTATATATGGATACTTGATGGTTATAGGAGAAATGCTGGGCCAAAGAGCTTGCTTTTGTGCTGTATGACTCTATAACTCTTGAGGGGGGAATTGCATTGAAACCTGCCGAATACTGAAAGGCCTGGGTAGCGCGAACGTGGAGAGGACGTTTCCATCAGTGGGAGAGTCTCGGATCCAAGGGCACAGCCTCAGGATAAAGGGACGTCCCTTTAGTACTGAGATGAGGAGGAATCTCTTCAGCCAGAGGGTGGTGAATCTGTGGAATCCGTTGCCACAGACGGCTGTAGAGGCCAAGTCATTGGGTGTATTTAAGGCAGAGATTGATTGGTAAGGGGGTGGGAGTTTAAGGGTCATGGGGAGAAGGCAGGAGAATGGGGCTGTGGAAAAAGAATCTGCCATGATTAAATGGTAGAGCAGACTTGATGGGCCGAATGGCCTAATTCTGCTCCTTTTTTTTATGGTCTATAACCCACCGAATCTTCTGAGCGCAGGGTCGATGCTGTTTGGCCTGTTCGTGGCAGCTATGACGATGACGTGAGTCCGCTGCTTCAGTCCATCCATCAGAGTCAGGAGCTGGGAGACAATTCGGCGCTCCACCTCTCCATGGGTCTGCACAGCAGGAGAGCGAGAGAGAACGAGAGAGAAAAAGAGCATTCAGTGCCTGTGGATGCATCCCAGGAGCGGTAATACCAGGAAGGCTCCTGCTGTGGCTGGTGATTCCAAAGGGAACACCTGGAATTCAGTCACTTCTGGATAAATAAATCCCGGATTCATGCTGTAAATCCAGGATGTGCTGAGTGAAACATCCATCACTCTGCTCCATTGCTGGACTGTGCATAGAATCCAACAACCTTCCAGACCTGCAGAGCAACACTATCCTAGCCCTGTGAGATGGATTCCCAACTCTTCAGAGCAACTGGGAAAAGCTTCCTTTTTTCCCTGTCTCTCTTCTCTCCTTATCTGACTCAACTACCAGACACTGCCTCCCAACTCCACCTCTCCCTCACCCCCACCCAGCTTCATCTGCCCATCATCCCCCTCCTTACTGTTGGATTCGACTGCTTTAAGTAGTTTTTTTTAAAACATGTATAGTGTTTAATACACCTCAAGTGGCTGTACAAGGAATGGCCGCTTCTTAGTTTATTGGTTCGTCCATCAGGTGAATATGCGTTTTCTCATTGGTTGGTTTTGCCACAGCTATAGAACATAGAACAGTACAGCACAGAACAGGCCCTTCGGCCCACAATGTTGTGCCGACATATCTATTCCCTCCTACCTACAGAATCCCCATATCCATCTATTTTCCTCTCATTCATGCGCCCATCCAAGCCCCTCTTAAAAGCCCCCAGTGAATTTGCCTCCACCAGCCTATCAGGCAACTCATTCCAGGCATCCACCACTCTCTCAGCAAAAAAAAACATACCCCTCACATCTGTTCTAAACCTACCCCCTCTCACCTTCAATGCATGCCCCCTGGTATTGGATCTCTCAATAATGGGAAAAAGATATTGCTTGCCCACTCTATCTATGCCCCTCATAATTTTATACACTTCCAACAGATCAGCCCTCAGCCTCTGCCGCTCCAGAGAGAAGAGCCCAAGTTTAAATTTAAATTTAAAATTTAAAATTTTATTTGATTTACAGCGTGGTAACAGGCCCATCCGGCCCAACGAGTCTGTGCTGCCCATTTTAAACCCAAATTAACCTACCCGTACGTCTTTGCAATGTGGGAGGAAACCCACGCAGACATGGGAGAACGTACAAACTCCTTACAGACAGCGACGGGAATCGAACCCTGATTGCTGGCACTGTAATAGCGTCGCGCTAACTGCTACGCTACCGTGTCCAGCCTCTCCTGATAACACGTGCCCTCTAATCCAGGCAGCATCCTGGTAAACCTCCTCTGCACCCTCTCTAAAGCCTCGACATACTTCCTATAGTGAGGTGACCAGAATAACACGCAATACTCTAAATGCGGCCTAACTAGAGTTCTATAGAGATGCATCATAACTTCTTGACTCCTGTACTCAATACCCCGATCAATAAATGCAAGCATTCAATGAGCTTTCTTAACCACCCTGTCTACCTGTGTAGCCACTTTCAATGAGTGATAGCTTGGGGTGCAAGTCTATCTAATAGATATTCTAATTGGACTATTGTTAACCAAGGAGTACCTCTTATCTCAGGTATAAAAGGTGTCGTTTTTGTGTTACTCACTCTCTTGCCTCTATCTCTCTCTTGCTCTCTCCCCCTCCCCCCAGCTCGTCTTAGTTGCTTTGTCTCAGCTTATCTCCTAGTAGTAAAGCTAGTGCCATGTGCTCTGTGACTGTTTCTTTGTTTTAAACTTTTCCAATAAAACTTTGTGGAGCACCAAGTTGTTTTCAACTTATCCTCAGACTCTTGAAAGAACCTGCGGATTCGAAAATAACCGGATCCGACACCTGGTTCCACCTCTCCCCTGCCTCACCTCTTTATACTGTCCATCTCCCCTCTATACCCTCAGTCCGACCCAAAACCACAACCATCCCTCTGCCTCCATAGATGCTGCTCGACCCACTGAGTTCCTCCAGCAGTTTGCTTGTGGCTCCAGATTCCAGCAGCTGCTGTCTCTTTGTCTCTGACTGGGGAAAGCTAATTGAATTTAGTTATATATTTAACTTACTTTACCCAATTATAATATTTTAAATTATTTCTTAGTATTTTAATGCATTGTTAATTAACTTTAAATATGTTTATTCTTTTAATTAATTTAGGCAGTATTAATAGTTTTTAAACATCTTTAAACATCAAAAATATTTTAACATTGTTACGGAGCCTTGACAGCATTGACAGGAGATTCTGGTCAAGCTGTACTGGGGACAAGGCTTCAGGTAGCTGAGCATCTGCCCCAGGTAAGTGCAGGAGGGCAGGGACAGTGGGATGAACCTAGCTCAATTCGGCCCAGAGAATGAGACATGGGAGCAGGAACAGGCCATTTGGCCCTTCAAATCTGTACCCTATCCAATACGATCATGGTTGATGTCCCAACTCCATACTCCTACTCTTTCTGCTGTAAATTGCACAGAATTATTGCGCACAAACAGGCCATTTGGCCCATCTGCTACTTGCTAGTGTGAATACTCCACGTGAACATTCTCCCACCCATCCCCCTCATTTCATCCTGTCCCACCAACATTAATCCAGTTCCCACTCAAACACATTCCTGCTTTTTAGAACATAGAACAGTACAGCACAAGAACAGGCCCTTCAGCCCACAATGTTGTACCAAACTAATTAAACTAGTAATTAAATGCTTAACTAAACTAATCCCTTCTGCCTACACAATATCCATATCCCTCTATTTTCTGCACATTCTTGTGCCTGAGAGTCTCTTAACACCTCCATCATATCTGCCTCCACCACCACCCCTGGCAGCACATTCCAGGCACCCACCATTCTCTGTGTAAAAAATCTTGCCATGCACATCTCCTTTTGTCGTAACGTGTAGGAGCCCATTCCATCTTCTCACCATCTGGGCTAACAAAGTACTCCTGAATTCTCTAACAAAACACTGGTAACACTCAGCCAGTCTGGCAGCATCTGTGGAAAACGGAACAGTCAACATCTTGGGTCTATGACTCTGCATCAGAACTTTGCTGACCTGAAACATTGACTATTTATCTCTCTCCACAGATGCTGCCTGACCTGATGAGTGTTTCCAACATTTTCTGGTTTTGTTCCAGATTTCCAGCAGTTATTTGATTTTCATTTACCTGCTGTACTAGTCACTTTGGGCTTCCCCACACAGATGTAAACACTTTCTCCGTCTCCCCCTAAATAACTCCTCTCTTAATTTCAAAGTCCTCATCAAGTCACACTACAACCTTCTCTTTTCCTGAAGAGAACACCCTCCTCCTGTTTAGTTTTGCCTGTCGGCTATAACCTAACTACTCCTCAATACTTTGCACTGTCTCCTGTGTTTTTGTAATGAAGCAAAGTTCCCCAGGTCCTCTGTCAAATTGCAAACGCGTTTCGAATAAAATGTGACCTTTATCATTTATACCGTGGAGACCAGCCCATTCAGCATGTGAATAAAATTAAAAACTCACAGATGCTGATAATCTGAAACAAAGTCATACACTGCTGGAAACAATCAGCAGGTCAGGCAGCATCTATGGAAGAAGAAACAGTTAACGTTTCACACTTGGAGTATTGTGTTCAGTTCTGGTCGCCTCATCGTAGAAAGGATGTGGAAGCTTTAGACAGAGTGCAGAGGAGATTTACCAGGATGCTGCCTGGATTGGAGAGCATGTCTTGTGAGGATAGGTTCAGCGAGCTAGGGATTTTCTCTTTGGATAGGAGGAGGATGTAAGGCGACTTGATAGAGGTGTACAAGTTGATAAGAGGCATCAATCGAGTGGACAGTCAGAGACTTTTTCCCAGGGCGATAATGGCTAACACGAGGGTCATATTTTAAGGTGATTGTGGAGGAAGGTATAAGGGAGATGTCAGAGGTAAGTGTTTTTTTTTTTCCACACAGAGTGGTGGGTGCGGGGAATGCACTGCCTGCAGAGGTGGTGGGGGCAGATACATTAGGGACATTTAAGAGACTCTTAGACAGACACATGAGTGATAGAAAAATGGAGGGCTATGTGGAAGGGTTAGATAGATCTTAGAGAAGGATAAAATGTCGGCACAACATTGTGGGCCGAAGGGCCTGTACTCTGCTGTAATGTTCTATATGTTCTATGATGAAGGGTCCCAGACCTGAAACGTTAACTGTTTCTACTTTCACAGATGCTGCCTGACTTGCTGAGTGTTTCCACATTTACCGTTCAGTGTGTAACCAGTCCAAGACTCCCCACAACTTGGGCACAAGCTCTGCGGCTGGGAAAAACACGGGTTTGTGATACGTAACAGCACCTTCTCTCTCTTCGGAGCAATAGCATCCAATTCATCAATGAAGATGATAGCTGGAGCATTCTTCTCAGCTTCCTCAAAGGCCTTCCTCAGGTTACTCTCGGACTCCCCAGCCAGTTTGCTCATAATCTCTGGACCTGCACAACAAATTCCACCAAGCTTCAATCAGATCAAAACATAGCATCAGCCGGTTCCATCTTTAATTTACTTCATTGGATTTGGCCACACTTCCAACCAATCCCGAGCTCTCCTGAGAGAGCAGCATTGCGTCTTTGACTGATTGCCAGGATTTGTTAGATTGTTTCAGGAAGTGTCAGACCTGACCCCACCTTCCAACACCAACAGAAACTCAATGAAGTGAATGGTTTACCACTGGGAGGTATATTTAGCCAGGGTGGTTGTGATTCGTTATTGTGGGATTCATGATCAGTTACTGTATTAATTGAGCTCAATTTTTCACAATCAGCAGGCAAGACGGTGGCACAACAGAAGGTGCTGCTGCCTCACACCTCTGGGGGCCCGGTTCCATCCTGACCTCAGGTGCTGTCTGTGTGGTGTTTGCATGTTCTCCCTGTGATGGCATAGGCTTCCCCCAGATGTTCCGGTTTCCTCCCACATCCCAAAGTTGTCCAGGTTGGTAGGTTAATTGGCCACTCGTGTGCAGGAGGGTGATAGAACGTGAGGAGGATAATAAATGGGATTAATGCAGGATTAGTGTAAAACTGAGTGGTTGATGGTCAGCACAGAGTCAGTGGACTGAAGGGCCTGTTTTTCTGATATTTCTCTCTATGACTGTCGTAAGCAGATAATATGCTCCTGTTATGTTCAGTGAGGAATAAATATTGAGCTGGAATCTGGGGAGAACTTGCCTGCAAAAGACACACCATGGGATCCCTTGTGAGAGAGCAAAGAGAGGCTCAGTTTGACACCGGCTGAGAGTTGACTCCTCCAGCAAGGCATCAATAACTGCACTGTTATCCTGGGATGTATGTTTAAGCTCCTGGAGTGGGACCCCAAACTACAATCTCCTGGGTCAAAGTGAGAGAGTTGCTCACTGAACCACAGGGATATTGTGAAATGGTGGTAAGGTTACCAGACAAGTTCACAGAGTCACGGACTAACAGAGTCACAAGTTCAAATCCCAGCACAGTGGCTGGGGAATTTAAATTTGAATAATTTAACTTTTTTTTTTAAATTTTATTTACAGCGTGGTAACAGGCCCTCCCAGCCTAACGAGTCTGTGCCGCCCATTTTTAAACCCAAATTAACCTACCCGTACGTCTTTAGAATGTGGGAGGAAACCAGAGCACCTGGCAGAAACCCACGCAGACACAGGAGAACGTACAAACTCCCAACAGACAGCGACGGGAATCGAACCCCAATCGCTGGCGCTGTAATAGCGTCGCGCTAACCGCTAACTAATTACTCTGGAATTAATTAATAAAAACTATCAAAGGATTCACTGGATATCTTGTAAAAATTCATCTGGTTCACCAAAATCATCTTGAGATGTAAACCAGCCGTCCTTACGTGGTCTGGGCTGTAAGTGGCTCCAGACACAAAGTATTAGAGCACTACAGCACAGAAACAGGCCCTTTGGCCCATCTAGTCCATGCCGGCCTAGTTTTCTGCCTAGTCCCATCTACCTGCACCCGGACCATAGCCCTCCATACTTCTCTCATCCATGCACCTATCCAAACTTCTCTTAAATGTTACAATTGAACCCACATCTATCACTTACGCTTGCAGCTCGTTCCAAACTCACACCACCCTCTGAGTTTCCCCTCAGATTCCCCTTAAATATTTCACCTTTCACCCTAAACCTATGCCCTCTCGTTCTAGTCTCTTCCAACGTTAGGGGGAAAAGCCTGCATGCATTCACCCTATCTATACCCCTCATAATTTTGTCTACTTCTATAAGATCTCCCCTCATTCTCCTGCGCTCCAGGGAATAAAGTCCTAACCTACTCAAACTATCCCTATAACTCAGATCTTCAAGTCCCAGCAACATTATTGTAAATTTTCTCTGCACTCTTTCAAGCTTATTGATGTCTTTCCTATAGGTGGGTGACCAGAACTGCACACAATACTCTAAATTCAGCCTCACCAACATCTTGTACAACTTTAACATAACATCCCAACTCCTGTACTCAGTGCCCTGATCTATGAAGGCCAAAGTGCCAAAAGCTCTCTTTACAACCCTATCTACCTGCGATGCCACTTTCAAGGAATTATAGATCTGTATTCCCCTTGTTCTACTGCACACCTTAGAGCCCTACCATTCACTGTGTAAGTCTTACCCTGGTTTGTCCTCCCAAAGTGCAACACCTCACACTTGTCTGCATTAAATTCCATCAGCCATTTGGTATTATGGTTTACTTTTCAATGCCCTCTGAAGTCACCTAGCAAGATTAAGGGCAGTTTGGGACAGGCAATAAATGTTGGCTCTCATATCCAGAAAATAAATACTCTTTAAAGAAAAGCACATGGATATGAACTGTGGAAGAGATTTCCCGTAAGACAGATTGGCTAGGGATCCAAGCATGGAACCATTTGGAAGACCAGTACTGGACGCAGTGCATTCAAAGGAGTGCATCCAAAATCATAACAAAGGAGTGACGATGATCTGAATGGCTCCGCCATCAGATTTATGTCTCACCATTGATGAGGAAGAAGAAAGCTCCAGTTTCATTGGCTACAGCTCGAGCGACAAGTGTCTTCCCAGTTCCTGGAGGCCCATAGAGCAAGATTCCCCTTGGAGGCTGTGGACAGATTGAGAGATTACGAGGGTGCATTCACATCGGCTCACAGTGACTCTACGTCTCCCAAACCTCTGCTCGTACAAAGCCACAGAAATCCCCCATTTGTATTTACATCTCCCTCCCCACCCGCCCCTCCAACCCACTACCAGTGCCACAGCCACACAGGCAGGGCCACAGGAAGTTTCCCATGTGGGGAAAGAGGAGGAATAACAGCTGGATGCAATTCCTTTGCACCTGTCCGAGTTTGTCCATAGAAACCAACAGCGGCATAAATACTACAGTCCCTGACCCAGTGCCAGACCATCACGGTCCCATCATTCAAGTATGTGAGGACTATCATCATCCATGACTTCCCTCAGAGCTTTGGAGTGAGGTGGGAAGAATTTCGCATGAATATTAAATTCAGATGGCTTGAAGTTTCAATAGTTAAAGAGCTTCTGTGACCTGACTGTTCCTCGTTGTCAGTTTGCCTGTGATGTGCTATATTTCCTTCCCATTTTCTGAACTGCGTCCTTCTCTGAATTTCACCCCTGTGCCTCTACCCTCTCCCCAATCTCCTCTTTCTCGACACTTCCTCTCTACATAATCAATTTCGTCCCATTCTCTGAAGATTCCTCTCTGTGTTCTCATTTACCCAGGTTTACACAGTGGGGCAGTTTTGGAGATTATGGGAATTCACCAACTTGCCAAGGGAGCTATTCTGGTGATCGTCACCCTCTGACTGGGTGACCTTCC
The DNA here is from genome assembly GCF_009764475.1 of Pristis pectinata. Lineage (NCBI taxonomy): Eukaryota > Metazoa > Chordata > Chondrichthyes > Rhinopristiformes > Pristidae > Pristis > Pristis pectinata. The sequence goes on along the minus strand of NC_067435.1, from coordinate 10,585,372 downwards.
TCACAGTGGCGATCCCAACCCTTCTGCTTGACATTATTTGTTCTCTTCTATTGTCAGGCTGCTCCTCAAGGTCTGGTTGCTCTTCAGTCCCACAGACAAAGTCTGGCACTGTGTCAGGGACTGGAGCATTTATGCTGCGGGTCATTTCTATCCTTTGGGATGTCAAAGTCATCTGCACAAGTACAAGTATGCACAGCTGGAATAGAAAACTTTCTTGCAGCAGCATCACAGGCACATAGCATCATTCACAAGGAAAACATAAATCATACACGACTTTTAAATTAAAAACACAATTAGAACAAAAAAAAAGTCTATTTTAGTTCAAAGTGCACTGTAGTGCTAAACTACAGTGATTTGAGTTTTGCCAGTTGGTTCAAGAACCGAATGGTTGAAGGGAAGTAGCTGTTCTTGAACCTGGTGGTGTGGGACTTCAGGCTTCTCTACCTCCTGCCCAATGGTAGCTGTGAGAAGAAAATGGGGCAAACTCTGATGGAGGGATGCACAACCATGGACTTCTCTGTTTTTTATGCTCTAATGTATTGTTTTGCGCTTTCTTTTCCTTCACCATCTTATATAATTTATGTTCCATCTGTACCTATGCACCAGTGATGCCGCTGCAAGCAAGTTTTTCATTGTACCTGTACCTCATCTTACTTGTGCACATGACAGTAAACTCGACTTGGACTTGAAAGAACATCTGCCTGTTGTCTCTCACACCAAAGATCATCTTCCTGATCTTTGGCCACCTGGTACGGAAGGCGGCAAGTTGGCTGGGAGACCTCCTTGTCCGCCTACTCCTACGCCTTCCCGTAGTGGCCTTTCAGAGTTTCAAGAGAGCGGGTCATTGGGGAGGGTGGGCTATCTGTCTGTGCCGACTGCCTGCCTCTCCTTCAACATCTGGTCTGTGTCAGGATGTCTCTGGAAAGGAAGCTCTGGCTCGCAGGAGGCCTTCAAAGGTCTGGTGAGCACTGCAGAGATTCTGAACACAGGCGGCAACATTTTAATTTAAGTTTTGTGTTAATGCTGCAAAGAAAATTATTTAAGAACAAGGAAACAAAACAAAAACACACAGAATGGGGCCTGTCGATAAAGGTAAAAAAAAAGGGATAATATCAGGGTTAGATTCAGAGTAAAGCTCCCTCCACAAAAAGAGGGCTTAGAAAGCTGGACTAGAGTGCAAAGAAGATTTACAAATGTTGCCAGGACTCAAGGTTCTGAGTTATAGGAAGAGGTTGGGCAGGCCAGGACTTTATTCATTGGAGAGTAGGAGACTGAGGTGCATAAAATCATGAGGAGCACAGACAGACTGAATGTAGATTGTCTTTTTCCCCAGGGAAAGGGAATCAAAAACTAGAGGGCACAGGTTTAAGGTGAGAGGAGAAAGATTTAAAAGGGACCTGAGGGACAACTTCTTCACACAGAGGGTGGTCCGTATATGGAACGAGCTGCCAGAGGAAGTGGTTGAGGCAGGTACAATAACAACATTCAAAAGACACTTGGACAGGTGCACGGATAGGAAACATTTAGAGGGACATGGACCAAACGCGGGCTGATGGGACTAGCCTTGGATGGGAATCTTGGACGAGTTGGGCCGAAGAGCCTGTTTCCGTGCTGTATTACTCTATGACTCTATCAGAGTAAAGCTCCCTCTACAAAAAGTGGATTCAGACAAGAGTAAAGCTTCAAAAAACTTTTTTTTAAAAAAGGTTAAGCATGGTGGGGTGAACTCTGGAACTCCACACACCCGTGACACCCACCCGTGACACCCACCTTGACTCCGATAGCCTTGAAGAGGGCCGGATGTCGAAGAGGCAGCTCCACCATCTCCTTGATCTGTGCTAGCTGTTTGCGGCACCCTCCGATGTCATCATACCCAACGTCGTTCAGATTCTCCTCCTCATCCTGTTGGAAAAGCAACAGAATCACCACCCAATGCAAGGCAAAGGTGAGAGCCACCTCAGGACATCCCAAAGCACCTCACAACTGAGGCAAAAGTGTTAAATGCAGTCTGTCAGGGATTCAGCAGTTATGGGATTATGTGAATATACCAGGCATTAATTCAAATGAGAACCAGTCTTCAGTTCTTAATGTAAATTGCAAGCAGTTATCAAATTTGAAGTTAGAAGGGCAGCTTTGCAAAAAAACATTGTCTACAGAGCACAGGTTATTGACCCACAGCAAGGGGGCTTTTAAATCAGGTCCCTTTTAAATCTTTCCCCTCTCATCTTAAACCTGTGCCCTCAAGAGATATGGTTTGCAAAGTGATGAGACCATGAGACGTTCTCTTAAGCATCAGCCAAACTAAAACAAAGGGGTTATGTTAACCGGCCTACATCAAACCACGGAACTATGGCTAAGTTATTTTGCACCATTGCGACAGGGTTCGAGGAAGCTTGCAGACCTGACTGATACTGTCACTTAGCACATACAACATGGTCACAGGCATATCTGCTCGATCAATAGTTGGGATACTTGCGCCCTCAGAGAGTCAGCCCTCACACCATTAATTTTAGGTGTCTGGTTCTCTGTCCTCAAAAGCTTTTAGACCATTCATGCGATTAGTTAGTCCCATCAAAGGTGTCTGAACATTCAGAGGTGTCTCCCAACACAGATATGTAACTCAATGGCAGCATTGTCAGATTCAGTACAGTGAAGTAAGTGACGCCACTGCAGCTATTGAAACCGTATTGAATCACCTGCTGTTACCTTTGTTCTTAAAGAGAATAAAAATTTGATGTACTTTGGGTTCAGGGAGACTCTACTGAGAGGGTCTCCAGGAGAATGGCTGCTAGTCGTGACGAATAAAGATCGTTTATATCAACCAGCTTCAGTGTGTCTCCAGTGACTCAGTTCACAGTCACCACAAGGTCATTACTGTCATGCAGGAGACACAGCTGTCAATGTCTACCACAAACTGCAATGAGGTAAACGGCAAAGTTGGCAAGGTTGGTTTATTATTGTCATGTGTACCAAGATACAGTGAAAAACATTTGTTTGCAATGCCAACCAGGCAGATCATGCCACATATAAGTACAATGTAATAAAAAGGAAAACAGAATGCAGAATAGAGTGCATCAGCTGCAGAGAAAAGTGCAGTGCAGGTAGACAAATAAAGTGCAAGGGCCACAACAATTGGGTAATCAAGAGTTCATCTTTAGTGTACGAGAGGTTCATTCAAGGGTCTGACATCAGCAGGATAGAAACTCTCCTTGACTCCAGTGGTGTGCTCTCTCAGGCTTTTTATCTTCTCTGCCTGAAGGGAGGGGGAGAAGAGAGAGTGATCGGGGTGAGAGGGGTCCTTGATTATGTTGGCTGCTTTCCTGATGCAGCAGAAAGCATTGACGGAGTCAATGGAGGGGAGGCTGGTTTGCAGTTGAATAAGCTGTGGGGAGAGAACTGAAGCGTTAACTCCCGTTTCTCTCCCCACAGATGCTGCCTGATCCTCTGAGTATTTCCAGCTTCATTTCAATCTTTCAGCATCTGTGGTATTTTGCTTCAAGACGCAGCCCGATCTTTTGTTCCTTTAATAAAGGAACACCCACAACGATCGGGAATCTTTTGCCCTCATCACCTAAGTGATTGGGTTCCAGAGGCACTCTCTGTTGGACGTCACCTCTTCCCAGTCTCCATGTGCTCAGGCTGAAGCCTCAGACCTGCAAGTGTTGTTTGGCTTCAGTTAACTCTGGCCTCCGGGAGTTGGCATCACTCTTGGGGGGTGTGATGGGACTGTAAAGTGAGCAGGGGGTGCCCTTACCTCTCGTTTGATTGGCTCACCCTCACAGTGCAGAATTGTGTCTGGAGCCACGATGCAATGGGGTGAGGGGTCAGTCTCCACCACCTTGAATTCTACAGCTCGCATACCTCCACGGATCAAGAAGATGTCTCCTGTAAAAAATACACACACACAATCATTAGTCAGCTCCATTCCACCCCAACCCTATTTTGGGAAGGTCCCATGTCCAGTCCCCAAGTTAGGTTACAAAGGGTGAACAGATTATTCAACCCCTCAATTCCACTCCGCCAATCAGCGATCATGGCTGATCCTTTAACTCAACACACAAAGCGCTGGAGGAACTCAGCAGGTCAGGCGGCATCTATGGAGAGAAATGGACAGTCGACGTTTCGAGTCGAGACCCTTCATCTGTTTGGAGAGCTGATCCTTTAACTCGTCCACTTTTCCACCTGATTTCCAAACCCACCCTCTATTTCACTGTGACCAAGAATCTACAAATCTCTCCAATGACTGATCACCTTCTACTCCCCGGGCATTAATACACCGAAGATTCACACCCCTCTGAGTGAAGACATTTCTAGCAGCAGAGAACGGGATTGAACCTACATCACTGGAGCGGTGAGGATTGGAGAATGATTGAAAATCTAACTTTTCTTTAGTTCTGAGTGAAGACTGTTGACCCAAAACATGACTCTGTTTCTCTCTCCACAGATGCAACCCGACTTACTATTTCCAGCATTTTCTGGTTTTATTTCTTATTTCACACAGCATCTGGAATACATTATATTGCTTTTTTTACTCATGTATGGAGTTGCTAGCAAGCACAGTATTTATTGTCCACCCATAGAGTCATACAGCATACTCTTCGGACCACAGATTCTTTGCCAATCATCAAACACTGAGCTACACAAATCCTACCCGACTCCCATTTATTCTCCCTGCACTCCCATCAACTCTCCCCAGATTCTATCACGTAGAACGTCAGTGCCATCCAGAACAATTTTGCTGCTGTAAATTGCCTCTAGTGTGTACGTCACAGTAGTGTAGCGGTTAGCGCAACGCTATTACAGTGTCAGTGACCAGGGTTCAATTCCGGCCGCTGTCTGTAAGGAGTTTGTACATTCTCCCCGTGTCTGCATAGGTTTCCTCCAGGTGCTCCGGTTTCCTCCCACATTTGAAAGACGTACGGGTTAGGAAGTTGTGGGCATGCTATGCTGGCGCCAGAAGCGTGGCGACACTTGCGGGCTGCCCCCGGAACACTCTACGCAAAAGATGTATTTCACTGTGTGTTTCGATGTACATGTGACTAATAAAGATATCTTATCTGTCTACAGCAGGCAATTAAACTGCTAACCTGCACATCTTTGGGATGTGGGAGGAAACTGGAGACCCGGGGGAAACCCCACACGGTCACAGGGAGAACATGCAAACTCCACACAGACAGTACTGGAGATGTCAGAATCACAACTGTGTTACTGGAGCTGTGAGGCAGCAGCCCTGTTAGGTGAGCCGCTGTGTCGTCCCAAATCCATAATTGCCCTTGACGAGGTGGGACTGAGCCACCTTCTTGAACCAATGCAGTCCATGTGGTGAAGGCGCTCCCACAGTGCTGCTGGGTAGGGAGTTCTCAGACTTAGACCCAGAGATGTTGAAAGATTGGCAATATATTTCCAAGTCAGGATGGTTATGTAACCTCGAGGCGAAGCTGCAGGTGGTTGCTTTCCAATGCAACTGGTGTTGATCTTGGTTTATTTTTGTCACTTGTACCGAGATTCAGTGAAAAGCTTTTGTTTTGCATGCCATCCTGACAGATCATTCCATACATAAGTACATCAAAGTGGTAAAAAGAAAACTGAGTGCAGAATATAACGTTGCAGTTACATAGAAAGTGCCGTGCAGGTAGACAAATAAAGTGCAAGGGCCACGACGGGGTACACTTGGAGAGCAAGAGTTCACCTTCAGTGTATGAGAGAGTCAGTCAAGAGTCTGGCTGTTTTCCAGAGGCGGGGGAAGTGTAGACGGGGTCAATGGAGGGGAAGGTGGTTTGTGTGATGGACTGAAGATTGCAGTTTGGGAAGTTCTGTCAGATCAGCCCAGACAAGTAACTCTGGCACACTCTGTAAATGGTATACACTGCAACAACTGTGCGTCAGTGGTGTAGGGAATGAACGTTTAGGGTGTGGGATGGGGCACTGGACAAGCATACTCCTTTGTTCTGAATGGTACTGACGTCCTGAGTTTTATTGGAGCCATGTTCATCCAGGCAGGCATGGAGCAATGTATCATCAAATCCGCCATATGCTTAATCATGGTGCGTTGGTCGTACCTTTGTGCACAGGTCGATAAGCCTCCAGAAAGTAGGGCTTCAGATAGACTTCAAACAAATTCCCTGTTAGCCCTTCGATTGTGTCATCAATGGGTAGCACGTGAATCCGCTTTCCGTATTTCACATCTGGACATGCCTGGATGCTGAAGGACAAATAATGCCACAATTAGACAGCTGGGCAACCGGTTAATCCTTAACTTCCCGAAGACACCCAGTGTCCTGCGCATTACAGGAGGGAGATACAATAGACTGTAAATGCTGGAATCTGGAGCAAAAAACAAACTGCTTGAGGAATTCAGCGGGTCAGGCAGCATCTGTGGAGGGAAATGGACAGTCGACGTTTTGGGTCGAGACCCTTCATCTGGACTGGAAGAGTAGAGGGGAGAGAGCCGGTATGAAGTGAGGGGAAGGAGTGGAGCAAGAGCTGGCAAGTGATAGGTGGATCCAGGTGAGGAGGGGTGAGAGGCAGATGGAGGAGGGGAGAGAGGAAGTAGTGGCAGAGGCTGGGAGGTGATGCGTGGAGGTGACAAGGGCTGCAGATAGAGGAATCTGGAGCAAAAAAAAGTGCTTTCGAACAAACCTTCCTGTGCTGTCAGATTCCATCAGACAGAAGAGGGAGCAGTGTTCCTGGGACGGAGGACGTTCATCCTTACCCTGTTTGTTTATACATATTTCATTTATTTCTTCCTGCTTATACCACCTGCAGGCACACCTTCATCCCACCTTATCCCTTAAGACCACCCCTTGCATCCCTCTCTCTCTCCTGGTACCCACCCTATCACAGACACTCCCCTCTCTGCCCCTCCCCTCCTTTCTCAACAAAATAATGCTTGCCGGAGTCCGGGCTGAGGTCTGGAACACCAGGAGTCAGGAACGTGGGTAGGATTGCAGCCAGAACCGATGTCTGGAGTACTTATATATTCCCTGCTCCCTTTAAACTCACCAGGTTCACTGGAAACTGTATTATACTACTGTTTTACATGGAAAAAGTGGAAGAAAAGTGTGCTGGAGGGATGATTAGGAATAACATCCAATAGTCCAGAAAATTGGCCATTCTGGCACCACCACAGTCCCAAGCATGCCAGATTATTGGAGTTTTACAGTACAACTCATGCTATTAATGGTGAAGTAGTCAAGAGACTGTGCCAGGAAGCATAAGATGTATGCAAGGAGGCTTATGACACATGTGTTGTGATAGAAGCTATGGTATAACATCAGCATTGATGAGCATTTAATATATTCTGGTGCTGGATTATCTGAGTTTTACTGCCTCTCCCCACTTCCCAATCTACCCTCAGTGAGATACCTACATGTTACCTGCATCACACCTCCATCTAGGTAAGACATCGATGGGCTTATTGGTTAAACAACTATTATCTTATCTCAAGTGTTTCATTACCTTGGGCAATGCTACCAAAGGTGATCGAGTCTTTAAGGCACACTGTCATTATGCCTGCAGTGTTAGGGTTAGTACCAAGGTAGGGTATAAGCATTTGCAGGTCGTGTGTTACTTAGAGCTACCAGAGAGTAGTGGTGGTTGTTGGCTATTATTGGAGGTTGTTTTATCTTCTCTGCATACCTGTGTTGGATTAGGATTCAGAATGTTGTTTTATTGTGTTTTGACTTGTAGCTTTAGCCTTCTTTACGCTTGCTTATATGTATTTTTATAATCACCTGTTTGTCTGTGGACTTTCAGTAACTTGTAGTATATTTGGTTCTACATTTCTGTAGTTTCTTTGACTAGACAGCTGAAGTGTGACTCAGTCACTGCTCACAGGTTTCTTATCTGGGACCAGTCTGACCGATTTTGCAATATAAAAGGGGAGCATGTACTCATGTTCCTTTGTTAGTTACAGTCCAGTTACTTCTCGTTACTGTTACATTGCTGGCTGCTACAGGCTGACCCTATCTGACCTGTACTATGATGAACATCTAATAAAATGGCTTTAACCATAAGATTTACGCCTCATTCTTGACTTCCGAAGAACCTTCTGGACAACATCATCTCCAGATCCAACCCCCGGGTCACACCACACTTGACCATCCCAATATGCTGCTCACCAGCCTCCCAGTTTCCACCCTCTGTAACCTGCAGCTCATCAAAAACACCCACCAGGTCCCATTCATCCTGACACTGCCCCCACTCCCAACGTACATTGGTAGCACCATGACTTAAAATCCCCCTCCTTGCAATCAACAGCACAGCAACACCCGAGTAACGTTAGTGGTCTACTGATCCTGAAGTGGGAACCGTGGACCAGAACGATGGTCCCACGGGTGGGTGGGGAACCTAAATTTAATGAATTAAATCTATTTTAATAGAGACCAGAAAACCAGATTGTCGTAAAGTGTTATTTGGCTAAGTGGTGCCCTTTAGAGAGGGAAATGTCACTCCCATATTTTCTCATCTTATAAATAACACAGAAAGAGACCATTCAGCCCATTAACCTCATTAGCCTGAATCCCCCACTCCTGCACCCCCTATACCCCTGCAACCTACCATCTTACACACACGTCCATTGACTCCCCTTTGAATCTTCCTGCCTTTAACCTACACTAGAGGCAATGTCCAGTCACCAATGAACGTCCCTGGGATTTGGGAGGGAACCGGAGCACCCAGAGGAAGCATGCACAGTCACGGAGGGGACGTGCAAACTCCCCACAGACAGCAACCGAGGTCAGGATCGAACCTGGGCCCCTGGTGCTTGTGAGGCAGCAGCACTAACTGCTGCACCACTTTGCTGTTCCAAACTAACTCCAGCGAGCTACTCAGTCAGCCTTAGATGCTGACAGTGACCCCAACACCATATAAATAATTGAAAAAAAGTCACACTCTATCACTGTAACCTCCTCCAACTCTACAATTTCCTAAGGTAGCCCCCTGGATAATCTCTGAAGTTAATCACTCCACCATTGGTGACCATGGTTCCAGCTGCCAAGGATGAAATTCCTTCCCTATTCTTGGGACTACTTCCTTTTGAACTAGCTTTTTAGCTCATCTCTTATCTGGCTGATCATCATATTTTGTCCATTGACCCTCGTCAGAAGGTTTTTGAGATGTGTCTCAACGTCAGAGGTGCCGCATCAATGCAAGTGGCCTCCGTCACCTCACAACGTCGCCCAGTCGCACCCGTAGGTTGTTCCGGGTCACCCTGCTAACTCGGATTCGCTCCTCATTACAGGTGTCATCCGACAGGACAATGCAAACCGTCTCTCTCCGCTTCTTCCCCTTCAGCAGGACCGTATCCCCGCGGAAAAGCTGCAGCTCATCCATTTTGACCTGTAAGAAATACACGTCCCAGGTGAGCGTAGGCAACATCATGCTCGAAAGAGCTGGCCATCCAAAGAACACACCTTCAAAAAAAAAGTAATCTACTCTCCAGGATTACCTTGGAGATTCCAACTTGCATTGATGTCACAAAACATCTCAGGACCTTTATAGCAATGGTTAGGAAGTTTGCAAATGGCACTGAAATACGTGGTGTCATTGACAGTGAAGCTAGTTATCAGGATTTACAGAGGGATCTTTATCTGCTGAGTAACTGGGCTGAGGAATGGCAAATGGAGTTTAATTCGGATAAGTGCAAGGTGTTGCCTTTTGGGAAAACAAATGAGGGTAGGACTTTCACAGTGAACAGTAGGGCCCTGGGGAGTGTTGTAGAACAGAAGGACTTAGGAGTACAAGTACATGGTTCCCTGAAAGTGGCATCATTGGTAGACAGGGTGGTGAAGAAGGTGTTTGGCACGCTGGCCTTCGTCAGTCAGGGCACTGAGTGTCGAAGTTGGGATGTTATGTTGCAATTCTACAAGACTTTGGCAAGGCTGCAATTAGAAATATTGTGTTCCGTTTTCGTCACCCTGCTATAGGAAAGATGCCATTAAGCTGGAAAGAGTGCAGAAGAGATTTAAGAGGATGTTGCCAGGACTCGAGGGACTGAGTTACGGAGAGAGGTTGAGCAAGTTGGGACTTTTTTCACTGGAGCATAGTAGAATGAGGGGTGATCTTATAGAGGTGTATGAAATCATGAGGGGCATAGACAGGGTGAATGTGCAGTCTTTTCCCCAGGGTCGGGGAATCATGAACTAGAGGGCATAGGTTTAAGGTGAGAGGGGAAAGATTTAACAGGAACCTGAGGGGCGACTTTGTCACTCAGAGGGTGGTCAGTACACGGAACGAGCTGCCAGAGGAAGTGGTTGAGGCAGGTACATTAACAACATTTAAAAGGTCCTTGGACAGGTACATGGATAGGAACGGTTTAGAGGGATATGTGCCAAACGTGGGCAAATGGGACTAGCTTAGATGGGAATCTTGGCCGGCATGCACCAGTTAGGCCAAAGGGTCCGTTTCCCTGCTGTATGACTCCATGACAATCATATAAAGACGTGAAAGGGCAGTTGATCATAAGTACGGCAAATGAGGTGGACTTTAAAGAGGGTCTTAAAAGGAGGAGAGAGAGATGGGAATGTTTAGGAAAGGGATTCCTGAACTTGGGGCTCGGCAGCTGGATCACAGCCGACATTGGGGAGCAATTACATTCGGGGGTGATCGGGAGGTCAGGATTGGAGGAGTGCAGAGACGGGAGAGACTGGATCATGCTAGGATGGGAATTCCGGAATTGCATTCCACCTGGGCAGCAGGCACCAAACTCGTCTGACAGGATTTTGGATGTTAAGGGAATCAGTAAGGCAATCAAGCATGGGTTTGGTGCTGGAAAGTGGCACTGAGGTAAAAGACTGGTCAGGATCTTGTTGTCTAGTGGGTACGTGAGGGACTGGGTGGCCTACTTATGCATTACGATGTCCTTGTAAAAGAGGGCTTTACTGCATGAAAGTGCTACTGAAATCCACCTTGTTGTTGACCCATATGGTTTATCTGGTGGTGAAGGTCTCCAGCACTTCCTGGGAATCCCAGTGTTTGCTCTTGCAACAGGGTCCTGCAGGTTCATAAAATTAATGAACCTTGGGGTGGCAGATTGTTCCAGCCACAAAGCCGCTGCCTCACAGCTCCAGCGACCTGGGTTCAACTCTCAGCTCCGGTGCTGTCTGTGCGGAGCTTGCACACTCTCCCTGTGGGTTTCCTCCAGGTGCCCCGGTTTCCTCCCACATCCCAGACTTGCAGACTGGTGGGTGAACTGGCCGCTATAACTTGCCCCTAGTGTGTGGGTGAGTGGCAGAAGATGGGTGCGGGTGATGGGAGCAGAGGACCAGTTGGAACGGGTGTTTGATGATTGGCTTGGACTTTGTGGGCCCAAGGGCCTGATTTCCAGGCTGTAGGTCTCTATCTTTCACCCAGCTGGGACAACGACAATACAGAGAGATTGGGCAGTGAAGCCATGGGTTGTTGATCTACCTGTGAGAGTGAGACAATGCTGTTGTCATCGTTAATGGCCTCGTCCACAATGAGTCGGTTGGGGCGGTGTTTCTGCTGTAGGATCGCCGTCGAGACATCTTCTGGCTTTGTGCTGCAGAGACAAGAGTTGGAAGGACTGGTTAACCAAGGTTCCTGTGGGAGGGACCTTTCTCCCTCTGCAAACTCAGGGTACCAAGGGACCAAACCTAATGACTGGGGGGAATCAGTGGAGACAACACTGGCTCGGAGGGCCAAACAGCCTCCTCCTTAGCTGCTCTGTTCTATCAGGGGCAACAAGCAATCCGCTGGAGGAACTCAGCAGGTTGAGCATCATCCGTTCAGGAAAGGAACCGTCAACGTTTTGAATCAAAACCCTGTGTCAGGTTTCGACCTGAAATGTCAACAATTCCTCCCCCCCCCCCCAACCCACCCCCCCCACCCAAAAGATGCTTTCGGACTCACCAAATTCCTGCAGCAGATTGTTTGTTGTTCCAGATTCCAGCATCTGCAGTCTCTGGTGGCTCCAGTAGAACATGGAACAGTACAGCACAGGAACAGGCCCTTTGGCCCACGATGTTGTGTCGAACTAATTAAACGCCTAACTAAACTAATCCCTTCTGCTACACCATGTCCATATCCCTCCATTCTCTGCACATTCATGTGCCTACCTAAGAACCTCTTACACATCTCTTTCACATGTATCTCCACCACCACCCCTGGCAGCATATTCCAGGCACCTGCCACTCTCTGTATAAAAACTTGCCCCGCACATCTCTGGACTTATTCCACCCCCCCACCTTAAATGCATGCTTTCGGCCCTGGGAGAAAGATACCAGCTATCTACTATATCTATGCTTCTCATAATATCATAAACTTTATTCAGTTTCCCCCTCAGCCTCCACCACTCCAGAGAAAGTTTGGCAAACCTCTCCTTATAGCTTTAATCCAGGCAGCATCCTGGTATACACAGGTGCAATAAGAAACTTACTTGCAGCAGCATCACAGGCACATAGCATCAGATAAGCAGCGTTCACAAGAAAAACATAAATTATACACAATTTTTACGAAAAAGCACAATTAGAACAAAAGTAAGTCCATTTTAGTGCCAAGTGGTCATAGTGTTGCTAAGCTGTAGTGATTAGGGTTGTGCAGGTTGGTTCAGGAACAATGGTTGAAGGGAAGTAGCTGTTCTTGGACCTGGTGGCGTGGGGCTTCAGGCTTCTGTACCTCCTGCCCGATGGTAGCTATGAGAAGATGGCATGGCCCGGATGGTGGTAATCTTTGATGATGGATGTTGCTTTCTTGAGGCAGTGCCTCCTGTAGATACTACCGATGGTGGGGAGGGATGTGCCTGTGATGTATTGGGCTGAGTCCACTCCTCTCTTCAGCTTCTTACATTCCTGCACATTCGAATTGCTGTACCAGACCACGATGCAATCAGTCAGGATACTTTCAACAGGACATCTGTAGAAGTTTGCTAGGGTGCTCGATACCAAGCCAAACCTCCTCAACCAAAGTAAAGACGCTGTGGAGATCTATCGGTTTATTAGGTGGTGACTCATTATCATTCGTACCAGGTAGCCGGGTGGAAGACTAAGGTAGACCCCAGTACTGCATCCTTCCACATTGGCTGAGGCTCACAGGGCCCAGCCCTCGCCTCCACGTTGGAAGGCTGTGCTTGAAGCCCCACTACAGAAGTTGACTGAGAGCGCACTCCACTGTTGGAGATGCAGCCTATCAGACAAACATTAAACTTAAGCCCTGTCAGGTGGATAGAGCTTGCGTACATTGTATGTAGCATGAGCATTAAAGATTGACCATTGTATTAACTATGTTATAGTAAAACTCCATTATTCTGGCCAGCTTGCATTACGATGAACTTTTTTAAAAATTCAAATTGTGTTCTTTCTTGTAACAATTGTTTAGTTACGTTTTTCTTGTGAACGTTGTGTATCTGATGCCACGTGCAAGTAAGTAAGAACAAATAATGCTGCTGCAAGTAAGTTTTTCATTGCACCCATGCACATGATAACTTGTGCATATGACTTTGACACGCAGGACTTCTGTGGAGGGAGTTTGAAGTGGCAGTTTTCCTTGGATGTTATTTCTATTAACATCCAAATGCTCCTTTAATTCATTTTTTTTAAAAATATGTTACACATGATGATGTTTCCCAGTGAACCACATGAATTGAAAGGGAGGGTAGGTACCAGAATCCTGATCACTGGCAGAGGAGTACGTGAGCTGAGGTCCCAGTGAGCGGACAGGGCGTGCAGCAAACATCACCCCTTCCTCCCAACCTCTTTATATCGGCTATCTCCCCTCTATCTTCGCGTCCAGATGAAGGGGCTCAACCTGAAACGTCAACCCTCCATTTCCCTCCACAGATGCTGCCTGACCCACTGAGTTCCTCCAGTGTTTTGCGTTGCTCCAGATTCCAGCATCTGCAGTCTCGTGTCTCCTGGTTACCTCGTGTGTTCTGTGCACCACATCATCTTCACATGAATCCAGACCATCTGATTATTATTGCATTGTTGCTTATGACAGCTTGCTCTGTGCTGATTGGCTGTCATACAACAGTGAGTACACTTCAAAAAGTGCTTCACTACTTGTAAACCACTCTGGGGTAATGTGAAAGGCATTAAAAGGCTGGCACAGTGGCACAGCTGGTAAAGCCACCAGCTCACAGCTCCAGTGACCCAGGTTCAATCCTGACCGCCGGTGCTGTGTGTGGAGTTTGCACGTTCTCCCTGTGATTGCATGGGTTTCCTCTGGGTGATCCGGTTTCCCTCCACATCCTAAAAACGTGTGGGTTGATAGGTTAATTGGACACTATTAATGTCCCTCAGTGTGTAGGTGATTGGTGGAATCTCTCCGTGTTGATGGAAACTGGAGGGGGGGGGGGGCGGTGGAGGATAACATGGGAATGGAGCAAGGGAACTGGGACCCTTGTACATTAAAGTGAGCCAGATGCCAAACCATCTGGCATTCTGAATAGTCAGCCAGCGGATTATTGGAGTGTTACTATATTTGGGGTTTCAGGGACTGGACTAGGTCACTCACAGGGCACGCTTTCATAGTTTCATATCAAATTCACACAAGGATGGGGGAGGGGGAGAATCATCGAACCGTTCAAACGCTGAGTGAACAAGTTATAATCAGTGGTCTCTATTAGAGAACAATGGGGGTTACAGTACAATAAGATACACGACTGTGCTGAGTGTGGGGATCCTCTGCCTGTGGCACTATATATGTGATGAGTGTTGTGAGCCACATCATAATTGAACTGCATGGGTATCAACCCCAACCCACCACATGAACAGTACAGGACAGGAACAAGTGCTGCAGCCCACAATGTCTGCGCTGAACATGATGCCAATTTAAACTCTCTTCTGCCTGCACATGATCCATATCCCTCCATTCTCTGCATATTCGTTGGTTTGTCTAAAAGCCTCTTAAACGCCACTGATGGGAATGTGGGGAGAATAAAAGAAAATGGGAATAATCTGGAATTTATGTAAATGGGTACTTGATGGTCAGTGTGGATTTGATGGGCCTCCTTCTGTGCTGCATCTCTCTTTGACTTGGATTTGCAGGATGACTCACCTGTGTCTTTGTTCCCATGGACACTGCAACTGTACATTGTCCAATTATGACCCCTCCTCACCTTTCCCATGCTATAGGCATCACTCAAAATTGATAGTGTAGTGGTTAAATTGCTGGATCTCTTAGGTCTGGACCTGCAAGCCACAGATGAATTCAAATCCCATGAGATGTATCCCAGGCTGTCATGGGAGGCAAAACCAGAGATAGCTGGGGCCCTGATAGAGCTTCTTACATCTTCGTTGGCTACTAGTGAGGTAACAAAAGACTGGAGGACAGCAAGTGTGGTTCCTTTATTCCAGAGGGGTAGCAAGGATAAGCTAATTACAGGCCAGTGAGTCTTACGTCACCTTTGACCCAGGGGACTGCCAAAAATGAAAAGGATGTTTCAAGAGTGTGGTGCTAGAGCAAGCTTAGAGAAAGTCCTAAACTTGATGTCATAAATGCAATAAATTCAGCAGGGAACTCAGGAGAAACTCGTTTACTCAGAGAGCAGCGAGGAAATGCAACTTGCCACTCTGGGAGTGGTTGTCATAGCGTTATGCAGCATGGAAACAGGCCCTTTGGTCCAACTTGTCCATGCCGACCAAGGTGTCTTACTGAGTGAGACCCATTTAAGGTAAAGAGGATTAATGTGTTTAAGGCCAGGTTGGATAAGCATGAGGGAGGGAGGAAAATATAACAACAGCAGTGCTTAGCTTAAGGTTAAGCTGGTGATGTGAGCTGACAAGAGGTGGGAGAAGGTTGGTGTGGAGCATTAACATGGACCCGATGTCCTTTAAATTTTAGGCAATTCCAACCTCCCTCGGTCTCTTCCTCAAGGCTTGTATCTTAAAACAAAGAATATGCATTTTTGTGAATCTCTTCCAAGTCTCAGGACGTCCAAAGTGCCTCACAGCCAAAGAAGTTCTTTTTGGACTGTCGACATTGTAGGGAACTCAGTAGCCATCTGGAGCACAGCATGCTCCCACAAAGACGAGGCATTTATTTAGTGGTGCTATTTGTGGAGCCAAGGTCCAATTAATCATTTTATATCAATCACTCTAGTGGAACGGTTCCAGGGATGAGGGGTTTCAAGCTGTAGGGTTAGACTGGAGAAGATAGGGTTGTTCTCCTTGGAGCAAAGGCTGAAAGACTTGGAAGTGTACAAGACCACAGGGCAACTAGAGGGAAGCTGCTTCTATTGTTGGAGGGCTCAGGAGCCAGGGGTCACAGATAGAAAGTTTTGAGCAGAGGATACAAGGAGGAAGAGAGGAAAAACAGTTTTATGCTGTAATTGGTGATGATGGGGAACTCAATGTTTGTAAGGGTAGTGGAAAGCAGAATCAAATCAGGGTGTTTAAAACAGATTGGAAAGGGTGTAGAGGAGATTCACCAGGATGTTGCCTGGGATGGAGCGTTTCAGTCATGAGGAGAGACTGGGTCTGTTCTCCATAGAGTGGATAAGGTTAAGAGGGGACATGACTGAGGTGTATAAAATTGTGAGTGGTATAAATAGGGTAGACTGCAGGAAACTTCCCCCCCCCCCCCCCCCCCCCATATCAGAGGTAGATAAAACTAGAGGACATTAATTTAGGATAATGGGGAAAGGATTTAGAAGGTATCTGGGGGGACTTTCTTCACCCAGAGAGTGGGGAGTACCTTGAATGCACTGCCTGAAAGAGTGGTGGAAGCAGAATCACTGAAAGCATTTACCTAGATGAACACTTGAATTATAGGCACAGAGGGCTGGGTGATGGGGTTAAGATGGAAGGGTGCCCACTGGTCAGCATGGACGAGATGGGCCAAATGGTCTATGCTGGACGAGTCTATGATTCTATGGATAGGCACATGCGAATAATTTGCAGAGCCATGGGGAAAAGAGCCGACAGGATTGCTGTACTAGGTGGAGCCTAGGACGATGGGCTGAATGGCCTCCTTCTGTGCCACAATCATTCCATGATTCTATGGTGTTGGTGGGATTTTGCAGAACAACAACAACAACTATTTATTTTACACCTTTAATTGAACAAAAAAAATTCCCAAGATACTCAGAGCAGTGAGAACATTTTCACTTGTTTACAGGATCTGGCTGTCATTGGCAAGGCCAGCGTGTATTGCCCATCCCTAATTGCCCTGGAGGAAGTGGTGGTGAGCTGCCAATGGCGAGCCATTGGAGTCGGTGTGGTGAAGGTGCTCCCACAGTGCTGGTGCGGAGGCAGTTCCAGGACTTAGACCCAGAGACGATGAAGGAGTGGTTTTATATTTCCAAATCAGTTTGGCAGAGAGCCACGTAAGTTAGTAGGGCAGGTGGCCAAAGCTTGCTCAGAAAGGTTTTAAGGAGGACCTGAAAGGGGAGAGGAGAGGGGAGATTCCTGAACTTAGGACCACGGCAGATAGAGCAAATAAACAGCCATTAAAATCCTAGCTAAAGTAGCTGCTTGTGATACTGGTCACTTAAAACCATGCAGATGAAACATGGTCATTTGCAGAATGTGTTCTTTCTATTACATTCATGGAAATAAGAACAGATGAGTAGCATAACCAAGGGTTTTACCGATAAGAAATTTATTCCCTTTCCCCTCAGATGCTGCTGCCTCTTGACAGGAGACTTAGACAGATGTTCAGTAGGTTCTATTAATGCGCAAGGTGCCAGGCTGTTGAAAGGGCAGCAATGCTACGATTCAATCTGACCTCACCCACTGTCCACAGAAACCTTCCTAACACCAGCCTGAACAACACTCATCCAGAGCTAAGCAACTGCTTGATAGACGTGCCATCCTCCACCCTAAACGTTCACCCCCTCCACCACCAGCACACCGTGACTACAGTGGGTACCATCCACAAAATGCACTGCGATTATTCGTCGACACCACCTCCCAAACCCATGACCTCCAGAACCAAGGAGGACAATGGCAGCAGGTACATGGGGACACCACCACTGGTACATT
Organism: Pristis pectinata; assembly: GCF_009764475.1. NCBI lineage: Eukaryota > Metazoa > Chordata > Chondrichthyes > Rhinopristiformes > Pristidae > Pristis > Pristis pectinata. The sequence goes on along the minus strand of NC_067435.1, from coordinate 10,567,430 downwards.
CCCCAAGTTGCACACTGTCCTGGCTTGGTAAATCTATCACTGGCTCTTCATCGTCACTTGGTCTAAATCCCAGTACTCCCTCCCCAACAGCACTGTGGGCACACCTTCAAGATGGCATCTCACCAACTTCTCAAGGGCACTGCAGGATGGGCAATAATTTATGATTTGCCAGCAATGCCAGATCCCATAAGAGAATACCTAGAAGAATATCTAGTTCTACCACATCCCACTTCCCTCAATCCTTCCATTGTTCCATAATCATTTGGCTGTCTGACATTGGTAGTGAATGAGCAGTATGTTCCTTTGATCAGATTTGAGGACAATTGAAGTCCTTATTTTTAAGTCCCCATCAAAAACTCTTCCCAACTGTGGGTTCAATCCCGCTCGGACTCTACCCTTCTCCCCACGGACTCCACCCCTCATCCCATGGACTCCATCCCTCTCCCTGGCGACCATCCAACCAGACCCTTTGCAAACTTGGTGTCATACCTGATCCTGATATGTGATCCACACCACATTCCCATGGTGTCACTGCGACCTCACGGTGGCCACTCCATCCCTGCCTCAGCTCATCCGCGGCTGTACGGTAGTGTAGCGGTTAGCATAATGCTATTACAGCGCCAGTGACTCGGGTTCAATTCCGGCCACTGTCTGTAAGGAGTTTGTACGTTCTCCCATGTGTCTGCGTGGGTTTCCTCTGGGTGCTCCGGTTTCCTCCCACATTCCAAAGACGTACGGGTTAGAAAGTTGCGGGCATGCTACGTTGGCGCCGGAAGCGTGGAGACATTTACGGGCTGCCCCCAGAACACTCTACGCAAAAGATGCATTTCACTGTGCGTTTCGATGTACATGTGACTAATAAAGATATCTATCTAACCCCCACCAATGCCTTTGTTACTTGTTCCAAGACACTCCAGGCCAGCTTCCTTCATCTCACTCTCCAGAAGCTGGTCACACAAAGCAACTGTCTTAACACACACTGTCCCAATCACCCATCACCCCTTGCACACTCTCCACATTAACCAAATCCCTTCCCATCTCCCTCATCTTCTCCAGTCCTATAACCCTCCATGTTCTCTGCTCTCCTCCATTTCTGACCTCTTGATCACCCGCTTGTTTAATCACTCTGCAACACACAATCTACTGGAGGAACTCAGCAGCTCAAGCAGCATCTGTGGGGGGGGAGCAGAACGAACTGTTGACGTTTCGGGTCAAAACCACACTTCCCAGTCACTTGTGTCTCCATTTAATTACCCCACTACTGGCAGGCATCCTTTCACCTACAAAGGTCCTAAACTCCAGAATTCCCTCATTAAACCACGGATGTTGCTAGGATTTGAAGACCTGAGTTATAGGGAAAGGTTGAATAGGTTAGGATTTTATTCCCTGGAGCTCAAGAAAATGAGGGGAGATCTTGTAGTGGTATACAAAATTATGAGGGGTACAGATAGGGTGAATGCATAAAGGCTCTTTAAGGTTGGGTGAGACTAGAGCTAGAGGACATAGACTTAGGGTGAAAGGAGTCCAAGGGGGAACTTCTTCACAGACAGTGGTGCGAGTGTGGAACAAGCTGCCAGTGGAAGTGGTAGACGCAGGTTCAATTGTAACATTTAAGAGAAGTTTGGATGGGAGGGATTTGGAGGGATATGGTCACGGCGCAGGTGGATGGACTAGCAGAACATCAGGCGGCATGGATTAGATGGGCCGAAGAGCCTGTTTCTTTGCTGTAGTACTCTATGAAATAAACTTCTCAGCATCTTTTCCCTTCTTCAAGACATTCCTTGAAACCTACATCTCAGAGCAAGCTTAAAGTTACCTGCCCCAAGTCTCCTTAACATGGCCCAGCTTTGGTCAGTAAAACCCCTTGGGATCTTTTGCTACATTGAAAACACTACATAAATGTACCTTGCTATAGCTACAGTTCATGTACATTCTGTACCATCCTAAATTGTGCAATAGATAGGCAAACTAATGGTTTGTTCAAGAATAGTTCAGCTGATTGATGGTACACATTGCAACCTCTGTGCACTGATTGAAGGTCAACAAATCGTTTGTACCCTCCCTCAGCTCATTAAAATTATACAGAGCCAGGGATGCCTCAAACAGAGGGAAAAGAAATCACATTTCTGTTTCTTACAAATTAAATGCAAGTCTGGACCATCTTTTTTTTGTGTGTCTTTGGTCTTTTTAAGCAAAATCTGCATGCCACCTTAAAAAGTAAAATGCCTGATCATACCCACCACTTCCAACCCCCAACCCAACTGTCTGTGAGCTCAGGGAAAAAATAGCAACTCAGATTACAACATGTGACTCCTGTCCCAGATGAAATGAGATAGAACCAACTTCATCCAACAAACGAATTTAAGATTTTAATGAAAGCTCACTTTCATGCAGAAATCAGTTTAAACTCTGACTGCGTCTCCTACATACTTTTGCCATCGGTTCTGGGATCAATATCTTCCGCTTAACAGGAAACTGCTGCTGCTTCCTACGGTTTGCAAAGAAATATTGCAAGCACCCTCCATTAAAAACCGTCTATTTATTCAATGCAGCTTAACCAGTTACAGAGTGAACACTGGAAATAGAGAAGAAAAATAACCTAATGTTTTGATACATACTCGCCTGCGGATTTTGGCATGGTGGTTCTCAGTCGATATCCAGGGGATCTTTAAATCGCCCTCTATGTGTGGTTTGTTCTGTGCTTGGCTTATGCCTCTCTCTCTCTCGCTGTCTGCAGTCTTGGCTCGGATGTCAGATTGCTCCGCGCTTAGTCACAGCTGCTTTCTTGCTCTGGTTGATTTTCCAATGGCATTGAGCTGGTGTCAGCCGTCCCCCTTTTTCCCCTCCCCCAAAACTCAGTCACCCCTCCCTTCCCCCTCCACCAGATCGATAAGTACCCCTCACCCTCACGATGCAGAGAGAATGCAGTTCCAACTGCATCAACAAGGCAGTTCGCCTTTGCAATACCCCGTATTTCACGGTGCATATTAACGGGGATTACAGAGCTGTGAGTGACAGATGAACTCAAATTATGATTGGGTGCAATATGAATTGCAATCCAATACCCACAGCATCGTGCAGCTGAGGGTGATGTCTACTGACAGGCACAGAGTGAAAACAAGTTTTAAAAAACATTGCAACAGAGAGAGAGAAAGGGGGGGGGGAAGTGCAGTTTTTGTGTGTTTTGTCTCTTTTGCATTATCAAATTCTGCCCAGGATTTGGCTCCCGTTCCTGTTCTACCACAACCATGGCCTATTTTCAATAACCTAGCAGAACCGGGTGAATATTCTGTTGTAACTACAATTTGTACCATATGTGTCACTGGCATTGTGGTTTGGGCACGCTTTATTTAAGTTTTAAGGCTCACACATGAGCAACACCCAATGTGTATCTTAAGTTCCCCTCCCCACCATCGAGGTCACCTTCAAGAGGCGGTGCCTCAATAAGACGGCATCCATCGCTAAGGCCCCTCACCATCCAAGACGTGCCCTCTTCTCGTTACTGCCATAGGGGAGGAGGTACAGGAGCCTGAAGACCCACACTCAACGATTTGGAAACAACTTCTTCCCCTCCGCCATCAGATTTCTGAACAGTTCATGATCCCATGAACACGACCTCGATATTCCCTTTTTGCACTATGTACTTCTTTTTGTAACTTATAGTACTTTTTATGTCTTGTACTGTACTGCTGCCGCAAAGCAACAAACTTCACATCTTCTAAGTCAGTGATAATAAATCTGATTTTGAATCTTTGGAAACGAGAGATTCATCCCCATCTGCTTAACTTTCAACCTTACAATGCATCTTAAGGCCTAACTGACCAAGCTTTGATTGCTCATCCTAACATCAGTTTAAGTGGCGATAGGGTTGTTAAGAAAGCGTATGGTGTGTTGGCCTTCATTAGTCGGGGTATTGAGTTCAAGAGCAGCGAGGTGATGTTGCAGCTCTATAGAACTCTAGTTAGACCACACTTGGAGTATTGTGCTCAGTTCTGGTCGCCTCATTATAGGAAGGATGTGGAAGCTTTAGAGAGGGTGCAGAGGAGATTTACCATGATGCTGCCTGGATTGGAGAGCATGTCTTGTGAGGATAGGTTGAGTGAGCTAGGGCTTTTCTCTGGAAAGGAGGAGGATGAGAGGTGACTTGATACAAGATGATAAGAGGCATAGATCAAGTGGGCAGTCAGAGACTTTTTCCCGGGGCGACAATGGCTAACATGAGGGGACACAAGTTTAAGGTGATTGGAGGAAGGTATAAGGGGGATGTCAGGGGTAAGTTTTTTACACAGAGAGTGGTGGGTGCGTGGAACGCACTGCCGGCAGAGGTTGTGGGGGCAGATACATTAGGGACACTTAAGAGACTCTTAGACAGACACATGAATGATAGAGAAAAGGGGGGCTATGTGGGAGGGAAGGGTTAGATAGATCTTAGAGCAGGATAAAATGTCAGCACAACATTGTGGGTCAAAGGGCCTGTACTGTGCTGTAATGTTCTATGCTCTTTGCTCTGTCAATTCTTATTTGGTAATGGATGGGCCTTTAAACTTTTAGCTGTGTTATCTTTTTATTTCATTCACTAGACATAGGAAATGTTGGCAGGGTTGGCATTTATTGCCCTTCCCTCACTGGCCCCTGAGAAGATGATCCTGGAGTCATAGAGCATGGAAGCAGGCCTTTGACCCACTGTCCATGTTGACCCTCAAGCACTATTTATACTATTGTTCTCTATTTTGTACTAAATTATATAATTTTATGTATAATTTATACCCTGTGTTGTCTGTACCTACGTGCCTGTGATGCTGCTGCAAGCAAGTTTTTAATCAGGGCAAGTGCGGAGTGTTGCACTTTGGGAGATTGCATTCAATTCTGGTCTCCTAATTACAGGAAGGATGTGGAGGCTACGGAGAGAGTGCAGAAGAGGGTTACCAGGATGCTGCCTGGATTAGAAGGGCATGTGTTTTAAGGAAAAGCTAGACAAAGTTTCTCTGGAGCAGCAGAGGCTGACAGGAGACCTGATAGAAGTTTATCAGGTTATGAGAGGTATAAATAGAGTAGACAGCTGGTATCTTTTCCCCAGGGTCGAAATGTCTAATACTGGAGGGCATGCATTTAAGATGAGATGGGATTTGTTCAAAGGAGATGCACGGGGCAAGTTTTTTTACACAGAGAGTGGCGGGTGCCTGGAATGCTCTGCCAGGGGTGGTGGTGGAGGCAGATACGATAGAGGCATTTAAGTAGCTCTTAGATAGGCACATGAATACGCAGAAAATGGAGGATATGGACCATGTGCAGGCAGGAGGGATTAGATGTCAAGAGCTGAATTAGTTTGGCACAACATCATGGGCTGACGGGCCTGTTCCTGTGCTGTACTGTTCTATGTTCATTGTACTGTACCTCGTTGGACTTGCGAATATGACAAATAACTTGACTCCCCACATTCCCCTCACCTGTCCCCAAATTCTACCCCTCACCTACTTGGGCAGTTTACAGCGGCCAATTAACCTACTGACCAAAATCGCTGGGATGTGCCCAGAGCACCCGGGGAAACCCACACGGTCACAGGAAGAACGTGCGAACTCCACACACACAGCACCGGAGGTCGGGATCGAACCCAGGTAGGTGGATCCATGAGGCAACAGCTCTACCAGCTGTGCCACTGTGTGGCCCCTTAATTGGAATTGGCGTTAGTGGGATGTTTAGGTTTGTAACGTAGAAGTGGGAAGTTGTGGGGTTTGGCAGACCAAGGGGTAAGTATTTAACATAGAGGTCCCACTCGGAGCAGGTTCCCGGCACCAGATTCCATGGTCTGGACCTGCTCACACAGCTTCCTTTCACGTGAAGCAGCTCTTACGTGTTACAGCCAAGGCACACTTCTACAGATACACCCCACACTGTCCATGGGATAGACTCGCACAATAACAGAAGTAGCGCTGAACGTTATTGAATATCACCGCTCAGCAGTCCCCTGGGTTTCTTTATGGAAAGCTTTTCACAGAAGTTGAATCTCACAGAGCACATTAATGTTGCACCACCTGTAATTGGTATTGGTTTATTATTGTCACACGTACCGAGATATAGTGAAAAGTTTTTGTTTGCGTGCCATCCAGATGGAACATACCATTCCTAAGTATATTCAAGTGCTACAAAATGTAAAAGAAAAGAATGCTGAATATAGTGTTACAGTTACAGAGAAAGTGCAGTGCAGGCAGACAATTAAAGTTTAAGGGCCACGACCAGGTAGATTGAGAGACCAAGAGTCCATCTTTATCCACTCAGGAGTCTTATAACAGCAGGTAGAACAGTAATAATAAACTGAATGGACCAGCCAGCATTCACCCAGGGCTGAGAGATAACAGATCCTCACCCAGATGAGTTGAGCCTTCAAAGTCACAAAGAGTCTTAATAGTCATAGAGAGATACGGGCAGGGAACAGGCCCTTTGGCCCAATCTGCACCAATCATCAACCAGCTATTTACACTAATCCTACACTAATTCCATTTTATCCTTCCCACTTTGCTACTAACTGTCCCCCTCCCAGACTCTACCACTCACCTGCACACTAGGACAAACTTACAGCGGTCAATTAACCTACTGACCCACACACCTTTGGGATGTGGGAGGAAACTGGAGGACCCACGGAAACCCAACATCACAGGGAGAGCGTCCAAACTCCACACAGACAGCACTGGTGATTAGGAATGAACCTGGTTGCTGGATCTGTACTAGTTGTACCACTGTATCACCCCAGATGCCCAGACACTTGTCTTATCTGGTAGGGAGCATCTTTCAAACTAATCAAACCACATCCTCCATGAAGTATATCTTTCAGCCAATATCTCAGATACTTCCATCACAACCCTTTAAACTGCCAATGCAAAAAAGAGATGGATGTCTTCATTCTTTCTAGTGGCTCCTGTTCACCAGTGACCTGCTCAGTGTGGGTTCCATCAGAGCCACTCACTTCCAGATCTCATCAGAGCATTGGTCCAATGACAGAGAAGAGAAGAGTTTCAGAGGTGGATGAGTGCGACTGCCAGTCCTGTTTGACTTAGTGTGGCTATCAAGGAGCCCGGGTAAAGTTGTCACTGAGTAATGTCTCCACAGTTGGAGTCAAGCCTAACATTAAGGAAAGAGGTTGAAGTTATTAATGGTTAATCATCAAGTCCCAGGGCATCAATGCTGGAGTTTCTCAGGGCAGAGTCCTAGGCCCAAACCTCAGTTGCTTCAACAATGACCTTTCTTCCAACATAAAGTCAGAAGTGATGATGGCACAATGTTCAATTCCATTCAGATTTCCTCAGATGACAAAATTGCCCATCCCCACAAGTGCAAAACCTAGACAATGTTCAGAAATGGGCAGGTAAGTGGCAGGTAATGTTCACAAGATGGTATTCGCATTGTCCAAACCCCACCATCAACACCATGGAGATCACCCTGACTAGTAACACAAAGTGGACCAGCCACTGTGGCTCCATGGTCTCTTGAGTGTTGCTGGTACTGAACTCATCCAGGCAAGTGGAGAATATTTCATCATGTTCCTGGCATGCCTTGTAGATGGTAGAAAGGCTTTAGGATGTCAGGATGTGAGTCAGTTGCCACGGGATCTGCTCTTGTAACCATGATGTTTTGTGTCTGGTCCAGCTGAGTTTTTGGTCAGTGGTGACTCCTAGAATGTTAACAGTGAAGGGCTTGGCAATGGTAATGATGCTGAGTAAGTGTAGTGGTTAGACTCCCTTCTGTCAATTATCAACTCATGATTGAACATTGCCTGTGCCTTGCTGCTGCAGGCACAGGCTGCTTCATTAGCTGAGGAGTTACAACTGGAATGGAACGTTGCACAGTCTTCAGTGAACACCCCACTTCTGTTTTATGACGGAAGGAAGGTCATTGATGAAGCAGCTGAAAGATGGTTGGGCCAAGGACTCCCACAGTGATGGAATGATTGACCCCCAATAATCTTCCTCTATGTGACGTATGACCCAACCGCTGGAGTGGTCTCCCTTTGATGCCCCTTGACTTCAGTCCTTGATGTTCCACTTGGTCAAAGGCTGCCTTGGTATCAAGAGCAGTCACTCTCACCTCTCCTCTGGAATTCAGGTCTTTGCTCCATGTTTGGACCAAGGCTGAGTGGTCCCACCAAAACTCCAAATGGGCATTGTGAATGGTGAGTAAATGCCACTTGATAGCACTGTAGATAGCACCTTCCATTAGTTTGCAGATGAGTGAGCATAGATTAGGTTGACAGCAGTTAGACGGATCGGATTTGTCCTTTTTGAGAACTGCATATACCCGGACAATTGTTGGGTAGATGCCAGTGTTGTAACAGAGCTGGAACAGCTTGGCTAAAGGTGCAGCTAGTTCTGGAGGGCAGGTCTTGAGCACTGGAGCTGGGATGTTGTCTGGCCCCTTAACCTTTGTTGCATCCACTGCCCTCAGCCATTTCTTGACATCACATGGAGTGAATCAAATTGGCTGAAGACTGGCTTCGTTGATGGGTCTGAGGGGTGGGGACGTGGTCCCAGGGGGAAGCCAAGAAGGATCATCTGTTCAGCACTTCAGGCTGAACATGGCCATGAATACTTCACCCTCGTCTCTTGGACTCACATACTGAGCCCCTCAGTCACTGAGGAGGGCGATGTTCTTGGAGTCTCTTTCTCCCACTAGCTGTTCAATTGACCACTACCATTCACAGCTAGAAGTGGTGGGACTGCTGAGTCAGTTGATCCGTAACCTATTCCTTCTCACACCCATCAACACCACCCAGATACACCCCCCCACCCCCTTACACCCGGGATAATTTACTGCAGCCAATTAACGTACCAAAACAGCTTTGAGATGATGGAGGAAGTGGAGATCCTGGAGGGAACCCACACAATGACAAGAACAACAGGCAATGTCAATGAGGGGAATATTGGTTGACAAGTTGTCAATTACTAGAATACAATACTCAAGACAGAATATCATCAACTCCGATATGTTATCGAGATAATATTTCCTACAATAATCCCTTCTATTCAATAGTCTATCCATTACTCCGTTACTCCTTCAGTTTTAGATACATTCACACTGTTGGAGATAATTTCAACACAATTACATTTCTGTTGCCTGCCTTATATTGCAAGTTATTTACAAACTTGCCCAGAACATAGAACACTACAGCACACAATCTTGTGCTGACATTTTATCCTGCTCTAAAATCTATCTAACCCTTCCCTCCCTCATAGCCCCCTATTTTTCTACCATTCATGTGTCTAACCAAGGGTCTCTTAAATGTTCCTAACGTATCTGCCCCCACAACCTCTGCAGGCAGTGCGTTCCATGCGCCCACCACTCTCTGTGTAAAAAACTTACCCCTGACATCCCCCTTATACCTTCCTCCAGTCACCTTAAAATTATGTCCCCTCATGTTAGCCATTGTCGCCCTGGGAAAAACATTCCCTGTTTAAAATGGAGAACCAGACTCCTTTGTCATATCATACTGGGAGTAATGGAACTTGCCCAAATTAATTGTTCAGTTTGATTTTCCAACCCCCATCTGTTCGGAAACTCTCTTCGTGCAAGCAACTGGGACTAGGTCAGATACACACCTTGGTCAGCATGGATGTGTTGGGCCAAAGGGTCTGTTTCCATGCTGTATGACTCCCCAAGTGTTTGGCCACATTTCCCCTTGGAGTGACTACACCGCACAGAATCTCACCATTGAGACACGATTCATCGTGGGATCCGCCTGCTGGGAACATGGGCAACACTGCTGATCATTGAAGAGGTGCAGAGCGGCTGGTGGGTATCACCTCAGACGATCCTGCCTACTGTTCAGAGAATGAGAGTCACAGAGTTGTAGAGTCGAACAGTACATAAAAAAAGGTCCTTTGGCCCACTGCGTCATGCTAACCTTTTTTGCTCATCAATTAGTACAGTATAACTCCAATAATTCTGGTCTCTGACCATTTGGAAATCCCACTGGCTGGGCGCATGGCTCACCAGGTGATGTTTGCCGAATTCCCTGTCCATTTCCCAGGGACCCCATGAACACACTCCCCGTCCACTTGCTACAGCTCACAGTTCCCATGCTTCCTTGAAACTTACAGGCTTCACTAGGATGTTTCTGTGTAATACGTAAGAAAAATTCATTTCAAGATGTGTTGATGTGTTGGAGTTTTAATATTAGTCTGGAAAATCTGCTGCTCTGGCACCATCAAATTCCTGGCATATTGGTATTGGTTTATTATTGTCACACATACTGAAGTACAATAAAAACCTTTTGTTTGCCTGTCACCCAGAGAGATCATGCCATACGTAAGTACATTGATGTAGCAAAAAGAGAAACAGAATGGAGAATATAGTGTTGCAGTTACAGAGAAAGTGCAGATAGACAAAGAGTTCATTTTAGCACATAAGAGGTCTGTTCAAAAGAGTCTGATAGAAAGAGCGGGTTCAAAAGAGCGGGATCGAAGCTGTCCTTGAGTCTGCTGGTATATGCTCTCAGGCTTTCGTACCTTCTGTCTGACGGGAGGGGTGAGAGGGGTCCTTGATTATGACAGGGGTGGGGGGTGGGGGTGTCACAGAACACAGAACAGTACGGCACAGGAACAGGTCCTTTAGCCCACGATGCTGTGCTGAACTAACTAAATTAATAATCAAATGCCCAACTAAACTAACCCTTCTCCCTACGCAATGTCCATATCCTTCCATTCATGTGCCTATCTTAAGAGCCTCTTGAACGCCCCTGTCGTATCTGCCTCCACCACCACCCCTGGCAGCACATTCCAGGCACCCACCACCCTCTGTGTAAAAGACTTGCCCCGCACATCTCCTTTGAACTTTCACCCTCTCACCTTAAATGCATGCCCTCTGGTATTAGGCATTTCGACCTTGGGAAAACAATACCATCTGTCTAGAGTATGCTGGCTGTTTTCCCGAGGCAGTGGGAAGTGTAAACAAGAGTCCATGGAGGAAAGGCTGGTTTGTGTAATGGACCAGTCTACATTTACAACTCCCCACAATTTCTTGCGGTCTTGGGCAGAGTAGTTGCCATATCAATGTGTGGCTCATTATCAGAGCCTTACTGCACAGAGTGTGCATGGCGATTGTTAGTCAAGGGTACAATAGGCACTGGGGGAGTGAGAACACTCTGTCCATAGAAGCAAGGCATCAACGTGAGAGGATTGACTACTATAGCAAGCTTTAATCCCGTTACAGTAAAACTCCGATATTCTGGCATCCTTGGTGGTGCCGAACTGTTAGATTCTCTCAAATATTGGATGTTACCCCTACTAATACCCCAACACACTATCATTTTACTCTTTTTAACATGTTACATGTGCAGTAGAATAAATTTTCCAGTGACCTCAGCGAGCTTAAAGGGATCAGGAAATATACCAGCATTCTGGACACTGGTTCTGGCTGCAAACCCTCCCACATTCTTGACCCCCGATGTTCTGGATCTTATCCCTGACTCCAGCCGACCCCTGGATCATATTCCAGGTAACGAGCGAGCCGGATGTTGGGTTTTTGGAGTCTTCCTGTACTTGGACGGCAGTGCGTTGAGGGGTCAGGTGTCACAGGGCCAGTACAATGGGAAGGAGGCTTCATTCAGCTGGGCCTCTCCTCAGTCCCTTGCCCCTGTTGGGTTGGCTCCCTCCTGCTCACTTGTAAAGCCAGAAACGCTGCTTCCTCTCACCCAGGAACAGCTCATCAGCAAACCTGACATCCAGGAGTGGGGAGAGGGTGCTGGTCTTTGACCTGTTCTGGAAGGGAATAATGGAGCACAGCACGGGTAGGCCATTCAGCCCATCGAGTCTGCTCCTCCATTCAATTATGGTTGATTTTCTTTTCCTCAACCCCATTCACCCATCTTCTCCCAGTAACCTCTAAGATAAGATATCTTTATTAGTCACATGTACTTCGAAACACACAGTGAAATATATCTTCTGCATAGAGTGTTCTGGGGGCAGCCCGCAAGTGTCGCCACACTTCTGGCGCCAACATAGCACGCCCACAACTTCCTAACCCGTACGTCTTTGGAAAGTGGGAGGAAACCGGAGCACCCAGAGGAAACTCATGCAGACACGGGGAGAACGTACAAACTCCTTACAGACAGCAGCTGGAATTGAACCCGGGTCACTGGCACCATAAAGCATTACGCTAACTGCTTACCAATCAAGAATCTATCAATCTCTGCCTTAAATATACCCAATGACTTGGTGTCCACAGCCCTCTGTGGCAATGAATTCCACAGATTCACCAACCTCTGGCTGAGAACATTCCTCCTCATCTCTGTTCTAAAGGGATGTCCTTTATTCTGAAGCTGTGCCCTCAGATCCGAGATTCTCCTACCTATGGAAACATCCTCTCCACATCCACTCTATCATTCTGTGATCACCTATTGATCACAGTTTTAATATCATAAATCCAATTGGCAGGCCCTGTGGGAGAACTTCTCACAACTCAGTGCACATTGGGTGAAGAGTTTACAAGTTTCAGAATAGTCGAGCTCAATGGTCACGCCTCCCTCATCCTGAACTCCTCCACATGTGGAAAATGTATCCAGAGTGGGTTGTCATACAATAATGGCTTGGGCAGGCTAGGGTTGGAGTTTAGAAGAGGAAGAGGTGATTTGTTTGAAACGTATTGTATGGTGGGACAGACTCAGGGGACCATTCTCTCTGATGACCATGAGTCTTTGGAAGTCTCTTCTTCAAACAGCAGTGGAAGCAGAGTCTTTGAATATTTTTGAGGCAGAGGAAAATAGTTTCTTGATTCTCAGGAGCAGCCCACTCCTGCATTGAGTTCCGGGCCATGCCATCTTCTGGCAGCTACCATTGGGCAGGAGGTACAGAAGCCTGAAGTCCCACACCTCCAGGTTCAAGAACAGTTACTTCCCTTCAACCATTCAGTTCTTGAATCAACCTGCACAACCCTAATCACTACAGTTTAGCAACATTAAGACTACTTTGATCACTTTGCATTAAAATGGACTTTTTTTTGTTCTAATTGTGTTCTTTCTTATAAAAAATGATTACAATTTACGTTTAATTGATCTTTTTCTTGTGAATGAATGCTGCTTATCTGATGCTATGTGCCTGTGATGCTGCTGCAAGTAAGTTTTTCATTGCGCCTGTGTATACATGTACTTGTGCATCTGACAATAAGTTTGACTTTGACTTTGGATTGTACACTACCCGGGGTGGAACATGAGGTCTTGTTCCTCTAGTTTGCCTTGAACTCCTCTTCAAACATTACCCATTTCAAGTCCTCCAGCACCGCTCTGTGTCTGGAGACAGTTAGCAGACAAACTTATCAGGACCACTTAACACCCCATCTATGACCTCTACCATCTTCCATTTACTGAGATTTTGCATCATCCACTAATTTCATCTGGCTAGCTGTATTCTCTATCACTTTTGCCACCAAGGGAGCTTTACCTTTCTCCCTTGTGGGGATGTACCTAATTTATAAATGAAAGGCTGAAAGATCGGAGTTATAAAGAGATAAAGCAGGGAAACAGGCCCTTCATCCCACAGAGTCTGTGCTGACCATCAACCACCCACTTTACACTGATACTACATTAATCCCCTATTTTATTCTCCCCCCTCCCATTCCCCTCAAGTCCCCCCCAGGTTCTACCACTCACCTGCACACACACCAAGGGCAATTTACAGCAGCCAATTAACCTCCCAACCCACACATCTTTGGGATGTGGGTGGAAACCGGAGCACTCAGGGGAAACCCCTGAGCTCACAAGGAGAACGTGCAAACTCCACACAGGCAGCACCAGAGGTCAGGATTGAATTTAGGTTTCTGGAACTGTGAAGCAGAGGCTCTACTAGACGCACCACTGTACCATTCATGGTTCCATAGTAGTTCCAACTGTAACTATTGGTTCCATGACTTAGAAACGTCCCCCTCTACTGAACCCAAACCAATCTGACAGCCCCCCCCCCAACCAGCTCATGAATCCCCTGAAGCAAACCCCCCGCCTAACCCCACAAGAACCTGGTCTTTGACCCATTTACTCACCCTGCCCTCACACAGTTCCTGGACTAAGCTACTGTTCTCCTTCAGATGCCCTGTGGAGTGCAGGGTTCAAGCACCCCAGTCGTGCCGTGATCTTGGATCTTGACTATCAGTGTATTTCTTCCATGGTGACCCACAACCAAAACAGCAACGTGCAGGCCACATGGTGACAACTACCGCAGTGAGGTGGTGCTGGAGAATTTTTTGCTTCACGAAAAGTCTGACATCCAGCCACTGACAAAAGATACCTGGAAATGTGCCAATAGTATCAGACAAAGGAGGAGGTATTAAGAAAAGTCTCGAAGGAATGGAGAGTGGCAAAGGTGTCTGGTGGGGAATAATGTTCCAACTTCAGCTAGAAAACTCTGCACACTAGTACTTTCCAGCCTTTGTTTTCACCACATGGAGTGCATTCTATGCTGTTGTAAATTGCTTACTTAATATGACACAGAGAGAGGCCATTCACCCCACTAGGTTCATACTGGTTCCTAACAGAGAAATCCCATCAGTCCCATTCCCTCTCTCTTATTTGCAACTTATTTTCTCACACACATGCCTATCAGTACCCCCTGTAGTCCCCTTCCCCTACTATTTCCCATCTACCCATCACCCATACACTCCCACACTGTTCCCCTCTGCCCTCCCCACCTCCCTTATTTGGCTCCATGCTCCACCTTCCTGTCCTATCAGATCCCATCATCCGCAGCCCTTTGTCACCTCCCCCATTACCTCCCGGCCTCTGTCGCTATTCCCACTCACCCCTCCATCCATCTGTCACCTCTCCTCACCTGGATCCACCTATCACTTGCCAGCTTTTGTTCCATCCCTTCCCCTCACCTCTTTATGCCGGCGATCTCCCCTCTACTCTTTCAGTCCATTGACTGTCCATTTCCCTCCACAGATGCTGCCTGACCCACTGAGTTGCTTCAGCAGCTCCTTTTTCTCACTTTTATTCTCCTGCCATGCACCAACACCGGGGACAATCTATAGTGGCCAGATAACCTACCAGCATGTCTTTGGTATGTTGGCGGAAACCCACGCAGTCATAGGGAGGACGTGCCAACTCCACACAGACAGCACTGGATTTCAGGAATGAACCCGGCTTGCTGGAGCTGTCTCAGCAGGAGTGCCGTGGTTGTGCGGCTAGTAGAACCGCTCCCTCAGGGCACCAGCGACCCAGGTTCAATCCTTACCTCCAGTGCTGTCTGTGTGGAGTTTGCACCTTCTCTCTATGACCACAAGACGCGGTGGTTTATTTGGCTGCTGTAAATCGTCCCCAGTGTGGGAAAGTGGTAAAAGAATGAAAAGGGTTGATGGACATGTGAGAATGGGTGAAGGGGAACAAGGGGGGAATGGAACTGCTGGGAGGAGGTATGGACTCTATTGTAATAATTAAGATCTTCATTGCTTGGAAATTCAGTTGTTATTTGCCCTTCCTTTCCACATTTTCTATTTGAAATTTGATTTTTTCACAGAGTGAAACACGATGACAACTCTTCCTGTCACTCGGAAAATTTGACCGGGAACTTCCTGTCATCCCTTGTGAACCCAATGGAAATTCCATGTTAGCAAGAACCTGGATGTCTGGATTGATGGGGAATGGCAGAATAGGATGGATGGTTTTGTGGGATTAGTGGGATGGTGGAATTGGTGGTTTCATGGATTGGTGGGATGGTGGGATGGATGGTTCTATGGGATTGGTGGTGCTATGGGATTGGTGGGACGGTGGTTTTGTGGTATTGTGTGAAGCTGAGGAAATGGTGCCTGTTTTAAGATGAATTGTGCCCAGAAGTTCCCAGGCCACTGGGAAATGGAGCAAACAATGCACAGGATGATTTTTATGGACATTTTATGGAAAAATGGGTCCAATTTCTGGGCTAAATTTCTTCACCCTGACAATGGTGGGAAGGTGTAACTCACTCCCATGAGGAATGTTTGAGGCAAACATCATGGATGCAATGATACATGAGGGAGAAAGGGCGAAGTGGGTGGGAGGAGGTTCTTGTGGAGTGGAAACCCTAGTGCAGTGCAGTTGGGCTGAATGGCCTGATTGTGGGCTATAATTTACATGGCATGTTATGCAGGTCCTTCCCACACTGAGGCTGGAAACTTCCTTCATCCACAGATCTCCGGATCCACAGATTCTCACTTTGTTATTTTCATGGAATAAATAGCTGCCGGGAGGGAGGAAGCTGCCGAGCTGAGAAGCATCTCAAAAGGGAGACACACCTAAAGGTCTCTTGCACCAAGAATTTCAGATGTTGCAAATTAAAATGAATGAAGTGAACGCCCCATCACCGATGCTGCTCTGAGTCTAAGGTTCCTGATAGAAGCCATAACTTTACCTCAGGCTTCCTTTGATTTGCTAGGCCCGGTGACCCCTGATCCCTGCCCTGGCGGACAGGGGTCAGTGCTCAGAAATAAAACTTGCTGCTTTGATCAAAGACCCTGATCCACATTTGTCTTTCTCTTAGGAAAGCAGCAATAGGAAGTGGTCGTGAAAGCCCCTCCATCCATTCCTGCCAACATGATCTTTTGGGTTCACTGGGGTTAGCTGTTGAGGTGTGAGGAGAGACTCTGTCCTGACCCACTGCAGGGCACTAGACCGGGAAAGCTATCTGAGTCAGCCTTGGTCTCACTCCCTCCTTGCTGAGTCGGATGGTCGGGTTCAAAGCCCACCAGAGCCTCAGCAAAAGCAGTAGCCCTGGGAGTTCGAGGTTTCAAAATGGCAGGTAGGCCCCAAATAAATCATTAAGCCAAGTCATAGTGGAAGCAATGCAGAATTTTATTGATGGCTATGGAGCCCATGGTCGCGATGTGTGATCTTCGCTCTATGCTTGTGTTTCGACAGTGGCTCTGGTGACTCCAACCTCCTAATGTGGAACATACAGATAACAGGTTCAGAATGAAAGCTTCCTGTACCCTCCTCCAGCAATGCCCGCACCAGCCTGGTATTTCTATCGACCACACACTGGGTTTCTGCTCAGATAATAAAAGATAATGTGGCATAGCTGGTAGAGCTGCTCCCTCACAACGCCAGTGAGCCAGGTTCAATCCAGACCTCCGGTGCTGTCTGTATGGAGTTTGCACATTCTCCCTGTGACCGTGTGGGTTTTCTCCAGGTGTTCCAGTTTTCCCACATCCCAGTGACATGATGGTGGGTTCAGTGGCCACTGTAAACTGCCCCTAGTGTAGATGGGCGGTGGGAGAATCAGAGTGGAGGTGATGGGCACATGAGACCGAGTAGGTTAGAGGGACATAAGTGGGGGACTCAGACAGGTGAGGAGGCTGTAGGGACCACCATAAGTCTGATGGGCCAAATGGTCTCCTTAAGAGTTATGGAGATATAGCATGAAACAGGGCCTTCAGCTCACCAAGTCCGCACTGACCATCAAACACCCATTTACACAAATCCTTCTGCGTCCTAAGAAAATAAAATATAAAATTGTGAGAAATAATAGTGTAGCCAAGTTGGCGCCATCTCCCATGTTCCATGAGACCCTTGCGGACAGTCTAAGGCCGGAGTCAGGACCCAGTCCTCTTTGGTTACTCTGACCTTGGGTCAAAGTGAAGGTTTGACCACTGGTGTCTACCAGAGCCTGACACAGAGTCAGCATACAGGTAAAGCAAGTCATTAGGAATGCAAATAGAATGGTGGTTTGGAAGGAGGAGGGACGGCTTGTTCCAAATGTCCAAAACTGTGGTGAGACCCCACCTGAATGCTGTGTACAACTGGTGTCTTGGATACGTGGATTGGAGGTAGTGCAGAGATGGTCATTCCTGGGATAGTGAGCCTCTTAATAAGGAAAGGATGTGCAGGTTGGGCCTATACTAATTGAATTTAGAAAAATGAGAGAGATTCTTACTGATAAGTTATCTTTATTAGTCACATGTACATCGAGACACAGTGAAATGCATCTTCTGCGTAGAGTGTTCTGGGGGCAGCCCGCAAGTGTCACCATGCTTCCTGCACCAACATAGCACGCCCGCAACTTCCTAACCTGTACGTCTTTGGAATGTGGGAGGAAACCGGAGCACCCGGAGGAAACCCATGCAGACACGGGGAGAATGTACAAACTCCTTCTAGACAGCAGTGGGAATTGAACCCGGGTCGCTGGCGCTGAAACACAAGATGCTGAGGATGCTTACCCTGGTGGGTGCTGAGACAATGTTCCTTCTGGAGGGGGAATCTAGGCCTACATAAGAACACAAGGGAACAGGAGCGGGAGTAGGCCACTCGGCCCCTTAAGCCTGCCCTGTTATTCCATATGATCATGGCTGATCTATGTTGGCCTCATTTCCTCTTCTGTGCCAGTTCCCCGACACCCTCAATTCCTCGATCTTTCAAAATGTATCTATCTCTACCTTAATTACTTCTAATGATCTATCCTCCACTACCCCCAGGGGCAGAGAAGTCTAGCAGGCATAGTATCAGAATAAGGGGCAACAGTGGATGGAGATGAGGTGGAATTTTATCTCTCAGAGGTCTGTGGATCTTTGAATCTCTGGGTTGTGGAAATGGAGGCATTAAATATTTCTGATGCAGGGCTTTGACCCAAAACGTTGACAATTCCTTGCCTTCTGGAGATGCTGCTCGACCTGCTGAGTTCCTCCAGCAGACTGAGTGTTGCTCCAGCATCTGACTTCATTAAATATTTCCACTGCTGAGATGGGTTTTTGGGCTATGGGCAAGTCAAAGGCTGCAGGTAGCAGGCAGGTAAGTGCTGAGGCCAAGACCAGATCCAAGGTGAATGGCAGAGTCAGCTCGAAGGGGTTGTATTGTTTACATCTGCTCCTACTTATAACGCTTGTAGATTCTACATTCTACACAGCTGGTTGTCATATTGCCCCACTGTAACAAGATGTCATCAACGGTGTGGCTCAGTGTTAAAAGGCTGTGGATTTGAAAACAAAAGCTGGGGCAGTGCTGAGGGAGTACTACAATGTCACCTAAAGACGTGCAGGTGGGTAGGTTAATTGACTATACAGTGTGTAGGTGAGTGGTAGAGTCTGGGGGAGTTGATGGGAATGCAGGGAGGATAAAATGGGTTGGGGTAGGATTAGTGTAACGATGGGAGCTTGATGGTTGGGGTGGACTCGATGGGCTGAAGGGCCTGTTTCCATGCTGTATCTCTCTGTGACTGAATGACACGTAATTGCTACTGCAGATTAAATCCAGATATTGCCCCGGTGAACCTTCTGGGATTCAATTCTATTTGGAGGGCAAAGGCACAGGGTGGAAAGGATGGCTGTAGAGGGTGGGACTGAGCCTGAGCCACTGAAGGGTGGTCTGCCGTCACTTATTTGCACAACCTGTTGGGGAAGGCAAGACAACCAACAGTGTCGGGGGGTAGAATCAGAAACACTCAGCAGGTTGAGCAGCATCCGTGGAGAGTCGACGTATCAGGTTGACGACCTCTCGTCAGGACCGGTCCTGATTTCTGATCTTCAGCGTTTGCCGCGTTTTGGTTTCTGCAACAGGATTGGTAGGGGGGTGTAGAGTTGAGAGGAGTTAAGAGTGCCAATGGGTGAATGATGCTGGTGGAAACATTGGGTCCTCTGGGTTCCAGTGTAAAGCAGGACAATAGGAGATGCCAATATGGTCCTGACCTGTTCCTTATGATGTTCCTGTGATAGAACCTGTAACACGAATGGGTCAATGCCTCCAATCTAAGGGTAAACCAACATGCCAATAAAAATGGGCCAGGGAGGTCCACGAGATCCCAACCATAGTCTGACCATAAACAGTGAAAGGGCAGGCACGTTATTGTTGCAGTTAGCGTAACGCTATTACAGCGCCAGCAACCCAGGTTCAATTCCGGCTGCTGTCTGTAGGGAGTTTGTACATTCTCCCCGTGTCTGCGTGGGTTTCCTCTGGGTGCGGCAGTTTCCTCCCACATTCCAAAGACATACGGGTTAGGAAGTTGTGGGCGTGCTATGTTGGGACCGGAAGCATGTCGACACTTGTGGGCTGCCCCCAGAACACTCTACGCAAAGACGGATTTCACTGTGTGTTTCAATGTACATGTGACTAATAAAGAAATCTTGTCTCTTCTTATTTCCTTATGGAAACGCTCTTACCTCAAAGGCTTCCCAGCTCCTGATCTCATTGAAGAGGGCTTCCCCGGGACAGGTGGTCTCTCTGTGTTGCCGGTGTCCCTGGATGGCGTAATCACTGACTATCTTCTTGCCAGAAACAGCGCACTTCATGAAATTTTCTTTCACCAGCTGCAGTGCGGCCTCGTCCGGGAGCTCGGACGTGTAGTTACCGATGAAGCTCACTCCGTAGCCCTTGAAGTTCTGGCCTTTGGTGTGGGCTCCCACCCAGTGCCAACCCCGGCCCTCATACAGGTATCCGTCAGAGCCTGCCACAAAGCTGCAAAGGCCACGGCAGGAATCAGCACAGCGGATGATAACTCATCACAGTCTCGCACTGTAACCGCAGTGGGTCTACAGTCCTTAACCCCAACTGTTTTGTCCTAATCTGCACCACACCCCATCATCCCATCCCATCATCTCCTGAAAACATGACAACTTGATTGTAAAGATCCCCTCCTTGCTTTTAGATCTCTCCCTGGTCGCAACATCTACTCGGAATCCCGCCTCCCCCTTCTCTCCTCCCTCCCTCATCTCGCCCCTTTCCCCACCCGTCTCACCTCCTCCCACCAAGTCTCAACCCTCCCCCGTCTCCCCCCTCACTGGTCTCACCCCCAATTCTACATAGATAGGGTAGATAGTCAGACTCCTTTTCCCAGCATGGAAGTGTCGAATACTAGAGGGCATAGTTTTAAGGTGAGAAGGGGAAAGTATACAGGAGATTTTCAAGGCATTTTTTTTCACACAGAGAGTGGTAGGGGCTGGAACGGGCCTGCCAGGGGAAATGGTGGAGGCAGATATGATAGTGGTATTTAAGAGGCATTCGGACAGTACATATGAGCGACAGGGAACAGAGGGAGACACAGGAGACTGTGGGTGCTGGAATCTGGAGCAACATGGAAATTGCTGGAGGAACTCAACGGGTCAGGCAGCATCTGTGGAGGGAAATGGACAGTTGATGTTTCGGGTTGAGGTCCAGATTATGGGTCTATTTCCCTCCACAGATGCTGCTTTGGCCCCCCAAGGATAGAGGACATAGACCATATGCAGGCAGATTGGCATCATGGTCGGCACAGACATGGTGGGCCGAAGGGCCTGTTCCTGTGCGGCATTGTAGCGTAGCGGTTAGCGCGACGCTATTACAGCACCAGTGGTCGGGGTTCGATTCCCATCACTGTCTATAAGGAGTTTGTACGTTCTCCCGTGTCTGCGTGGGTTTCCTCCATGTGCTCCGGTTTCCTCCCACATTGCAAAGACGTACAGGTAGGTTAATTTGGGTTTAAAACGGGCGGTGCAGACTCATTGGGCCAGAAAGACCTGTTACCACGCTGTCAATAAAATTTCAAAATTTAAAAAATATTTCTATGCTCTATGTTCTTTGCCCCTCCTTTCACCAAAACCTCCAGCCCCACAATCACAAGCTCCACATTTCTCTCATTCTGGCCTTTGTTCATCCCTGGATTTAATCGCTCCACAGTGGTGACCACATCCCTAATCTCTGGAACTTCCTCCAGAAACCGGCCGTCCATCTCCCTCTCATTCTAGGTATCAGAAACCCTCTGTCTGTGACCATGTCTCGGGTTACCGATTCCAATATCTCCTCTGTCTCAGCATCAGACTTTGATTGATAACGTTCCTGGGAAGTGTCTTGGAATGTTTTGTTGTTAAACACAGCTTCTTATTCATATAAATACACAGAAGGAGGCCGTACAACCCATCGAGTCCATGCCAGCTCACAGGGAGCAACCATCAGTCCCATTCCCTCTCTCCTTATTTCCCTGTATCCTCACACATGATCCTTTTTCCATTAACCCACAGTAGGGGTAATTTACAGAGAACAACTAACCTCCCAACCTGCACATCTTTGGGATGTGGGAGGAAACCGGAGCACCCGGAGGAAACCCACGCAGACACAGGGATAACGTGCAAACTCCACACAGACAGCACCGGAGGCCAGGATCGAAACTGGGTCTCCGGCGGTACGAGGCAATGGCTCTACAATTGGCTCTACCAGATAGTGTAAACAGGAAAGAGCAAATACCAAGGGGTCAATAACCAGGCAGTAATTGGTAGACGGACTGGAGGATCAGATAAGGAAAAGTATCTGAATTTAAACTTGAAGAGCCATGACCTGCAGGACTTTGGATGAGACCCTGGAGCTATCTCTGATACAGTCCTTCCAGTTGAAGCAGCAACTCACTTGCACTTCCAATCTAGCCTCCTGCATTTCATGTTCACAATGTGACCTCCTCTACAGTGGAGAAACCAGATGCAGGTTGGGTGGTCACGCTGTAGAGCAAAAGAAAAACAAACTGCTGGAGGAACTCAGTGGGTCGGGCAGCATCTGTGGAGGGAAATAGACAGTCAACATTTTGGGTTGCGACCCTTCATCTGGACAGTCTCTGTGTGGAGTTTGCACTTTCTCACTTCCAGCTGGGTTTTCTCTTAGTGCTTATGGGTTGGTATGGTCTCGACCCGAAACGTCGACTGTCCATTTCCCTCCATGGACGCTGTCTGACCCAACAGTTTGGTTTTTTTTTATTGGTCCAGATTCCAGCGTCTGCAGTCTCTTGTGTCTCCACTTTGCGGGTCACCTGCACTCAGTCCTCAGGGTGGTCCTGAAGTGGTGCCACTTCAGTTCTAAATCCCACTCCCATTCTGACCGGTCTGTCTGCAGCCTGCTGCACTGCCATAGTGACACCCAACATAAACTACAACAACATCTTATCTTCTGCCTAGGCGCTTTGCAACTTCCTGGATTGAACATTGAATTCAGGTAAACCGCGCTCTCATTATTTCCATTACTGTCCTTGTGTCCCATACTCACCCCTTTCTTTAAACTGCTGCACTAACAGTCATGCTCCTTATCACCAGATCTGTCTTAAACCACCTCTGTGAGGTCTTTTTTTAAAATTTTATTTACAGCGTGGTAACAGGCCCTTCCGGCCCAACGAGTCCGCGCTGCCCACTTTAAACCCATATTAACCTATCCGTACGTCTTTAGAATGTGGGAGGAAACCGGAGCACCCGGAGGAAACCCACGCAGACACGGGAGAACATACAGACTCCTTACAGACAGCAACGGGAATTGAACACCGTTTGCTGGTGCTGTAATAGCGTCGCGCTAACCGCTACGCTACCGTGCTGCCTTACTGCTCCCCCCAGCTCTGGCTCCCCTCCACTCTTCCCCTAGCTCTGGAGAAGGTGTCCATGACCCGAAACGTTAACTGGGTTTCTCCTTCCACAGATGCTGCTTGACTGGCTGAGTCCCTCCACCATTTTCTATTCCTGTTTGGGCTATCATCCTCAACAGGACACAATGGGCTGAATGGACTCTTCCTATCCCATCCATTATCTCCGATTGCGCCCCCCCCCACCACAAATGCAAGTTGCTGGAGGTGACACAAGGTCTGGCTCCTTACTTGTACCCGATGTCGTTCCACTGCCGCTCGTCCTGGTGGAAGCGCTGCATGCTCCTCATGTCCGCTGCGCACTCCTGGAAGCTTGTGCAAGGCCGGCTGGGCTCGAAGGTGTGGTGAATGTAGACGTAACGCAGGGGCAGTGCCAGCTCTACGGGCTCACCCCTGAACGGCCTGGCAGCCCACATACACCGGGGAATAATGGCTGGGCACTCTGGAAGAAACAAATCCGCACGGAAGGCACGGTAGTGTAGCGGTTAGTGTAACGCTATTACAGCGCCAGTGACCCGGGTTCAATTCCAGCCGCTGTCTGTAAGGAGTTTGTACGTTCTCCCCGTGTCTGCGTGGATTTCTTCCGGGTACTCTGGTTTCCTCCCACATTCCAAAGACGTACAGGTTAGGAAGTTGTGGGCATTCTATGTTGGCACCGGAAGCGTGGCGACACTTGTGGGCTACTCCCAGAACACTCTACACAAAAGATGCATTTCACTGTGTGTTTCGATGTACATGTGACTAATAAAGATATCTTATCTTACAAGGGTTAAGCCGGGCACAGACAACTTGGGGCAGGGCCACTGAGTAGCACTGTAACCTCCACCAGGTGGTCCCACCACAGACCCTCTCTCCAACTTATGTTAGATATTAGGGGACTCAAGGGCTATGGGGTTGAGGTGAAAGAGCAGCCATGATCTGATTGAATGGCAGAGCAACATAACCCTATTCCTGCTTCATAGTTAATCCCACATTGTTGAGGGGTAGGTCAACAGTAATGCTGCAGCTGGAAGCTCGAGCCCCTGCGGAGTTAGTCGTGGAGTCATACAGCACAGAAAGAGGCTTTGGCCCACCGAATCTGTGCCAGCCATCAAGCACGGCCGTACACTAATCCTACACTAATCCCTTTCATTATTCTCCCAACATTCTCATCAACTCCGACCAGGTTCTACCACTCACCTGGACAATTCACAGAGGACAATTAACCTACCAATCTGGAGCACTCGGGGTGGGGGATCTCACCTGGCCACAGGGAGAACGTGCAAACTCCACGCAGACAGCAGCCAAGGTCAGGATCGAACCTGGGTCACGGAAGCTCTACCTGCACCCTCATAGTCTTTCTGCTTGATTGTGTTCTTCGTTCACTCATTGTAGAGGGTGTTGCTGGCAAGGTCAGAGTTTATTATAGAGTCATACAGCATGGAAACAGGCCCTTCGGCCCAACTGGTCCATGCCAACCAAGATTCCCATCTAAGCTAGTCCCATTTGCCTGCGTTTGACCCATATCCCTCTAAACCTTTCCTATCCATGTACCTGTCTAAGTACCTTGTAAGTATTGTTAATGTACCTGCCTCAACCACTTCCTCTGGCAGCTCATTCCATATACAGACCACCCTCTGGGCGAAAACATTGCCCCTCAGGTTCCTATGAAATCTTTCCCCTCTCACCTTGAACTTATGCCCTCTAGTTCTTGACTCCCCAACCCTGGGACAAAAGACTGTGTGCATTCACCCTATCTTTGCTTTTCATGATTTTATACATGCTTATTGCCCTTGAACTGAGTGCCTTGCTGGCCATTACAAAGCCAAGTTCATTACTATGTGTCTGGAAACACATATAGACCATACTTGTACAGTCTGCAGATTTACTTTTTAAAAGGGCTTTAGTGAATTAGATGGGTTTTACAATCCACTGGTTTCACACACCATTACCTACACTCGCTTCTTACTTCAATTTGCATATAAATTTATAAACTGCCATGTGGGATCTGAACTCTGCCCTGGATTAGTGCCCCAGTAACAGTACCACCACTGTAACTCAGTTCTAAACCTACATTACAGTAATCCAACAGAAGTATAAGTGGGACTGTGAATAAAATATATTTATCACCAGTTTGGTGTTCCAGGTTCCTGAGAAACCAATCGTACTTTCAATGAATCTTTGACAATACCAAGGTTCATCTTGTTTTAGGAACAGAAGAGATAGAAGCAGGAATTTGCCATTTGGCCTCTCGAGCCTGCTCCATCAATAAGATCATGGCCGCTTGCACCAAGGCCTCAGCTCCACCTTCCTGCCCGTTGCCCATAGCCTTGGACTCACTGTGGCCCAGCTCCCTGTCTCAGCCTTCAAGGACTGCACCTCTACAGCTCCCAGTCATAAGGAATTCCAAAGACTCACCACACTCAGAGAAGAATTTCCTCCTGACCGCCCTCCTTGTTCTGAAACTACACCCACTAGTTCTAATTTCAGGTAACCCTCTGTCCTATTTTTCTCTCCTCCTGATCTACCCAGTTCCTCCTACACACACCCCACAGCTTAGCCAACTAGATCCTGTAAGGGAAAACATCCTCATAAGCATCTACCCTGGTTTAATATGGTACATCCACACCTAAGGACTGCAGCGGTTCAAGAAGGCAGCTCACCACCACCTTCTCAGGGGCAATTGGAGAGGGGCAATTAAATGTGAGGTTCCTTCCCGTATCCCTTGAAGAAATAAAAATATGGAGACACAAGAGCCTGCAGATGCTGGAATCTGAAGCAAAAAACAAACTGCTGGAGGAACTCAGAGGGTCAGACAGCATCTATGGAGGGAAATGGACAGTCGACGTTTCGGTTCGAGACCCTTCGTCTGGACTGAAAGATAGAGGGGAGGTAGCCGCTATAAAGAGGTGGAGGGAAGGGGCGGAGCAAGAGCTGGCAGGTGATAGGTGGATCCAGGTGAGGAGGGGTGATAGGCAGATGGAGGAGGGGTGAGTGGGAATGGGAGGTGATAGGTGGAGGCTACGAAGGGCCGCAGATGATGGGATCTGATAGGAGAGGAAGGTGGAGCGTGGAACCAAATAAGGGAGGTGGGGAGGGCAGAGGGGAACCAGTGGGGGGAGTGTGTGGGTGACGGGCAGATGGAGTGGGAGGAGGAGGGGAAAGAACCAGGGTGATGGGGGGGGGGGCTGGGGTGGGTGTAGGAGGAACTGGGGAGATCAGGAGGAGAGAGAAAAGGGACAGAGGGGGAGCAGGTTACCTGAAACTGGACAATTGAATGTTCATGCCGTCGGGATGCAGACTACCCAGGGGGAATAAAAAATGTGTTCGGTTATCATTCTAATGTGCATCGGGCCAAACTAGTCAATGCTGGTCATTTCAATAAAGCCCTTACCGAGATAGCTATGATAAAACTGCTTGACTCCTTGCTCAGATATCTTTCTGAAGGTGTTGAGGTTGAGCTGGTGGAGAACCAAATTGTTCCGTAGGTGGTCCAAGAGGGACACTGCACTTAAGACTTGACTGGTGAAATTACCAAGGTCAAAGGTGGCCTCAAAGTTCTTTCGCCGTGAACTTGCCTTTGGGAGCAGCAGGCTGGGAACCTGACCGTAGTAATCTCTCAGCACGGAGCTGAGTTTGGGCAGTGGGGCTTGGAACTGGGAGAGGAGGTCTCCCAGGATGAAGCCATCCATGCCACCGTTGATCAGAGCACTGGTGGCAGGGGTCCAGGGGCCAGACCCGGTGAAGACATGAGGGGAGTCCACACTGTCCCAGCACCCATCGGGTCCCAGCAACTCTTGGCTTTTGTTCATGTGATGGGACAGGAAGGCCAGCCCCAGGTCCTTGGCCAACGTCAGGGCACAGAGGTTGTCCACAGGAGCAGAGAGGTCCCTAGACACACCTGACAGGGGCTGACTCACCTCTCTCTTCAACCCAGCTTCAATCCCTGCAACGAGGTTCCCCACGGCGACTGTTGTCCCATCTGGAGTGAGGACAACCCCCGTCTCGGTCAAAGGGCCGGCTTGGTGGTTCAGCACCTCCTCGAGGAAGGATAGGTTGGTGTGAGACAGCAGACGTGGCAAGACCACGGGGACTGAGGTCTCCCCAAGGAGAAGGCGACGCAAATCCTGGTCAGATGTTTGAAGGTCGCGGAGAATTTCAGCAACTTTGAGAATGGTCAATGTGGGATCCTGATCTTCCAACTCCTCGATGATGCTTAAAAGATTATCTAGGTGGTAGACTGGTGTTGCTGGGAAGAGAACAAAGATTTTCAGCAGGGAGGAGGTACCCAATGCCCAGCAACGTTATCATGCACTGCTTGGTAACTTGTCTGAGGAATGCATGCAGGAAGGCCCTATGCAGTGATGTGGTGGACCAATCACAGGAAGACCCATACGGTGATGTGGAGGACCAATCACAAGAAGACCCCATGCAGTGATGTGGAGGACCAATCACAGGAAGGCCCATACGGTGATGTGGACATCACATGCAGGCGGATGGGATTAGTTTGGATTGGCATCATGGTCGGCACAGACATCGTGGGCCGAAGGGCCTGTTCCTATGCTGTACTGTTCTATGTTTTAAATGCTGGAAATACTAAGCAGTTCAGACTGCAGTTGTGGGGAGAGAAACAGCTAGCGTTTTAGGTCGAAGACACTTTGTCAGAACTGGGAAGGTTGCTTTGGTCACCTGGTTTTACCCTGAGAACCCCCCACCCTCCCCGTACCCTCCCTCCAGCTGAATGAGCTTCATTTGTCTCCTTCACCTGAAACATTGACTCTGCTTCTCTTTCCACAGAGGCAACCTGACATTTCTGTTTTTATTTCTGCCTGTGATTCTTGCTTGTTTTTCGCTCTTTCCATTAGTACGTCACACACCTCTGCTGTTACCAACACACACCACAAAGAAGCAGAATTTGCACCCAACTACCATGTTAACCCATTTTAGTCTCACCCTACCAGAGATATTCCCTGTGTCCTATCCATCCCTCTGCCACCTTCTCTGCTAGTGGAGACTAACTTGGTTTCTCTCCTGGTTCTAACGAAGGGTCTTGGATCTGAAATGTTAACTATTTCTCCCTCCCACACCACCACCCCCGGCAGCACGTTCCAGGCACCCCCCACTCTCTGTGTAAAAAAACTTGCCCCGCTCATCTCCTTTGAACTTACCCCCTCTCACCTCAAACGCATGCCCTCTAGTATTAGACATTTTGACCCTGGGGAAAAAAAAGCTGTCTCCTCTATCTATGCCTCTCGTAATTTTATAAACTTCTATCAGATCTCCCTGCAGCCTCTGCCACTCCAGAGAAAACAACCCAAGTTTGTTCAGCCTCTCGTTCATAACACCTGCTCTCTAATCCAGACAGTAACCTGATAAACATCTTCTGCACCCTCTCCAAAGTCTCCACATCCTTTCTATAATGGGGCAACCAGAATTGAATGCAGTGGATATTAACTGGCCTGCTGAGTGTTTCCAGCATTTTCTGATTTTATTTCCGATTTTCAGTGTCTGCAGTTTATCTTTTGACTTGCGATATTTTCCTGCACCCTCCCAAGTCAGTGACACACCACAGCTCTGAAGTCCCAAGTTCACAGGACATACCACGGGATAAAGTGGGACTGCTCTGCTGTTGAATTGGAACAGAACTGACCCTCTCCCTTGGTGATTCAGAGGTGTCTGTCATGCAGCAAACGGTGTGACAAATTGTGCTGCAAGTCTGTGTCCCATTAAAACCTGGCTCAAGAAAATGAACTGCCACTCAAGGACAGAGAGCTCACCATTGATGGGCCGGAGCTGTGGGTACAGAACCCAGAGGAAGAGAAAGCCCCATGGAATTCCAATGCCACCAACCATCCTCGCAGTTGACAAAATGAGCAGAAACCTTTGTCCCCTTTATCATTCAGTTCGAGAGTTTGTGCAACGTTGCCTTGAACTTTACTTTCTTTGGTAAACATCTCATTACTTAATTGGCTTTTAATGCAATGCATTTCCATCCCAGTTGGCGAACTCGAACTGAAATGTTTACGCCCATTGATAAGAGTCATAGGGAGTCAGAGACATACAGCACTGAAACAGGCCCTTTGGCCCAACCAGTCCATGCCGACCCAGGGTACCCATTTGAGCTAGTCTCATTTGCCTGCGTTTGGCCCATATCCCTCCAGACCTTTCCTATCCATTTACTTGTCCAGGTGTCTTTTAAATGTAGTTAATGTACCTGCCTCAACTACTCCCTCTGGTAGTTCATTCCATAAACCGACAACCCTCTTGATGAAAATGTTGCCCCTTGGGTTTCTATTAAATATCTCCCCTTAAACCTATGCCCCCTAGTTCTCGATTCCTCTACCCTGAGATGAAGACTGAGTGCATTCACCCTATTTATGCCCCTCATGATTTTATATACCTCTAAATGGTCACTCCTCATTCTGAGCTTTAAGGGAAACAGATTACTCTGAGGCAACGAACAACCTGCTGGAGGATCTCAGAAGGTTGAGCAGCGTCTGGGGGGGGGGGGGGGGGGCGGTGGTGGGAAGGAACTGTTGGTGTCTCAGATTGAAACCCTGCATTAGTACTGAGAGGGCAGATGGTTAGTATAAAGAGGAGGGGGGGGGGGTGACCATAAGATATGGAAGTAGAATTAGGTCATTCAGCCCATCAAGTCTGCTCCACCATTCAATCACGGTAGTGTAGCGGTTAGTGTAACGCTTTACAGCGCCAGCGACCTGGGTTCAATTCCGGCTGCTGTCTGTTAGGAGTTTGTACATTCTCCCCGTGTCTGCATGGGTTTCCTCTGGGTGCTCCGGTTTCCTCCCACATTCCAAAGACGTACGGGTTAGGAGCTGTGGGCATGCTATGTTGGTGCCGGAAGCGTGGCGACACTTGCGGGCTGCCCCAGAACACTACACAAAATATGCATTTCACTGTGTGTTTTGATGTACATGTGACTAATAAAAATATCTTATCATGGCTGATTTATTTCAACCTCATTCTCCCAGTAACCCTTAACCCCCTTACCAATCTAGAACCTATCAATCTCTGCCTTAAATGCACCCAATGACTTGGCCTCCACAGCCCTCTGTGGCAACGGATTCCACAGATTCACCACCCTCTGGATGAAGAAATTCCTCCTCGTCTCAGTTTCGAAGGGACGTCCCTTTATTCCGAGACTGTCTCGGATGTCCTGGACTCTCCTACTGATGGAAACATCCTCTCCACATCCACTGTGGTGAGACAGGAGCCTCAAGCTGACACCACTCTCCCTCTGCTCTTTATACTGGTCATCTCCCCTCTAAGTCTCGATGCAGGGTTTCAACCCAAAACATAAACAGTTCCTTTCCCACCCCCTCTCTCACCCCCACAGATGCTGCTTGACCCGCTGAGTTCCTCCAGCAGATTGTTTGTTGCTCCAGATTCCAGAATCTGCAGTCTCGTGTGTCTCCACAATTATGGGAGGTGTGCATGCAACAGTCACTAGGCAGCAGTCTGAGGTTGCCTCGACCCAGACTGCACCCATTCAGCGGAGATAGAATTGACCGCTTCCTCTGGGTCAGTTCTCGTAGAACCTCAGTGGTCACCAATTACAATGGAAGAGCTGTAATACTTTGTTTCTCAGACTGCTGTTTCCCAGCTGACTGATGCAAAGCAAAGAATGGGCTTCTGGAGGAACTCAACGGGTCAGGCAGCATCTATGGAGGGAAATGGACAGTCGATGTTTCAGGTTGAGACCCTTCATCAGGACTGAAAGAGTAGAGGCGAGACCACCCGGGTCATTCTCTCTTCTTCTATTAGGTAGAAGATACAGGAGCCTGAGGGCACGTACCACCAGGCTCAAGGACAGCTTCTACCCCACTGTGATAAGACTATTGAATGGTTACCTTATACGATGAGATGGACTCTGACCTCACAATCTACCTTGTTGTGACCTTGCACCTTATTGCACTGCACTTTCTCTGTAGCTGTGACTCTTTACTCTGTACTGTTATTGTTTTTACCTGTACTACCTCAATGCACTCTGTACTAACCCAATGTAACTGCACCGTGTAATGAATTGACCTCTACGATCAGTACGCAAGACAAGTTTTTCACTGTACCTCGGTACAAGTGACAATAATAAACCAATTCCAATAAAGAGGGGAGGGGTAGAGGCGAGGCAAGAGCTGGCAAGTGACAGGTGGATTCAGATGAAGTGGGGCATATTAGCAGATGGTGGGGGCAGAAAGGGTGATGATAGCAGAGGCCGGGAGGTGATAGGTGGAGGCAACAAAGGGCTGCAGGGTATGGAATCCGATAGGGGGGGAAGTTGGAGCATGGAAGCAGATAAGGGAGGTGGGGAGGGCAGATGGGAAGAGTTGGGGGTGGGACCCAGTGAGAGGAGTGTGTGGGTGATGGGCAGCTGGAGTGGGTGGGAGATACCTGAAATATTTCATATTTTGCATGCAACATAGGAAGAGGCCATTTGGCCCATCATGTCTGCTGGCTCACAATGCAATCCCATTCCACTATTTTTTCCTGTGACCTATTCTCTCCGCACTCTCATCAACTTCTCCCAGATACCACCACCCGCCTACGTCAGGGGTAATTTACAGGGTCCAATTAACCTACCAATCTTTGGGATGTGGGAGGAATCCACGGGGAGAACATGCAAATGCCACTCAGATATTGTTGGAGGTCAGGATTGAACCTGGGTCTCTGGACCTGTGAGGCAGTGGCACTACCAGCTGCACGACTGAGCTGCCCCATAGTCCCTGCTCCCTCACTCAAACTATCTCCAGCCCTCCAAACTCTCTGGGGCCTCTGCATCTTTCCAATTGTCTGAATTTGACTGCACCACCAATAATGGCCGTGACTTCAGCTGCCAAGACCCAACCTCTGGATTTCCCTCCTTAACTTCCCATCTGTCTCTCTCTCTCCTTGAAACCTCTTCAGTCACACTAGCGACCCCTCTGTTTCAATATCTCTGCTTGTGACTTGCTGTCAATTTTTTTTTAATTGCTGCTCCGGGTGTTTTGCTGCATTGCAGGTGCTATGTGAATGAAATTGTTGTAACAGTCTGCGAAGACAGGTGGCTATAATCCCACCGGGGCCACAAGGTGACTCTGCAGTACAATTCCTAGTTTCCCAAACTCCACAAAACTTTTCCAGAAGTTTTCAGTCATGGATAGAGCTTGGAATCTGCTGCTTACTGGAGTCCATTTACCTCAAGGTGTCTTGATTTTACTACAATAGGGCTTTATTTTAGTTAGAAAACTTCCACACAGAGGGGCTCACCCAGGTTGACACAGTACTTAGCAAGGGACGATACTGAGATTCCTTGCAATGGATTGAAAAGTAAACGGGTTTTCTCCCTCTTTGGCCTGGTTGATGTGTTACTGAAGCATCTTAAAGGGCTGCTTTAATGCCATTCCACATCAGGCATTAAACCAAAGTCCATCTGCTCTCTAAGGAGGACGCCAACATCCCATGACACAATTTTGTAAGACCATAAGATATAGGAGCAGAATTAGGCCATTTGGCCCATTGAGTCTGCTCCACCATTCAATCATGGCTGATTTGTTTAAACCCCATTCTCCCTATAACCCTTTACTCCCTTACCAAATCAAGAACCTATCAAATGCACCCAGCGACTTGGCCTCTACAGCCCTCTGTGGCAATGAATTCCACAGATTCACCACCCTCTAGCTGAAGAAATTCCTCCTCATCTCAGTTTTAAAGGGACATCCCTTTATTCTGAGGCTGTGCCCACGGATCCTAGACTCTCCCACTACTGGAAACATCCTCTCCATGTCCACTCTATCCAGGGCCTTTCAGTATCTGGTAGGTTTGAATGAGATCCCCCCTCATCCTTCTGAACTCCATCGCATACAGGCCCAGATTCAGAGAGCATACTGTAGAGTCTTACAGCATGTTAACAGGCCATTCAGTCCAACTCGTCCATGCCAACTGTGTTACCCAGCGAGCTAATCCCATCTGCCTGTGTTTGGCCCATAGCCCACTACACCGCTCCTATCCATGTACTTATCTAGATGGCCTTAAGTGTTGCTCATGTGCCCGCCTCAACCATTAGTTCTGGCAACTCATTCCAAATACGCATCACCCTTTTGGTGAAGAAGCTGCCCCTGATGTCCATTTTAAATCTCTCGCCTCTCATCTTAAACCCATGCCTCTTGTTTTAAGCACCTCCTCCCTGGGAGAAAGACTATGTGCTTACAACCTGTCTATGCCCCTCATGATCTTGTACACTCTATCAGGTCACCCCTTAATCCCCTCATCAAATACTCCTCATATTTTAAGCAAGCTTTCTGAAAAGCAGAGGGAGTTCTCTCCTGCGTGTTAACCTATATCCACAATATCGACATTACAATAGCCAAATATGAATTTCTGGACTAAGTTCAACCAATGTTCTGGCCAACTTGTGTACCACTCTTATTACCTTATTGAATAACTTTGTCCCCCCCTCGCTCTCTCTCACACACATACACACAGGCAGCATTTAAGGCACACAATGTTTAATCAAATTCACCAATAAACATACAATACGCACTACTGTACTACTGACTGATAAGTAGACCACAGTGAGTGGCTAGGCTGGTTAAATCAATTCCTAAGATATATCAATCCTTCAAAAAAAAGAGGTAAACTGTTACAAGCTAGTGAAATCAATCATCTTCTACTAACTTCCACTTATGTCAGTTTCAATCAAGATTAAAGTTTCCCAACTTATACCCATTTTTGGTCAGAACATCCCGTTCTTGTTCATCAATGGAAATAAAGTGGCTTTGACACATTCTTACAGCTAAACATTAAACTTGTGCTTCTGACAATAAAGTCCAGAGTGTTTTCGTTCTGGCTAACTCCAGGCCAAGTTGTTGAAGACTCTTTCAATCAATTTCCCACTGTAAATAGAGTCAAAAATAAAATCAACAATTCCTATGAGTTTTTAATATTCCTTGAAGTAGAGATCACATTCTGCATGTGGAGAAAACACGTTTCTTCTGCTGGAGTTGGGATGCAGAAAGCATTGTGAATTAACCTACTAGTTCTTGGTTGCAGTCTCTGCTAAGAATTATCTTTTACCTTCTTTCAGCTCCACTGAATTATTTCTGTCTGGACGTAGGCATTTGATTGTTGAGGGGTATCTGAAAAGATACTCGAAATGAGGGTCCTTCCTTCTATCCCTGTGAGATGGTGTGGAGAAAGTCAGGCAGGTGGACACAGTTTTGCCAGCACTGGTCCCTGCTTCGCCCTGACGGTGGGGGAGCTGGTCTCGGTGGGAGATCGGCTTCCCCCACCTGCCCTGCTATAGCTGGCCCAGGGCCAGAGGGAGAAGGGGAGCTTGCCTGTGAGCGACGAGTTGCGCTGAGCATCAGGGACAGACAGAGCAGCTGTGGAGCAGCGTACGGCTGGAATCTCAAGAGAGTGACACCAACCCTTTGTGCTTGAGCAGAGATGTGACTGTCGATGCAGAGGTCGGTCAGTGCTGCAGGTGGGCTGAGTCGTGTTGGGGTATCAACCCACACTCAGGAGCTCCCTGCATTATCCCTCACTGTTATTCCTTCAATCACCAAGTCAGCTCCTCTCTTTGTGTGGGGAGAGCTTCTGAGTTGACAGAAAATGGGCGGAAGGAATGAATGCCCCAGAGCTCCACATCACTGAACAACCCCAGATAGAGTCACACAGACACAGGGGTGTGTGAGCCAGCAAGAATCCTGGACAAACTTCTCTCAATTCAACAAATTATTTCCTGGCAGCAGCTCTATTCCTCACACTGAGGGAAGTGCCTTAAACGGACCGAGTTTGAGGAAGCTGACTTGCTTCTGCTGTACCCGCTGAATGCTGAGCTGAATCCAAGACCGACTGACGCGATCCAGAGCAGCGGGCACAGCAGGATCCCGAAACAGCAGTGAAAGTGCACACTCGCATACACACACACAAATCTGCAGACACAGATGCATGCAAACACAAAGAATCGAGACATACAGGGAAATATCCAGGTTCTCTCACTGAGATACACACACACACACAGACATAAATCCCCAGACATGTACAGGGAAATCCCAGACACACACACACACACACACACACACATACAAAAATCACCCTCCCTCCACACAAACATCCTTACACACATACAAAAATTAACCCCCTCCACACACATATATACACACACAAACATCCTTATACACATACAAAAATCAACCCCCTACACACACACACACACACACATCACGGACACACAGAGGAATCCCCAAGTATGCACACACACGAATATACAGGCACATGCACATGGACACAGAATCCCCAGCCTCATGTAGGCACAGAAAAATACCCAAACACACAAAATATCCAGTAACACACACATACACACACCACGCGGAGAAGCAGGGAATTGGCTGCCGCACTACTGTACACCGAGGGTGTAGATTAATAGGGGAAACACAAGGGGAAACTGAACCATGATGGCTGCAGGCAGAGAGCGGGACGTGGTTTGAAGCCAGCATGACTGCAGGGAGAGTCAGTGACTGTTACTTTTATGCCTCATCTCACTTCCAGCGGCTGGCATGTTGACAGGACGTTGTCCCAGAGCAGAGACTGCAGTGCAAGAATTCCTTATTTGTACGCTTCCTGCTTTTGAATCAGACCCGTGGATTCCCACTCCATGGGCATCAGTAGGCAGTTGCACGTTGGTTCTGAATTCCTGATTTTAGATCCGGCTCCAGGAACACTGGTCCCGACTGTGGGTTGGGAGCCCGGGTCGTGATTTATTCCAGAGCTACTCAGAGACCCGGAATTCAACATCAGTGGCCAAATAGTGTTTCAGTCCACAGGAGCTTCTTTTCCTGCTTGGTGCACAGTTTATATCCCAGATCTTCCCCCATCTTTCCTGTAATTCAAGTTTACTTTGTTAACATGCCAGAATTGGCTTCCTAATCTAAAGATGATAATTCCCGGCCAGAATCATCTCATAGACTTTCCTGTCTAAAGGGATGTACTTGCACAGTTTTGAATCGAGGAAGAAGAGCTTGTCCTGCGTCTGATGTGGGTCGAAACCTTGTTTGCGTAGCCTGGTCTTCTGAATCTTGAAAGTACCTGGAACGATAAAGAGATCCCAGTTCACGTGGGGGTCACTTTCAGTCTCCGAATACGCTTCAACATTCCAATCCTGCTGGAAGCACTCACTTCCACGTTTTCGGGAAAATCTGCCCGTGGATGTCCACCAGGAGACCAGACGCTGTGGCCATGCTGATCAAAGGTAAAGGACTCAGCAGTCAGACAGGGTGAGGAGAGGGAAGCACAGCCGATGGCTACAGAAGCAGACTCGTGGGCTGAAGGGCCTGTTTCTGTGTTGTGTGCCTATGTAACTCAGTGGAGACACAAGAGACTGCAGATGCTGGAATCTGGAGTAACAAACAATCTGCTGGAGGAACTCAGCGGGTCAGGCGGCATCTGTAGCTGGATAGGAATCGTTGACAGGAGTTGAACTAAAGCAGGGTTTTGACCCGAAACGTTGACAAATCCTTTCCTCCCTCACAGATAGAACATAGAACAGTACAGCACAGCAACAAGCTCTTCAGCCCATGATGTCTGTGCTGAACATGATGCAGAATTAAACTAAATTTCTTCTGCCTGCACATGATCCAAATCCCTCCATTCCCTGCATATTTATATGTCTAACAAACACCACCATTATAACTGCTTCCACCACCACCCCTGGAGCCTGTTCCAGGCACCCACCACTCTCTGTTTAAAAAATAACTTGCCCCACACATCTCCCTTAAACTTTCCCCCTTTCACCTTAAATGCATGTCCTCTAATATTCTACCCTGGGGAAGAGATTCTGACTGTTTACCCTATCTGTGCCTCTTATAATTTTATAAACTTCTATCAGGTCTCCCCTCAGCCTCCGACGCTCCAGAGAAAACAACCCAAGTTTGTCCAACCTCTCCTTATAGCTCATACCCTCTAATCCAGGCAGCATCCTGGCGAATCTCCTCTGCACCCTTTCCAAAGCCTCCACATCCTCCCTGTAATGGGCCATCCAGAATTGCACACAATACTGAGGTTCACGGTCAACAGGAGGGGATTTTGTTCTGGCAATAGGATGCAAGTGAGATGGAAGATGCAGTTAAAAATCAGATCAGCCATGATCAAAGCAGATGGTGGAACAGGGCATGAAGGTCAATGAAAATGAAGAAAAAATGCAAATGCAGGCAATCGGAAATAAAGCAGGAAATGGTCAGGCAGCATCTGTGGAAGAGGAAATATAGCCAACGTTTTAGGTCTGAGAGCCCTTGTCAGAAAGGATCTTTGGCTTGAAGCGTTGACATTGCCTCTCTCTCCACAGATGCCGCCCGACCCGCTGAGTGTTTCTGTTTTTGTATTAGGACAAAGGCCAGCAGGCTCCTCCTCCTCCTCCTAATTCTCCTGTGGGTGACCAGAGGAAATTGAAGCCAGCTCAGTCAAAGACCTTGCAAGGCCAGAGGGGGAGGCTGCTCTTCCCTGCTTCTCGGGAGAGTGGGGTCTCAAATGCTCCTTGTCCGCTCTCTGGGGAAGCTGTCTGGTGTAGTGAGCTTGAATCTGGTGTGTTCCACCCCCAGTATCCACTCTTAGCTCCACCTCTCTCCGTTATTCTGTTATTGTCACTTCAGCATTTCTTTTTGCTCTACTATCTTTGTACCATTCTGCTGTTTTGCACTGGTCGTTGTATTTAACGTTGTATTTACTATTACCAAGTATACTGTTTACTCTTCACGTGAGCTAGGAATTTCATTGCAACACACAAAGGCTCTGGAGGAACTCAGTGGGTCAGGCAGCATCCGTGGAGGGAAGTGGACAGTCGACGTTTTGGGTCGAGACCCTTCATCTGGAACTGGCCAGTCTGGTTGAAGGGTCTCAACCTGAAATGTCGACTGTCCATTTCCCTCCATAGATGCTGCCTGACCCGCTGAGTTCCTCCAGAGCCTTTGTGCGTTGCTCCAGATTTCCAGCAGTCTCTCGTGTCCCCGAATTTCATTGCACTTTGGTACACTTAACATCTAATCTAATCCAGAAGAGATGGGGCTCTTCTGCTGGGGTGACGTGCACTGAGTGGTGGACGGGGAAGGGGGAGGGAATGAAATTGGACACCAATCCCCCACCCCAACCACACAGGAGGGTGTACAACACATGGCCTGAGGTACATACTTGTGGTGTCGACGGCAGGGAGGATGCGAAGGAACACAGGCCTGGCATAAGGGGGAAGCACTGCCATCAGCTCCTGGTACAGGTGCCCGGGGTCAACCTTGTCGTCGGGATCCGCAATCGCAGCCATTCCAGCCTTCCCTTCCACGCCTGGCGGGAGAACGAGAGAGAACGCAAAAAAGTAAAATTGAGCGCTGCGGGCACTGGAGACCTGAAAAGGGAATGATGAACAGTCAACAGGCCGGGCAATGCCTGTGAAGAGGCAGCCAATGCTCCCAGTCCGCAACCCTTTGTGGGAGTGTCGGGGTGGCGCCTCAGACCCACGGGCACCAAGTGTCAGTTCTGCTCCTCCCTGACTGACTGGGATTTCGCCCTCACCTTACTGTGGGCTGCAGCCCACGAGAGGGACGGGGTCGGAGCATTGCTTCCGTTCCCTCTGCCGCTCGTCGCTTGAAACGGAGGAGACGGGGGGTGGGGGGGAGCGCCATTGCCGTGTCCGACTTTGCAGCCACAGGGATCCTCGGAACGTAACCCAAATGGCGGCTGGCGTGATGTTGTACCAGTGATGGGGTTGGGGGCCATGGTACCAGCTTTCCACCCAATGGCCGAAGTGCTCCCCTCCTCCTTTCCCCAGTAGGAATTCCCAGTCCTCACTCTCCACCAGTGGGATTTGGTATCTCCTGGTTCCCAACCACCTAAGCAGGGGCAGTAGGACCTCCCAGTCCCTAACCCCATCACTGAAGGCGCAGTAGGACCTCCCCGTCCCCAACCCCATCACTGGAGGGGCAGTAGGACCTCCCCGTCCCCAACCCCATCACTGGAGGGGCAGTAGGACCTCCCAGTCCCCAACCCCATCACTGGAGGGGCAGTAGGACCTCCCAGTCCCTAACCCCATCACTGAAGGCGCAGTAGGACCTCCCCGTCCCCAACTCCATCACTGGAGGGGCAGTAGGACCTCCCCGTCCCCAACCCCATCACTGGAGGGGCAGTAGGACCTCCCAGTCCCCAACCCCATCACTGGAGGGGCAGCAGAACCTCCCCGTCCCCAACCCCATCACTGGAGGGACAGTGGGACCTCCCAGCCCCTAACCCCATCACTGGAGGAGCAGTAGTTGTGTGGCTACCCTTCCAATAGTTCCCCAAGCACTGACTCCCAGGACAGGCAACGCAACAGCATGCTGGAGGAACCTCCCCAGATGGGATGCCACTTGCTCAAGGGAAGAATAAATATGGAATGTGTCCACAACCCAGCAACGGACACAGCAGGGAGTGAGCCCCCTGGTTCAGGCACCTGTTAACCCCAGTCTTTGTAGTAAGGTGGGGTGGGGACTGTAACCCGGGGTCCTGCCTACCTGGCACTTGCACGCCATACACCGCCACGTCGGTCATGTTTAGCAGGTGGCTAAGAGTGCCCTCCACCTCCGTGGTCGAGACGTTCTCCCCCCGCCACCGGAAAGTGTCTCCGCTTCGGTCCTTGAAGTACATGTAGCCCAGTTCGTCCATCACTAGAACATCACCTGAGGGACATGAGAAACAGGACACTGGAATTCAACGGCACGTTGGGACCTCCCAGTCCCCAATCTCCATCACTGGAGGGGCAGCAGGACCTCCCAGTACCCATCAAAGATCAGGGTCTCCCAACAGCCAGAGTGAAGGGAAGGACGATCAAGGAAATCCCAAGCTCCTGGAGGATGCAGACACAAGCCAGCTGGGAAATCCACACACAGCAAGATCCCACAAACCCATTATTGGTGGTGCAAAAAAAAAATCTGCTGGAGGAACTCAGCAGGTCGAGCAGCATCATTGGAGGAAAGGAACTGTTGACCTTTGGGGTCGAAAACCTGCATCAGGACTGAGAGTGGAGAGGGAAGATCATTCCTTCACCCCCACAGACGCTGCTCGACCCGCTGAGTTCCTCCAGCAGTTTGTTTGTTGCTCCAGATTCCAGCAGCTGCAGTCTCTTGTGTCTCCATTATAGGAGGTGTTGGGCAGGGCACCCATTCCGTGAACACCACCACAGGACCTCTCGCTCCAACGGGGAGGTGGAGATCACGATCGGTGACTCGGAGGGTCCCGCTCCAGAACATCAGCCTGGAACAGAACAAATCCACGAGCCACGACACGCTCAGAGCTGGACCCACCAAGCCACACCTTTGCGAAGGGTGGCCCCAGGAAATTGCCAGTGACACCTCGGAACGTCCCAGGTGGTTTTACAGCCAAAAAGCCTCTTTCTATTTACAGTCTTGTCACTGCAGCCAATTTGTGCTCCCATGATCGAGAGTCAGCGACCAGCATAGTCTGCTTAATGGTGTTAACTGAGCAATAAATATTAACCGGGGCACCAGACTGAACTTGCCTGCACTTTTCGAAATGGGAAAAGTCAACTGGCCCTCAGTTTAACATCTCATCAAGGTGGCATCACAGACAGTGCAACATTCTCTCTGTAACTGCACTGGGATTATCGGCCTGGATTATGGTTGCCTCAGTCACAGGAATGGGGCTGACTCCAGGTTCGAGAGTGTGATGATCAGGAAAGAATTGCAGATACTGGAAATCTGAAACAGAAAATGCTGGAAACACTCAGCGGGTCAGGCAGCATCTGTGGAGAGAGACACTGTTAATGTTTCAGATCAGAGACTCTTTGTCAGAATTGGAAAAGAGAGAAAATAAGTTAGTTACGTTACAGGGAAGGGGAGGACTTCAACTGAAACTAACTTGTTTTCTCTGTTTCCCGGTTGTGATGAAGGGTTTTCAACCCGAAACGTTAACCCTGCAGGGTCAAGACCTGAAACATCAACTCTTCCAACATTGGCTCTTGAACATCGACCATCCCTCTGCCTCCACAGATCCTGCTCAATCCACTGAGTTCCTCCAGCAGTATGTTTTTTTGGTCCGGATTCCAGCAGCTACAGTGTCTGATGTCTCCGCATTAACTCTGTTGCTCCATCCATGGATGCTGCCCGACTTGCTGAGCATTTCCAACATTCGCTGCATCTTTTACACGACTCGACAGGGTGTTGGACACAGCTGGGTTTGGGGACCAGGAGAACAGTGCGTGAATTACTTGCTGCTCCCTGGTTTCACTGTCTGCAGCGTCTCGGGTGTCCGTACCTGACAGGTAGGCGCAGTCTCCTTTCTTAAACACATTGTACGCAATCT
Source organism: Pristis pectinata (assembly GCF_009764475.1). NCBI lineage: Eukaryota > Metazoa > Chordata > Chondrichthyes > Rhinopristiformes > Pristidae > Pristis > Pristis pectinata. The sequence continues at coordinate 10,525,815 of NC_067435.1, read as the reverse complement.
TCTCATTTGTGGCAGACTCGTTGGCGTATCCGTCGAAGCGGCGGAGCGGGTCATGCTGGTTTATCCGACCGACAAGCTGTCCTGGCTCCCCTGAGGCACAAATGGTGGACATCAATGAGCTCCAGTGATCCACAGGATCTTTCTTTTTACAATATTTTTATTAATCCCGCAAAGAAAATACAGAGTACATGAATCAAAAAGGTAAAAGTACCACTAAATATATTGTGTTAAATCATACCTGGATTCACAATACTCTATATTAATAATCACATGATAATTAATAACGAATAAATTGGTATAATTTTATTATAAAAAAAATCTAAACCCACTACCAAGACCGAAGCTATTTAATAAAGAAAAAGGACGAGGAAAAACCCTTGACACATGGCGATATCAGCCAATATCTGTATTTTAGCCACCAAATCAAAGGTTTTGAAAATAATTCAAATAAGGTCCCCACAGCGTTTGAAAATCTAAGTTAGATTCAGAAATTGAACAGCGGATCTTCTCTAAATTTAGGTATGACATAACATCACGTAACCATTGAGCATGAGTAGGCGGAGTGACTTCCTTCCATTTAAGCAACACAGCTCTCCTGGTTATAAGAGAAATAAAAGCCAGAATGTGTAGATCAGAAGCCTCCAAAGTTATATCTTTTTCTCCAACAATCCCAAATAAGCGATCCACAGGATCCACACCATCCCCAGCCCCGGGACGGAGAGACAGTGAGCCGCTGTGAACACAGAGACACTTCCATTTCTACAGCCTCTCCCTGTATCAGCACATCTCATGCGCCACACAACCAATGATGGACGTATTGTGTCAAACAGGAAGTACAGAAGTCCCACATCACCAAGTTCAGAAAGTATCCTGGCCTGATACACAATTCCAACGCACAGGAACACAATAGGACACAGAGCGTAGTGGACACAGCCTGGTCCATCACAGCCACAGCCCTCCCCACCATTGACAGCATCTGCAGGAGGTGCTGCCTCAAGGATCTATCATCAAAGATCCCCACCATCCGGGTCATGCCCTCTTGTCATTGCTACCATCAGGCAGGAGGTACAGAACCCTGAAGTCTCACTTCATCAGGTTCAGAAACAGCTACTTTCCTATAGCCATCAGGTTCTTGAACCGACCTGCAGAACCCTAACCCTACCTCAGCAACGGAATACTGCAGACCACCTCTAGCACTGCCGTGGGCCCATCTCTGTGTTTTTATGCACTAAGGTCTTGTTTTTGCAGTCTTTTTTCCCTCTCTCTTTACTGTCTTGTATAATTTATATTCTGTGTGTTGCTTGTATCTACGTACCTTTGATGTTGCTGGAAACAAGTTTTCATTGTACCTGTACCTCGCCATACTTGTGCACATGACAATAAACTTGACTTGGCTTGACTTGACTCAAGAGCACAGGAACAGGCCTGGTTAGCCCGTCATGTCTATGCCATCCATCATGTACTAAAAAAGCGGTGACCGTTGTAGTGAAGGAAATGTTTGCTGGTTAGTGAGTTCAGGAACACACCTCGTGGGGAGGCTGCACTCCCTCACTCTGACTTCAATGGTGAGGGAAGTCACAGATGCAATTCTGCATAGCTCCAGCAGATGGTGACAAACTCACATCAGGAGGACAGCCCTGAAGCTCAGCTCAAAGTACCAGGGCTGAAAGTGAAGCAAGTTTAAATAGATCTAATCTGGCCAGATGCAATGTGCAGCACAGAGCGAGTGACTTTATTTCCCCCCTTTTTGTAATACATATTAGTGATAATGCAGAGGGCATGATAAAGAAGTTAGCAAATGATACAAAAATTGGTTGAAAGCTTTTGCTATCAGGATAGTTTGATCAGTGAAGAAATGGGATTTAATTCACTGAAGTGTGAGATAATGCATTTGGAGAGCTGCAAAACTACAAGGAAATATACAATAAGTGGGAGAATTCTGAGGGTTGTGGAGGGGCAGAGGACCTTGGAGTGTACGTCACAGATCCTCAAAGGTAGGTCATGTTAATAAGGTACATGATGCTTTGCTAGCTGAGACACAGGGAGATTGGAACTGTATTCAACACCCTTTAGACTGCAGTTGGAGTACTGCGTACAGTTCATGTCATCCCATTAAGATGTAAGATTTCTTTATTAGTCACATGTACATCAAAACACACAGTGAAATGCATTTTTTGCATCGAGTGTCCTGGGGAGCAGCCCGGAAGTGTCGCCACGCTTCTGGCACCAACATAGCATGCCCACAACTTCCTAACCCGTACGTCTTGGAATGTGGGAGGAAACCGGAGCATCTGGAGAAAACCCACGCAGACACATGGGGAGAACATACCAACTCCTTACAGACAGCGGCGGGAATTGAACCCGGGATGCTGGCACTGTAATAGCGTTATGCTAACTGCTACACTAAGAGATGAGGCTGAGATGGAGAGAATTTAGAAGAGATTTACAAGGATGTTGCCAGGACTGGAAAACTGCAGTTATGAGGAAAGATTGGATAACCCGGGATAGCCTCTTTGGATCAGAGAAGTGCGAGGAGAGACTTAATCGAGTGTATAAAATTATGAGGATCCAGATAAACAAGAATTACATATATTCTGACTGGTTGCATCTCAGCCTGGTATGGAAACTGCAGTGCACAGGAATGCAAGAAGCTACAGAGAGTGGTGGACTCAGCCAGTGGAGGACTGATGAAGGGTCTCGGCCCAAAACATTGACTGTTCATTTCCCTCCATAGATGCTGCCTGACCCACTGAGTTCCTCCAGCATTTCGTGTTGCTCCAGATTTCCAGCATCCGCAGTCTCTCTTGTGTCTCCATGCCCTCTTCTCGTTGCTGCCATCGGGCAGGAGGTACAGGAGTCTGAGGACCCACAGCTCAACAACAGCTTCTTCCCCACGGCCATCAGATTCTTGAATTGACTTGAAGATTCTAACACTACCTCGGACTATATTTCTTCTAACTCTCCCTCAACTTGCACTAATGTCATTGATTATTTTATCATGTAAATTATGTATAAATTATATTAATTTAAGTCTATGTTAATTTACGTTTGTCATGTTTGTAATGCACTGGTCAAATCACGTAGATGCCACGGCCAAGAAAGCTCACCAGTGCCTCTACTTCCTCAGGAGGCTAATGAGATGGACTCTGTCCTCACGATCTACCTTGTTGTGACCTTGCACCTTATTGCACTGCACTTTCTCTGTAGCTGTGACACTTTACTCTGTACTGTTATTGTTTTTACCTGTACTACCTCAATGCACTCTGTACTAACTCAATGTAACTGCACTGTGTAATGAATTGACCTGTACGATCGGTATGCAAGACAAGTTTTTCACTGTACCTCGGTACAAGTGACAATAATAAACCAATACCAATACCACTGTACTGCTGCTGCAAAAAGCTAATTTTCATGGCATTTATACTCTGGGTATGTATGCCCATGACAATAAACTTGAACTTGATAGCAGAAAGGTGAAAAGTGAATGGACATAGGGTTTTGGAACCCAATGTTACTGACAGAGGCCGAAACACTCATCACACTTACATGGAAAATAGGAGCAGGAGGAGGCCATTCAGCCCCTTCAGCCTGTGCTACCATTCAATATGATCATGGCTGATCATCCGATTTCAGTCCCCTGTTCCAGCTTTCTCCTCAAACAGTATCCCTGATCCCTCTTTGTAAAGGGTACTGGATGTGAACTTGAAGAGCTGTGAGCTGGGATGTACAAACCAATGCTGGAAGGTGGGATTTAGACGAATTGCTCTATTCTGAACAGCACGGACAAGATGGGCTGAACTGGCTCCCAGCTGTAACAGCTCCGTGACTGGATTGCGGGGGTTAACGCTCTGCTGTAGGAGTGGAAATAAATCCTCACATCCCTTTCAGGACATCAACAGCAATTCACAGCAGATGAAACTCTTAGTATAGTCGCTGCTGTATTAAAGGGACGGTGGCAGCCCATCTATGCACAGCAGGATCCCACAATGACTGGATCATGCGTCTTGCTGCTCAGGGATAAGTACTAGCCGTGGGATCATTGACATCCACCTGAAAGCGCACGCAGAGCCTCAGATTACGTGGAAGATGGTGCCTCTGAGAGTGAGGCACTCCTTTGGTTCTGCAGTGGATTGGTGACCTACATACCCTGGTGTGGGCAGTTAAGCACACAACCTTCTGACATGCGGCTGGGGCAGATTGGTGGGGCAGTGATTAACCCTACAGCTCCAGCGACCCAGGTTCGATCCTGACCTCGGGCGCTGTCTTGAGTGGAATCTGCATGTTCTCCCTGTGACTGCATGGATTTCCTCAGCGTGCTCCGGTTTCCTCCTGCATCCCAAAGACCGGCTGACTGGTAGGTTGTCCGTAAATTATTCCTACTGTTGGTGAGTGGAGTAGTGGGGTGGGGGGGGGGGGTTTGTTAATGGGTGCGTGGGAGAGCGCAGTGTATCAGGAAATGTGAGGGAATGGGTCTAATGGGACTGCCCTGACAGTCAGCATAGAATTGACGGGCTGAATGGCCTACGCTAGGAAAAATACGAAAATAAAACATGAGAGGTTGGCACGGTGCCAGTACGTCAGGGAGAGGTGCGGTGGCTAACACTCATCTCCGTCCCTCACCCCCTGCTGACCAGCCCCCCCCAACACTCCCCTTACCTGGTTTGCAAGGCACACACAGCCCCCCGGGACCACGGATCAGCTCCAGGGTGTCTTCGTTCACCTTCACCAGGTGGATGGGGTAGACGCGGGGCAGGATCCGGCTGTTGAAGCCGCAGGCCCCCACCTGTGGAGACAAGTGCGCTGGGTGTCAGCGTCCAGCAGACCCGATGGCGAGCAACAACACGGAAACGTGCAGCCGCTCCTGGTGTCCCCTCGGACCCAGTGGACAGTCAGATCCGGCAACTTCCCAAATTACCCTCAGGTCCTGTGTACCTCGGGGAGAGCCGGAGGCGGGGGAGTGGGAGGGGTTAATCTCCAGACACATTGAGCTCCTGAGGAGTCTGCAGCCTCACAGAGCCCGGAGGACTGTTTCCCTGGTGCAGACAGTCTGGCACACATGGTTGTACAATCAACCACACTCAGGGGTCCTGGGACTGAAGGAGGTAAGAATCACACAGTACTGTCCCCTCTCTCTCCAATAAGGCACATGCACAGATTTAAAACTTCTACAGATGCACTGTTGAAAGTATCCTGACTAGTTGCATTATGGCCTGGTTCAGCAATTCCAATGCACAGGAACGCAAGGGGCTGCAGAGAGTGGTGCACACAGCCCGGTCCATCACGGGCATGGACCTCCTCACCATTGACAGCATCTACAGGAGGCGCTGCTTCAAGAAGGCAGCATCTATCATCAAGGATCCCCATCAACCGGGCCATGCCCTCTTCTCTTTGCTACCGTCAGGCAGGAGGTACAGAAGCCTGAAGTCCCACACCACCAGGTTCAGAAACAGCTACTTTCCTACAACCATCAGGTTCTTGAACTGACTTGCACAACCCTAACCCTACCTCAGCAACAGAACACTACGGCATACTTCTTGCACTACTGTGGACTTGTCTCTGATTGTGTTTGTTGTACTAACGTCTTGCTTTTGCACAGTCTTTTTTCCTCTCTCCTTTCACTGTCTTATATAATTTATGTATAATTATGTTTCTGTGTGTTGTCTGTACCTAAGTTCCTCTGATGCTGCTGCAAGTAGGTTTTTCATTGTCCCTGTACCTCACTGTACTTGTGCACATGACAATAAACTTGACTTGACTTGAAAATGTTCTGAACTAAAGCTACTTTTGTTTGGGCTGTAATTCTGCAGTCAACTTTATAATGTGGCTCCGTTCTGTAATTTGGGTAGTTATTTTCCAGTTGGCCTTGAGGCATGTTTCAATATATTTCTGGGATGGGCTTCAAACCCATTTCCCCCCACCAACCAACAACCTGACCTCCCCGCTCCCTAAACTTCTCCAAATGTTCCTGCAGCAAGTGGGTGTCCAGGAGAGATGGAGGGATTGTCGGCACCTTTAAAGCAGCCACTTTGTTTGGGGAAAGTTGAGCTGTTGAAGATCGATGAAGGCAATGAGGAAACCACAGACTCTCCCACAGAAAGGGTCTGGAGAGCTTGAGTTATAAGGTGAGACAGGGTAGGCTGGACTGTTTTCCCTGGAGCAAAGGAGGCTGAGGGGTGACCTTATCAAAGGTACATAACATCTTGAGGGGCACAGATAAAGTGGATGGTCATTGTCTTTTTCCCAGGGCAGGGGAGCCTAAAACTAGAGGCCATAGGTTTAAGGTGCGAGGGGAGAAATTTAAAGGAGATCTCTGTGGCAAGTTTTTCCATAATCAGGGTGGTGGGTAGATGGAACGAGCTGCCAGATAAGTGGTAGAGGTGGGTACAATTACACTGTTTAAAAGGCACTTGGACAGGTGCAAGGATAGGAAATGTTTAGAGGGATATGGGCCAAATGCAGGAAAATGGGACTAGCTCAGGTAGGCAACAAACGAAACGCTGGAGGAACTCAGTGGGTCAGGCAGCATCTATGGAGGGAAATAGACAGTTGATGTTTCAGTCAAGACCCTTCATCTCAATTCCATGAAGAGTTCAGGTGAAAGATCACAACCCGAAATGTCGACTGTTTATTTCCTTCCATAGATGCTGCCTGAGCTGCTGAGTTCCTCCAGAGGTATGTGTGTTGCTCCAGGTTCCAGCATCTACAGTCTCTCCTGTCTCCTCTCTAGTTCAGGTTGGCATATTGGCTGGGTCTGAGGGCCCGTTTACATGCTGTATAACTCTATGACTATGAATCACTGCCAAGAAACAGTGTGACTCCCAGATCAGTTTAAAGTCAAAGTCAAATTCAAATTCGAGTTTATTGTCATATACACAAGTCCATGTGTGCACAGGTGCAATGAAAAACTTACTTGCAGTAGCATCACAGGCACAGAGCATTGGATAAGCAGCATTCACAAGAAAAACATAAATTAAACATAAATTGTACACAATTTTTAAAAGAAAGAACACAATTAGAACAGAAAAAAAAAGCCCACTTTAGTGCAAAGTGATCATAGTGTTGCTATACTGAGGTAGTGATTAGGGTTGTGCAGGTTGGTTCAAGAACCGAATGGTTGAAGGGAAGTAGCTGTTCGTGAACCTGGTGGTGTGGGACTTCAGGCTTCTGTACCTCCTGCCTGATGGTAGCTGTGAGAAGATGGCATGGCCCGGATGGTGGGGATCTTTGATGATGGATGTTGCCTTCTTGAGGCAGCGCCTCCTGTAGATACTACCGATGGTGGGGAGGGACATGCCGGTGATGTATCCTCCCCATTCTGATTGGCTGATGGCCACATGTCCTTAGCATGCACAGGGTGACTGCCACTCACCTTGCCGTCCAGGTTGGCGATGGAACAGTTGCACTCGGTGGCCCCGTAGAACTCGGCCACCCGCTCGATGCGGAAGCGGCTGGCGAAGGACTCCCAGACCGAGGGCTTCAGCCCGTTGCCGATCGCCATGCGAACGTGGTGCTGGGACTCAGCAGGTCGTGTCGGCTGATTCAGGAGATAGCGGCAGATCTCACCGATGTACTGAACAATCTGAGGAGACATGGTCACACGTTACACGGGTACAGAGGCTCTTGGAGGGCACAGTGGAGCACCGGAGATCCGCTACCTCACAGCCCCAGTGACCCCGGTTTGAGCACAACCTCCGGTGCTGTCTGTGTAGAGTTTGCCTGTTCTCCACGACAGAGCGGTGCTCCGGTTTTCTCCCACGTCCCAAAGACGTGAGGGCTGGAGGGGTAATTGGCTGCTGTAAATTGCCCCCAGTGTGCAGGTGAGAGGTAGAATCTGGGGGCAGTTGATGAGAAGGTAGAAAGAACAAAAAAATAGGATTAGCATAGGACTGGTGCAGGAGAGTGCTTGGTGATCAGCACGGATGGGTTAGTCTAAGAATGAGTGTTGGGTGTGGAACAGTCTGTTTCCATGCCGTACCTCTCTGCAACTCTTGTTTCTTCTGAACTTTATCAAGGGGGGCTGTGAGAGGGAGAGGAGGAGAACCTATTGCAGCTGTGGAACCCAAACCACCCACTCTCGAGCCCCACACAGCGGGAGAGATGCAATGGTCTTGGAGCAGTGTCGATTCATTGCAATGATCCCAGGGCAGGAGGGTGAACTGCTGAGGAGAGGCTGCAGGGTCTATGACCATATTCCCAGTAGGATAGAGGACTGAAGGGTGAAAGAGAGAGAGAGCGAGCGAGCGAGACAGAGGGAGCGAGAGAGACGAGAGAGAGAGAGACAGGGGAGCGAGAGACAGAGAGAGAGAGAGAGGCAGGGAGAATGGGGAAAGACAGAGGGAGAGAGAGAGGGAGAAAGAGACAGAGACAGAGGGAGAGGGAGAGAGAGACAGAGAGAGAGAGAAAGAGGAAAATCCCTTCTTCCTGATGGAAGGAATCCAGAATTGTGGGCAGAGGTTAAAACTGGAGCCAGGTGTGCACTGGGGTGACGTGGGAACCTCTTCCTCGCACAATGAGGAAGTGGAACTAAGGAGCTTCTCCCCTAAAACTGTCAAAGATGCAGGTCAAATGGAAATTGTCAAACTAAATTTGACAAGACTTTTTGTTGGTCGAGGTTTCTCGATGGGGTGGAAGTGAAGGATGTTTCCTCTTGTGGGAGAACTTAGAATGAAGGATCACTGTTTAAAAAAATAGGACTGAGATAAGTTCAATTTTCTTCTCCAAGGGTGGTGAGTCTTTGGCACTGTCTCCTTCAAAGGGGAGCGGAAGCAGAAACTTTGAATTTTTTTTTAAGGTGGAGTTAGATAAATTCCATATAAACAAATTGGTGGAAGATTACTGCAGGTAGGAGGCAGGCAGGAATGTGGAGAGGAGTTTATGATCTTTCTCTTTTATTGATTCAAGGGATGTGGGCTTCACAGGCCGAGCCAACATTTAATTACCTGTGCCCAACTGCCTCTGAGAAGGTGGTGGTGAGCTGCCTTCTTGAACCGCCGCAGTCCCTGAGGTGTGGGTACACCCACAATGCTGTTAGGGAGAGAGTTCCAGGATTTTGACCCAGCGACAGTGAAGGAACAGAGATATATCTCCAAGTCAGGATGGTGTGGGGCTTGGAGAGCAACCTCCAGGGGGTGGTGTCCCCGTGCCTTTGCCGTCCTTGTCCTTCCAACTGGTAGAGGTCGTGGGTTTGAAAGGTGCTATCTAAAGAGTTTTGACAAGTTGCTGCAGTGCATCCTGTAGATGGTACAAACTGTTGCTACTGTGTGTCGATGTTGGAGTGAGTGAATGGTTGTGGATGGGGTGCCTACTAAGCAGGGTGCTATGTCCTGTATGGTGTCGAGCTACTTGAGTGTTGTTGAAGCTGCACTCACTCAGGCAAGTGGAAAGTGTTCCATCACACTCCTGACTTGGGTCTTGTAGATGGTGGACAGGCTTTGGGGAGTCAGGAGGTGAGTTACTCACCACAGGATTCCTGAATGGTGAGCAGGCTTGACAGGTGGAGTTGCCTTCTCCTGCTCCTACTTTATTTGCGGGGGTGAGGTGGGGGGCAGTGGAAGTGGTAGTGAAGTTAAGATGAAGTTCAGACAACAGCTCATCGACTGGTGAAACAGACAGAAAGGCCAAGTTCAGTCATCCTTGACAGGGAGGATGTGGACAACCTTGTGGGATAATCTGGAAAATAAGGTGCCATCCACTGAAGACAGAGGTGCCAAAATTTCTCTTTCCATCAGGAGAGTGCAGACTTGGGGATGGGGTGTGTTGGGGGGGAGGGGGGCTTCTCTGGTTCCCTCTCGAGCCTCAGCACTGACCTTTCAATTAATTATTTCTCCCTACCACACCCTGGGAACCTGGTTTGAGGATAGGCTTCATGTTTCTCACAGACTGGGCAAGGTAAAAGGTGGGGGCAGAGTGTCAAGCTGGAAGACTGAAACGCCCAGGAATCCTGGTGCCCAGAATGGCCCCATTGCCACTCTCCTATCCTGCCAGGAACCTTGTCAGCTTACTCTCTGCTGCTCAATTAACAAGATCACTCTTCAGTCCCCTATCCTCATGGGAATATGGGCATGGACCCTGCAGCCTCTCCTTGGCATTTTACCCTCCTGTGTCGGGATCATTCCAATGAACCTGTGCTGCTCCAAGGCCATTGTATCTCTCCCGCTGTGTGGGCCCTGAATGTGGGTGCAGATTCAGAATAAGTTAGCCATTCAGGACAGAGAAGGAGAGATTTCTTCACGAGAGGGTTCCTTTGTGGATGGCAGAGTGGTGCAGTCAGTGGAGCCACTGCCTCATAGCTCGGGTTCCATCCTGACCTCGGGTAAGCTCTCCCTGTGTCTGGGTAGGTTTCCTCCAGGTGCTCCAGTTTCCTCCCACATCCCAAAGACGCACGGGTTGGTAGGTTAATTACCCACTGTAGACTGCCCCCCGTGTGTAGGTGAGCGTTAGAATCTGGAGGGAGTTGATGAGAATGTGGGGGATCAAAACAGGATTAGTGTAAGAGAGTGCTTGAGAAACAGCACGGACATCGTGAGCCGAAGGGGTCTGATTCTGTGCTGGATGACTCTATGATTCGGAAAAGGTGGACACCGGGCATTGATGGATTATTGAGGTTCACCTGCACCCTTATTGAATGGAGGAACAGGTCTGAAGGGCAATGGTCAGTCCTGCTCCCATTCCTCAGGTCTAATTCGACCCTCAGCCCCCTGTTGTCACCTGCGGTCAGTGGACAGGAAGATTCTAAGGCTGGAGTTGGAGCACAGCCAGAAAACGGTGGAGGGGGCTCCCCTTGGATTGGGAGCACCCAGCATGCAGTGTTCAGCGCACTCAGCTACAACTCACGGTGCAGTTGTACTTCACACAGTCGTCCCAGAAACAGGAGGCTGAGAACTTCTTCCTAATCACCACGGTCAGGCCGTGCAGCAGGCATTGCCCCACACCAACGATGTTACCTAGCAGCAGAACAGACAGACGTGAGGTTAGAGACCAGGCCTCACCACGCCAGCGACAGACGGACGTGGGCAAGACCACGGGCGGAATGTGAGTGACAAAACGAAGACAAAGCACGGTTGGGAGGATTTGTTAGGGTGTGTGAGCAAAAGCTTGTCCAACTGGTGGGTTTTTAACCGGGTTGAGAGGTCTGGGGAGGGAATTCCAGAATTCAGCAAGCCTAAGCCACTCCCGCAAAGGTGGAGCAGTTACAGTCAGAGTAACTGGAGGAGGCGGAGGTGGTGAAAGGTTGTACCACTCTGCCGATTATAGAGATAGGGAAGGTCAGGAAAAGTTCAGAATACAAGCACAAGAACCTTAACACTGAGCCTTTCCTTCATTGGAAGGCAGTGTAGGTCAATGAACGCAGCTGTGATGGGTGAAAGGGACTGAGTTAGGACCCAGTAGCAGTGGCGGGAAGAAGCAAGAGGAGTTTACAGAGGAGTGAAGGAGCAAATAGAGAACACAGATGGGAAGAAGGTTGAGTGTCACTGCCCTCTGTTATAACATTTAATGGATGTGGTGAATTTTGCCACACCTACACTGAATGATAGGGTGAGCTCCAGGTGATCAGGGGCTCAGCAGCCTCACTTCCAGAGGGGGAACTGAGAGAATGTGTTTGAAAGAAGGTCCTCTGTTTCTCTCTTCAAGGACCAACAAACAGGAGGCTGGAGGAACTCAAGTGGGTCAGGCAGCATCAGTGGGGGGAAATGGACAGTCGATGTTTCAGGTGGAGAGCGTTCATCTGGGTCCATTTCCTTCCAGAGGTGCTGCCCAGCTCCTCCAGCCTCTTGTTTGCTGCTCCAGATTCCAGCTTCTGCAGCCTTGTGTGTCTCTCCTCATGGACGCTGCTTGACCGGCCGAATATTTCCAGTGTCTTCTGTTTTTGACATGGGTAGGATCTGGGTAGGTGGGAGCCATCAACTGACAGAGGCAGAGCTTCTCTGCTTCCCTCTCGAGCCTCAGCACCGACCCTTCAATTAATCATTTCACCCCACCACACCTTGGGGTTGGTGCTGGGTACCTGGTTTGTGTTGAGGCTTCACGTTTCTCCCAGGCTGGGCAAGGTAGAAGGTGAAGGCAGAATGTCAAGCTGGAAGACTGAAATGCCCAGGAATCGTGATGCCCAGAATGGCCCTGGTGCCAATCTCCGGGGCCTATTCCTATCATAGAACAGTACAGCACAGGAAAAGGCCCTTCGGCCCACGACATTGTGCTATACTAATTAACCTAGTAATTAAACGCCTAGCTAAACTAATCCCTTCTGCCTACACAATGTCCATATCATTCTCTGCATATTCACATGCCTATCTAAGAGCCTCTTAAACGCCTCCGCTACCACCCCTGGCAGCACATTCCAGGCACCCACCACTCTCTGTGTAGATCCTGCCACTCTATCCTGACAGGAACTTTGTCAGCATACTTTCTGCTGGTGCTTGGTAACACTCATGGGCGGCAGCGCCTCTGCAAGCAGCTTGCTGCCCTTGGCCTCAAGTGGCTGCTGCTTCAAGGTTGTGCTGAGGGAGTGCTGCAGTGTTGCAGGTGCTGTCTTGTTAGGTTAAACCCAAGGCACACAGCAGGTGCTTCTAACGCAACGACCTCTGTTTCTCTCCTCCTGGATGCTGCTTGACTGTTTCCAGTGCCTTTTGTTTTTGACACAAGCAGGACCTGTGTAGGTGGGAGCCATCGATTGACGGAGGCTGAGCTTTTCTGCTTCCCTCTCAGCACTGACCTTTCAATTAATTATTTCTCCCCGCCACACTCTGGCGTTGGGGCTGGGACCCTGGTTTGTAGGCAGGCAAAGGGGGCAGCATTAACCCCTTGTATTCCCCTTCCTTCGGCTTGGGTGCAAAACAAAGACAAATGGACTTCCAGTCTCCCGGGCCCGTCCTAATCCACGAGGAATTTTGAGAGCTTGCTCTCTGGTGGATGTTAGTAGCACCAGTGACTAGTGCAGCTCTGTGGGCAGCTTGCTGCTCTCAGGGACAAGTGGCCATGAGTTCAAGGTTGTGCTGAGGGACTGCTGCAGGTGCTGTCTGTCAGAGTAAACTGAAGACAGGCAGCAGGAGGGCAGGGCACCAGCAAGCCAGGTTCGATCCCGACCTCAGGTGCCATCTGTGCGCAGTTTGCACGTTCACCCCTTGGACAGTGTGGATTTCCTCCCATATCCACCAAGACGTGTGGGTTGGTAGATCACAAGACAACGGAGCAGAAGTAGGCCATTCGGCCCATCGAGTCTGCTCCGCCACCTCACCATGAGCTAAACTATTCTCCCATCTAGCCCCAATTCCCAGCCTTTTTCCCATATCCCTTGATACCATGACTTATTAGATACCTATCAATCACCTCCTTAAACACCCCCAATGTGAGCCTCCACAGCTGTATGTGGCAACGAATTCCATAAATCCACGACCCTCTGGCTAAAGAAATTTCTCCTCATTTCTGTTCTAAATGGGTACCCTCTAATTATAAGACTGTGCCCTCTTGTCCTGGACTCACCCACCAAGGGAAACAACTTAGCCACATCTACTCTGTCCAGTCCTTTCAACAATTGAAATGTTTTTATGAGGTCCCCTCTCATTCTTCTGTACTCCAGTGAGTCCAGTCCAAGAGCCGACAAACACTCCTCGTATGTAAGACCTTGCATTCTGGCAATCATCCTCGTAAATCTTCTCTGAACCCTCTCCAACATCAGTACATCCTTCTTAAGATAAGGGGCCCAAAACTGCACACAGTATTCCAAATGAGGTCTCACCAGTAGATAAACTTGCTACTGTAAATTACCCCTAGTGTGTAGGTGATGGGAGAATTGATGCAAATGTGGGGAGAGTAGGAAAACTGGTGGGGGAATGGGAATGCTCTATGAGCTCGCACAGACCCCATGGGCTGAATGGCCTCCTAATTCATAAAGAAATATAGACATTAGAAGGATTAATGAGCCCATTTGTTACCTGCTGAGTGATACAATGGCAGGCAGTCATAAATGATGTCATCATGCCTCATCTGGAATCCGTAATATGCAAATGCAGCCATCCGATAATACCTGTAACCAAGGAAACGAGGCAAGGAACAAGTGAGGTAGGATGGAGAGACACAGTGGCTCAAATCTCACACATGGCAAACTCACTAAAAGCATTTCATTTCCACACTAAGGAGACAAGATTGGACAATAAGATCGTGAAACCTCTGCGGTGCCCTGACCCCGGAGATTTTGGTCCTTTCTGGGTCAGTGGAGGGGGGTGGAGGTTAATATTGCATTCAGACCCTGCTAGGAATTAACTAACTGAAGATTCCTTCCACCTGGGCACCGCCCAGGCACATCTCCTACTCGATACAAGTGGTGTGGGTGGAGGCAGACTCAGCTGTGTTGAGCCTGCCACTTTCAAAGAGCAGGTAAACAAGCATGCATCCTCTTCCCCCTCCATACAACGTACAGGAAGCTGACTGAACTACTGAGGAGATTGCTGCCTAATATTAACCCAAGACAGTCCCCTTGGTCAGGTAGGGAAAGAGGTTTGGTTAGAAGGGTTTTGGGGCCGGTTTGGTAATGCAACCAGATATTTTCAAATTCCCTCTGAATATTCCAATTAAATTTGCTACATCTGTCCTCTAAGGCAGCACACTCCCATTATAACACAGAGTAAAAATAATTCCCCTCGCCAGCACTGTCGCCACCTGACTCTCTACAGAGTCAGTACCAATGTTACCTCTGCCCTGGGCCATGGCTGTCTTGGTTTGTACCTGCTGTGCACAACAATGGCAGCTTTGGGCATTCCAGTGGTGCCAGATGTGTAGATATAAAACAGGCGATCTACAAGACAACAAAGAGCATGAAAGGTTGGTGCTTTGCGTTGCAGAAGTTCTTGGCTTCTCCCCCCACCATCTACTCACCCCCAACATCACATTACCTCAAATCACACCTACAATAGAAAATCCCCCCCAAGAAAAACCAACTGCAGATGCTGGGATTCTGAAATGCAAACAGAGATTGGTAGAAATACTCAGCAGGTCAGGCAGCAACTGAGGAAAGAGAAACTGTTAACATTTAAGGTTCGGAACCCTTCATCTGAGCTGCGAAAGAGAGAGAACAAGTTGGTTTAAGGTAGCAGAGGTGAGGGAGGGGAATGGGCAGAACAAAGGGAACTCCCTGGTTTGCTCATCCCTCCCTGCCCACCCCTCCCCCAGCACTTCCCCCCTGCAACCGTAGGAGGTGTAACACCTGTCCCCACACCTTCTCCCTCACCACCATCCAGCCCTTCCAGGTGAGACAGAGATTCACGTGCACCTCCTCCAACCTTGTCTACTGCATTCAGTGCTCGCGATGTGGCCTCCGCTACATCGGTGAGACCAAGTACAGACTGGGCAACCGCTTTGCCGAGCACCTGTGCTCCATCCACCACGGCTGTCTGGAGCTCCCAGTTTAATTCCCCTCCCCATTCCCACACCGACCTGTCTGTCCTCGGCCTCCTCCACTGCCAGGGTGAGGCCAAATGCAAAATAGAAGAACAGCCCTTCATATTCCACCTAGATAGTCAACAACCCGACGACATGGACGTGGCAGGCACGGTGGTGTAGTGGTTAGCGTAACGCTTTACAGCGCCAGCGACCTGGGTTCAATTCCGACCGTTGTCTGTAAGGAGTTTGTACGTTCTCCCCGTGTCTGTGTGGGTTTCCTCCAGGTGCCCCGGTTTCCTCCCACATTCCAAAGACGTACGGGTTAGGAAGTTGTGGGCATGTTATGTTGGCGCCGGAAGCGTGGTAACACTTGTGGGCTGCCCCCAGAACACTCTAAGCAAAAGATGCATTTCACTGTGTGTTTCGATGTACAGGTGACTAATAAAGATCTTATCTTATAATTTCAGGTGACACTCTCCTCCTTTGTCCCTTTCTCTCTCCTTCTGATCTATCCAGGCCCTCTCACATACACCCTTCTTTCCAACCCCCCCAGCCCACCCGTGTCCTATCACCCAGTCTCTTCCCCCTCCACCACTCTACATCCGCCCATCACCCACACAACTCCTCCCACTGGGACCCTCCCACCACTGTTCCCATCTGCCCACCCCACCTCCCTTATTTGGTTCCTCTTCACCTCCCTTTCCTATCCGATTCCATTATCTGTAGTCCTTTGTTGCTTCAACCCATTGCTTCCCAGCCTCTGTCACTAACTGGAATATGAGATGCTGTTCTTCGAGCTTGCATCGGGCCTCACCCCGGCAGTGGAGAAGGCCGAGGACAGACAGTTGGTGTGTGGGTGTGTGTTATGTACGGGCTGTCACAAAAGGGGATGTTAACGAAGGGAGAAAAGTTGATTATTTCCCAATGAAGAAAGGGTGAGAATTGTCACTCACAACAGATTTTATTCTAACAATGCTCCCTGGAGCTTCAAGCAAGGGTTGGATGGTTGTGGGACAGTCACATACTGAAGTAAAAGGAAATGCTGTGCTCAGCACGTCAGGCAACAGGTGTGGAAAGAGAATCAGAGTTAATGTTTCAGACGGTAAACCCTTCATCACAGCCCAAAACATGAACTCTGTTTTCCCACAGATGCTACCTGGCTTGCTGGGTTTTACCAGCATTTTCTGTTCCTCCCCCCCCCCCCCCCCCCCCACTCACCCCCACCACCCCCCTCCAGCCTTTGCAGCTGCTTTGATTTTCAGTCATGACACTCCTTGTGTCTCATTGACATGTGGTGACTCAGTTTGAAACTGCTCCTTGAGTGGGGCAAAGATTACAACAGGGAAGTAGGTGAAAGGTTCCACTGTAAACCAGTGCTTGTGCACCGCTGCTCCTGCGGGTGATCCACAGACGTCAGGCAGCATTCAGGATGTAGACCCGTCTGGAGTGAGGGGGGAGGGGGGGAAGAGAGGGGGGAGAGAGAGGGGGGGGAGAGAGAGGGGGGAGAGAGAGGGGGGAGAGAGGGGGGAGAGAGAGGGGGGGAGAGAGAGGGGGGGAGAGAGAGAGGGGGGAGAGAGAGGGAGGGAGAGAGGGGTGAGAGAGAGGGGTGAGAGAGAGGGGTGAGAGAGAGGGGTGAGAGAGAGGGGGGAGAGAGAGGGGGAGAGAGAGGGGGAGAGAGAGGGGGAGAGAGAGGGGGAGAGAGAGGGGGAAGAGGGGGAGCAAGGGGGTAGGGGAGAAAGGGAAGAGAGGAAGAGGGGGAAGAGGGGAAAAAGAGAGGGGCAATGAGAGAAAGAGAGGAGCAGAGAGAGAGGCCTAGCGAGAGAGAGGGAGGGAAAGAGAGAGGGAGGGAAAGAGAAGGGGAGAGAAAGAGAGACGGGGAAAGAGGGAGGGGGAGGTGGGAGAGAGATTATGAGAGAAAGAGAGAGAGAGAAAAATACTAGCTTTAAGTTGCAGAGAAGGACAAGGATGGATTGGACAAGGGAATATGTGTGATTGAGTGAAGTCAAATGGATTAATGGGAGCAGTCAAAGGATGCTTATACTTTTAGGTCTGTGTTACGTGTTGATATAGCAGGACTGTAAACCTTGCCCAGCAGGTTAGGTGACACCAATGGAGAAAGAATAACTAAGTCAATAATAAGAAATGGATGACTTGTATATTAGATTTGCAGGTGTAGCCAGGTGCTCCAGTTAAGTTCTGTCCAGTGAGTACTGCATGTTGCTAAAGTGTACCCTGACACACCTCAGGCTACACATTTAAAAAATTATAATAACAGGACAGTGTACTCCACATAATCTGAATAAGTAGAAATCGGTTGCCAAAGCTTCTTCAAAAATGAGTAGGTACAGGTCACTGCCAGATAGTTCAAGCTTGCTAGTGCAAGACCTTGGAACACAGGCAGCAGTTTGGTGTGACTTTCAAACCCAGTGGTTACATTGCAACACCTGAATCCTCCTTTGAAGTATATCAATGGATAGATTTGAGAAGTAAACTAGCGGTGAAATAATCCTTACCCATGAATCCTACTGAAGGAGGAGGAGAGGGGGCGAATTTAGACGCTACGTTAAGCTGCGGGTCTAGATGTTCAATCCCAGCTGCAACTTTACTGGGGTCCCAGTTCCCACTGCAGTATTTCCGAACATTTTTCCCCAGTATTCCGTTCACTTCCAACAGAGCTGGAATAAAAGCAGGGACATACGACAATCAGGCGAAGCTCTATCAGCTCTTCTACTCATTGTAGCCATGCTGCGTTTAATGTTTATTGATCCTCTGCTGCACAAAAAACAAAATTTAAGCAAGTACAAGACAGAACAGGGTTGAGAAACCTAAACATTATAAATGTAGAAACTTGAGGTGGAAACATAGTAGTTGTTACTGGACTGGTAACAAGTGATCACTAGATGCAAGTCTGAATCCCAGCATGGTAGCTGGGGAACTTAATTTTATTTAATTAAATAAACCTGGAGTTTAGAAAAAAAAGTTACTACTGGACTGTTGTACAAATCCATCTGGTTCATTAATGCCAAAACCTGCTGTCTTTCCCAGTCTATCCAGACCATCCTCGGGTTACAACATGGACACCTGTACATTCAAACAAGCTCCTATTACATTATTGAGTTCAAAGTCTGATGTACATACATATGTTTGTTGCTACGAAAAGCAGAACTAGTTTCCTCTCTCTCTCTCCACATTTAGTAATTGTTCTTTCTTATCAGTCGTATGTGGTTTTGATGCCGTTACAATACTGTGGAGGTATGGTTACCACATCGAGTGATTTTTGTGTATTTTTGGACTTGGGGACGAAATTGACGTCTGTAAAAACAGAACCCGTTTGTTCCTCGGGCACAGCTTGTACGTGGCTCTGAACTCAACATGGACAATAAACATCAGCTTGCTCAGTGATGGCCACATCCTGTGAAAAAATTAAAAACGTCCTGCACGAACCACCTCAATAGATTACCTCTGAAAGATCCTGACTTTTCTGTTTAACAACATGTGTTCTGAAATAGTCTGGTCATTGGGTTTCCAAGCTCCCTTCCTCCAGGACCAGAGAGAGCTTTACAGGCAGCATTGTGTACAGCACATGATAGTTGAAAGGGCCTGGAATTTTCTGCTGGAGGGAGCTGAAAGCTTGGGCTAGGATTTTCATCAACTACCTTCACCCGATACCATAACATGGATTAAAGCACATCAACTTCGCCAGAGACTTGAGTGCAAAATCCAACAGTACAGTACTGAGGGAGTGTTGCACAGTCAGAGAGTCGTTGTGTAGTACAGCACGGAAACAGGCCCTTCAGCCCTATCCATGTTGTCTATCCATGGCCTCCTCTACTGTCACCTTGAGGCCAGGTGCAGGTTGGAGGAACAACACCTCATATTCCGCCTGGGGAGTCTCCAACCTGAAGGCTTCAACATCAATTTCTCTAACTTCTGGTAACCCCACCCTGTCTTTTTCTCCCCCCCACCCCACCCCCCACCCCACTCCTTTGTCTTCCCTTATCCCTATGGCTCTCTTCTCCCGCCTTGATGACCTCCCCCCATCCTTTATTCCATGGTCCACTGCCCTCTCCTACTGGATTCCTTCTTCTTCAGCCCTCGGCCTCTTCTACCCATCACCTCTCAGCTTCTTCCATCTTCTACCCCTCCCTCACCCACCTACCTTCCCCCTCTCACCTGGACTCACCTATCCCCTGCCTGTGTGTACTCCTTCCCCTCCTCCTCCCCCCACCTTCTTATTCTGGCTTCTGCCCTCTTCCTTTCCAGTCCTGATGAAGGGTCTTGGCCTGAAATGTCGACTGTTTATTTCCCTCCATGGATGCTGCCTGACGTGCTGAGTTCCTCCAGATGTATTGCTTCAGCCCAACTCACCCAACCTGATCAAGATGTCTATCTGAGCTAGTTCCATTTGCCTGCATCTAGCTCCCCTCCCTCTAAACCTCTTCTGTCCATGTACCTCTCCAAATATCTTTTAAACACGGTAGTGTAGCAGTTAGCGTAAGGCTTTACAGCACCAGCGACCTAGGTTCAATTCCGGCCACTGTCTGTAAGGAGTTTGTACGTTCTCCCCGTGTCTGCGTGGGTTTCCTCCAGGTGCTCCGGTTTCCTCCCACATTCCAAAGACGTACGGGTTAGGAAGCTGTGGGCGTGCTATGTTGGCGGCGGAAGCGTGGCGACACTTGCGGGCTGCCCCCCAGAACACGCTACGCAAAAGATGCATTTCACTGTGTGTTTCGATGTACATGTGACTAATAAAGATATCTTATCTTATCTACATAGTACCTGCTGTATTCCCCGAAGGCTCATTCCATATACCAACCACCCTCTCTGTGAAAAGGGGGCCACCTGTCAGAGCGACATTAAACTGAGCTACCTGTCTTTTGTCAGGTGGACATTAAAGAACCCAAAACTATAGGTGCAAGAAGAGCAGGGGAACACTTTACTGCTCATTTTTCCTTAACTGAAATGAAACAGATTAACTGGCTGTTCACCTCACTGCTGAGTACTGCGTACAAACTGGGTGTGGTTTAGCTTTGGATGGACATCACTAACTTTGTTAGATGCTATGAATGGAAAGACATGGACACTGGGAAGCTCTTGTCCCGAGCTGTCTGCAATCCCTACTTGGAAACATATTGCTCTTAACGTTCTCATCCAGGACTCAAAACCTTGGAGCCTGACTTGAGGACAGTGGGAGAAACCTTCACACACATGACACCAGCAGATCATCTTCAACTCCTTAAGGCAAGCAGTGATAGGCAATTAATGCCTGCCTTACCAATGATGTCAGACCCCAATGATGAATACATAGAAATGGCAACTGCACCGTGAAAATATAACAAACTATCGCAGAGGAATGTTGCAGTGGGAATATGAAAGGCTCAACCAACTTTTGACTGGCTGACTCACCGTCGCTCATCTCTGCTCCAAAGATGATGGCTTTGGCTCCTGACACAGACAGGCAGTGAGTGAGAGCGTCTAGGCGAAGGTTGAAGTTGAGCAGGGCGGCCTCCACCCCGACTTTGGCCATGCCGAGCCACAGGCCAACAAACTCAGGCCGACTCTCCATGAATAAGGCAATGACGTCCCCCGACTGGTAGCCCTGCTCGAGCAGGAAGTTCCCCACCGCATTTGAGTACTCGTCGAGTTCCTTGAAGGTCCAGCTTTCATCTGCTCCTTCGTAAATGAGGGCCACTTTGTCCGGGTGTTTCCTCACCGTTCTCTGGAAGATCTTCGGGATGGTACTGTCGTCCTTCTGGTGTTTATTCACTGCTAGCTTAACACGCATCAGCAACAACAGCCCACTGCCCAAGGGAGAAATAATCACATCTCATTAGCTTGCACTTCATGGAAGTGGCTGCACAGGTCGATAGGGCAGTAAAGAAGGCATGCGGCATGCTTGCCTTTGTTAGTCGAGGCACTGAGTTCAAGAGTCAAGAAGTTATGTCACAGCTTTATAAAACTCTGGTTAGGCCGCATCTGGGATACTGCATACAATTCTGGTCACCTCATTATAGTAAGGACGTGGAGGTTTTGGAGAGGGTGCAGAAGAGGTGCTGCCTGGATTAGAGGGCAGTCACTATAAGGAGAGGTTGGACAAACTAGGGTTGTTTTCTCTGGAACGGCAGGGGCTGAGGGGAGACCTGAGACAGGTTTATAAAATTATGAGAGGCATAGATAGAGTAGACAGCCGGTATCTTTTTCCAGGGTCAAAATGTCTAATACTAGAGGGTATACACTTAAGGTGAGAGGGGGCAAGTTCAAAGGGGATGTGCAGGGCAAGTTTTATTTTACAGAGAGTGGTGGGTGCCTGGAATGTACTGCCAGGGGTGGTGGTGGAGGCAGGTATGATAGAGATGTTCAAGGGGCTCTTAGATAGGTACATGAATATGCAGAGCATCATTAATTTAATTAGTTCAGCACAACATTGTGGGCCGAAGGGCCTGTTCCTGTGCTGTACTGTTCTATGTCCCATGAAACAGAGGGGTGGGCTGCAGAGCTGATAATTGCCTGTGACATTTTAATGAGACACTGCAGGGATTAATATCATTGCCGCACTCTCCCTTTTCCTGGTATCCCGGCAGTGCTCATTCCTGCATGGAGCTAGCTACAGGAATCAGGAACATCCTACGTGCAATTCCGACGCTCTCACCATTCATTAGAAACAAGTGGAGGCGGATGTGTGCCAAACTCACACTGAATCACTGCCTCATTCAATGCCTTCCAGAGCACACTAACCTACACTGGCTTCTAGTTAAGCAGCAAGGGGATTTTAAAATTCTCATTCTTATTTTCTTGTGGAGGTCTAACAAAAAAAAGTCACAAATCTTCACAAACAAGGCCCTGTTGGGGAAAGGTTGTTTTTTTTTTACCTACTGTCGATTTGATTGAATTGTTTCCTGATTTCACCTCAGTGTTAGTGGGCTCTAATTTTTATATAGAGGTTCCCTTTCCCAGATCTCCCCCCGCCGGAGAAATAGTTTTTGTGAATCAATCTTCTGACAAAGGAGGATAAATCTGTGCCTGATGGGTGTGTGAGAGAGAACAGATTCCAGGGAAATGTGGGGGAACGGGCCTAACAGGAGTTCTCTGAGAACCAGTACATCCCTGGGATGTGGGAGGAAACTAGAACACCCAGGGACAACCCACAGAATCACAGGAAGGACATGTAAATTGCACAAAGGAGGCACTGGAGGTCAGAGTCAAACCTGGGTCACTGTATAGGTGTGAGATGGCAGTGGCACAAGTCTTGTATCCGGTCAAATCCATTTAACGCTACAGATACTGAGCTTGGAATGTTCACCAATCCAGACACAAAGTTGAATGACAAACAAACTGCTGGAGGAACTCACCAGCTCGAGCAGCATCTGTCAGGATGTGGGAAGGGAATTGCCAATGTTTCAGGAAACCCGAAACGTCGACAATTCCTTTCCCCCCCTCACAGATGCTGCTCGACCCGCTGAGCTCCTGGAGCAGATTGTTCGTTGCTCCAGATTGCAGCATCTGCAGTCTCTTGTCTCTCCACAAAGTTGAGTGATGTGGTTTCATTTATATATCAATAACATGTCTGCTGTCAAGGGGCCAGGAACATTTGTAGAGTGGTGTATGCTGCATGCCTCCCAAGAACAGCTCTCATTTCACAAGGCTTTAGCAGGGGAAGCATGGTTGAGAAGATTCTAGCTGGCTTCAAATCATGTGGTTCCTCAGTCGGAACCTGTATCTCTGTTTGGGAATGAGCTCTAAAGAATGGTTTCCTGCTCGCGAACTTCTTTTCGTCAAATTCCCATTTACCATCTTAGGCTTTCAGTTAGGAATATTTTTCTGCAAGATCTTTTTGACATTTGATTGCTGATTTTAATGTGGAAAAATTATCCTGAGGTCTGAACTACTTAACCTGTATCTAGTTGGCGCTGAGGATTCCAGTTAGAAGATAGACTTTTGCAAGTTCTAACTACGTCCATACAATGTTTAGGCTCAGAAAAAACCTGAAGACACTTCACAGGATAGTTGAAACTAGCGATTGGGGTTCAATTCCCATCGCTGTCTGTCAGGAGTTTGTACGTTCTCCCCATGTCTGCGTGGGTTTCCTCCGGGTGCTCTGGTTTCCTCCCACATTCCAAAGACGTACGGGTAGGTTAACGGGTTTAAATGGGAGTGCAGACTCATTGGGCTGGAAGGGCCTGTTACCGTTCTGTAAATAAGGTTTTTAGAAAAAAGTTTTAAAAGCTGAATCTGAGCTTAAAAAGAGAGGGGTATTCAGAGGAGTGACCAGAAATGAGGTCATGCAATATCTTTAAAGGAAAATCTTGAAGAGGGACAAGTGACGTAGGAAGAGAATTCCAGAGCCTTGACTTCTAAAGCTATGGCCACTAAGTGGCACAGTGGCTCCCCAGATAGTGCATCTGCCGCATAGTTCTGGTAACCCCAGGGCTGTCTGTGTGGAGTTTGCACGTTCTCCCTGAGATCATGCTGGTTCTCCCAGGTGCTCCGATTTCCTCCAACATCCCAAAGACGTGTTGGTTGGCAGGTTAATTGGCCACTGTAAACTTTCTCTAATGTTGGTGGGCAGCAGGACAATCAGGGGGGATGGGGGTAGTGGGAATGTGAGAGAGAACAAGTTACAAGGAAATAAGTGGGGGAATTGGAGGGTCCCGACGTGGAATGTCGACTGTCCATTTCCTTCCACAGATGCTGCCTGGCTCGCTGAGTTCCTCCAGTGTGTGTTGCCGGGGAAATTGGATTGATTGGATTGCTCTGAGAGGCGGCACAGGCTCAATGGGCCAGATGGTTTCCTTCTTATCATGAAAAAATATAAAATAAAAATATTAAAGTGATTTTAGACATTTTCCGAATCTGGGCTTTGCTGGCAAGACTGGCATTTATTACCAGCTATAGCTTCCCATGAACTGGGTCATTTCAGAGTCAGTGACATTGTTGTGGGTCTGGAGTCACATATAGACCAGATAAGAATGATAAATCTTCACTGAAGGACGTCAGTGAACCAGTTTGGCATTTTTGACAATTTGGTAGTTTTGTGGATACTCTCATAGATATTAGCATTCATTTAATTAATTACATTTAAATTGCCCAGTTGCTATGGTGGGTTCTTAACTCATCCAGGCCTGTGGACTGCAAGTCCATCACAATGCAAGAGCGAGAGCGGTCATGTCTGTACACTGCCTCCTCTACTGCCAAGCTGAGGCTAAACGCAGATTAGAGGAACAACACGTTATATTCTGTCTTGGTAGTCTCCAACCTGATGGCATCAACATCGATTTCTCTAACTTCTGGTAACCAGTCCCCCCTGTTCCCCCTCCCCTTTTGTTTTCCCTTATCACCTCTGGCTCCTTTACCCCCCTTTCCCATCTCCCGCCCTCACGACCTGCCCATCACCCACACTTTCCTCCCTCTGGTTCCCACCTCCTCCCCTTTATCTCATGGTCCACTGTCCTCTCCTATCTGATTCTATCTTGTTCAGCCCTTTGCCTCTTCCACCTATCACCTCCCAGCTTCTCACATCTTTCCCACTTCCCCCCTTCCCCCACCTACCTACCTTCCCCCCTCACCTGGACTCAACTATCACCCGCCAGCTCGTGCTCCTCCCCCTCCCCTTTTATTATGACGTCTGCCCTCTTCCTTTCCAGTCCTGATGAAGGATCTCAGCCTGGAATATCGACTGTTCATTTCCCTCCATAGATGTTGCCTGACCCGCTGAGTTGCTCCAGCATTGTGTGTGTGTTGGTCAAAATATTGAGTTCTTGACAGGTTGTGGGATGGGTGAAGGGTACCGAGCTAGGGAGGACTAGACCCAGGAAGGGATCTGAAACTTTGAGACAAGGATAGACCAAGGGGGCAGCTTAGATAGTGGCACAGAAGAATCAAGTGGGGGGGAGAGTGCAAATCAGTACTAACTGCAATGGGAGAGAGGATGTTTCCCAATGGATGATAAAATGCTGAGTGGTGATGTTACCCTGAGGTATTTTGTATCCTGTACATCAAGAGTTTGGGCTATAAAATAGCAACATCTATGCAGAGGTCCTGTATTTACAAAATTAAAGCCAGCTGTCTGATTCCATCAGCACAGTGTTTATAATGCTTCTTCTCTGTTTTAGGCTTGAGGCAAAAGTTGTTGCAATAATCTTTTCCAGACAAATAAAGTGCACAAAGTGCTGATTTTAGTGTTGGGCAGGACAAAAGGTGAAACACAGGGTCAGGTGATCATTCAGCCCTGTGAGTCTGTCACCGTTCAGATAGCACAAAGAGGTGCTGGTAGGTTAAATGGCCGCTTTAGACGACAGAAGAGCTGGGGTGGTCGCAGGGGGTGAGGGGAGGAGGTGGGAGTGGAGGGGCACGTGAGGGAGAATAGGAGAATGGGTGTATAAGTTGGAGGTAATCGGACTGATAGGAATGCTCAGAGAGCCAGAATATGCTTGATGGACCTCCTTCTATGTTGTGACCAATTCTCATCCACCCCCCAAGCCATAATAGGGACAGTCGACGTTTTGGGTCGAGACCCTTCATCTGGACTGAAACATAGAGGGGAAGTAGCCAGTATAATGAGGTGATCTATCTCACTGGCGGCCTGTCAGAGCTTATCTGCTTTTGCACTCGGTCCCAGTGGCACAGACAGAAACTGATTGGATACGAAGCATGAAGAGGTTTAGGGAAGGATGTTTACTGTTGCAATAGTAAAGGGTGCAGGAGATCTCTAAAGCTAGAATTTGAGAAATGCAATGCTCTTCCAATAATTAATAAATGAAAGTTGTAAAACAACCCATAAATATTGGCAATATATTGCAATCTTTCTAATCTTACAATATTTTTAAATATTTGTTCATCACAAACTTTGATAAAATATTAAATAATGTGCATTCCTGAGGAGATGTTTATGCTTTCTAACCAACATGACTATTTTTCGATTAGTAGCTTTCAGTACCAAGTCAGAGTTTAAAAGCAATGAACAGACAACAGACTACTCTTTTACAGCTCAGTATTACAGCCTATCCCTGGGTTACAGACACCCGACTCATGGACACCTGTACAAATGGGCTCCCATGTTATTATTAAATTCAGAAGTTCAACATACGTGTATATATTCGTTTCTTCGAACAGCAGAACTAGATTTCTCTCTCTCTCTCTCTCTCCCCACTTTTAGATGTTCTTTCTTATCAGTCTTATGTGCTTTTGATGCCATTCATTGCAATTCTGTGGAGGTATGGTTATCATATTAAGTGATTTTTAAGTATTTTCCTATTCATGGACATCTGTAAAATAATTAGTGGAGTTAGTTTGTTACTGGGGGACAGCCTGTACAATAGCAAGGCTCTTTTTAAAGTGGACCCTCTACACAGTAGCAGAGTGTCTATCTACAGGGCACGGTGAGTAGCAGGACAGGTTCAGGTCCAAAGACAGAGAGGGTCAAAAGATGAAACAAATTCTTTAAGTTCATCAGCTAGCTTTTCTCCAAAGGCACAAGACAGTAACCTCACCCTGTTTTTTTACTTAAATGAGTTATTAATCTTTACTGACTCTAATCTGCTGAAGATGCTATAAATTTAGATAACTTCCCTCTGGAATTAGGGACTTTGATAAGAAAGGAATCAATTAAAAGGGAATAGTCCAGAGTAAGGCAATGATTTGGAACTAGTAAGACTCCAGGATGGTGTGTTGTCTCCCTGGTGCAAGGGTCAGGATGTCTCTGAGTGGCACGAGATATTCCGAGAGTGGAGGGTTAGCAGCCAGAGCTCATGGTCCTTATTGGCACCAATGATATAGGCAGGAAGGGAGATAAGGTCCTTCAAAGAGAATTTAGGGAGTTAGGTAGTAAATTAAAAAAAAGCAGGACCTCTAGGGTTGTAATCTCAGGATTACTCCCTGTGCCATATGCTGGTGAAGCAAGAAATAGAAAGACAGTTCAATTCAATGAGTGGCTAAGCAGTTGGTGCAGGAGGGAGAGCTTCATATACCTGGATCATTAGGTTCTTTTTCAGGGTGGGTGGGACCTGTACAAGAAGGACAGGCTGCACTGGAACTAGTGGGATCCCAATATCCTCGCAGCAAGGTTCACTAGCGCTACTTGGGAGGGTTTAAACTAGAGTGACAGGTAGGTTGGGAACCAGAGCAGTAGGTCAGCAGGTGGAGGGATTGAGGGGAAGGTACAGGTTATGACAAGTAAGTCTGAAAGGAAGGACAAGCAGGGACAGGTTAATGAACACAGTGGGACTGATGGGCTGAAGTGTGTTTATTTCAACACAAGAAGTATTAGGTATAAGGCAGATGAACTTAGAGCCTGGATCAGTGCATGGAACTATGATGTTGAGGCCATTACAGAGACTTGGTTGCAAGAGGGACAGGACTGGCAGCTCAGCATTCCAGGGTTTTGACGTTTCAGACGTGATAGAGGGGGAGGTAAAAGAGGTGGAGGGGTTGCATTACTAATCAGGGGGAATGTCACAGCTGAACTCAGAGAGGACAGACTAGAGGGCTCATCTACTGAGGTAATAAGGGTACAGCTCAAAAATAAGGAAGGTGCAATCACTCGGATGTGATTATATTATAGGCCTCCCCAGCAGGAGATTAACAAACAGATATGCAGACAGATTATGGAAAGAAATAAAAGCAACAGGGTTATCATAGTGAGCAACTTTAACTTCCCAGTATTAACTGGGATTTCCTTAGTGCAAGAGGATTAGAAGGGACAGAATTTGTTAGGTGCATCCAAGAGGGTTTCTGGAAACGGTATGTGGATAGTCCAACTAGAGGAGGGACCACATGGGACCTTGCATTGGGAAATTAGCTTGGCTAGATGACTGGTGTTTCAGTGGGAGAACACTTTGAGAACAGTGATCATAATTCCTTAAGTTTTCAGATAGTTATGAATAAAGTTAAGTCTGGACCTTGGAGGAAACTACTAAATTGGGAAGGGCAAAATTCAACATTAGACAGGAGCTCGGGAGAGTAAACTGGGAACAGCTGTTATTGGGCAAGTCTACATCTGGGGGTTGTTTAAAGACCAGCTGATCAGAGTTCAGGACCAGAAAGGAGGAAGAACAAGGAGAGCAAGGTAAGGGAACCCTGGATGACAAGAGAGGTTGTAATTTTTTTCAAAAAGAGGAAGGAAGCATATGTGACGTTTAGGAAGCTGAAATCAGATAGGGCCTGGAGGATTATAAAGAAAGCAGGAAAGAACTCAAGCAGGTAATTAGGAGGGCCAAAAGAGGCCATAAAATGTCCTTGGGAGGAAGGATTAAATAGAATCCCAAGACACTTTATATATAGACTAAAAACAAGAGGATAACTCTGGAGAGAGCAGGACCACTCAAGGATAAAGGAGGGAATTTATACTTGGAGTCAGGGGATGTGGGCGAGGTACTAAACAAGTACTTTTCATCAGTATTCACCATGGAGAAGGACATGGAGGATAGTGAGATCAGTGTGGGATATACTATTATGACAGGGCATTTTGAGATCAGGAAGGTGGTGATGTTGGGTCTCTTGAAGAGCATTAAGATGGATGTCCCCAGGGTCTGATGGAATCTATCCCAGGTTAGTGAGAGAGAAAAGATTGGTGGGGCCTTGACTAAGATCTTAGTATCCTCTCCAGCCGCAGGTGAGGTCCTGGAGGAGTAAAGAATAATCAAGGTTATGCCTTTGTTTAAGAAGGGAAATAGGGATAATCCAAGGAATTATAGGCCGGTGAGCCTCACATCAGTGGTAGGGAAGCTATTGAAGAGGATTGTTAGGGAGGGGATTTACTCACATTTGGAAAAGCATTGGCTAATTAGAGACAGTCAGCACAGATTTGCCTGGGGCAGGTCATGTCTTACAAACTTGATTGAGTTTTTTGAGGAGATAGTGAAGGTGACTGATGAGGGTATGACAATAGATGTTGTCTGTATTAATTTCAGCAGGTATTTGACAATGTCCCTTATGGTAGGCTGATACAGAACATTAAGATGCATGGGATCCATGGTGACTTGGTAGTTTGGATTCAGAAATGGCTTACCCATAGGGTAATGGTGGAAAGGTGCTATTCTGTCTGGAGGTCTGTGAACAGTGGTGTTCTGCAGGGATCATTGCTGGGACCTCTGTTGTCTGTAATATATATAAATAACTTGGACGAAAATGTAGATGGGTTGGTTAGTAAGTTTGCAGATGACACAAAAATTGGTGGAGTTACAGTCAGTGAAGAAGGTTGTCAAAGGATACACTAGGATATAGATCAGTTACAGATACAGGCAGAGAAATGGCAGGTGAAGTTTAATCTAGGCAAGTGTAAGGTCAAATGTATGGGGAGAGTATACAATTTATGGCCGGACCCTTATAGCACTAATGTAGAGGGATCTTGGGGTCCAAAGCTTCCTGAAAGTAGCAACACAAGTAGATAGAATGTTCATTGGTCGGGCAAAAAAGTACAAGAGTAAGGAAATCATGTTGCAGTTGTATAAATCCTTGGTCAGGCTGTATATGGTTCTGGTCGCCCCATTACAAGGGATGGATATGGAAGCTTTGGAGAGGTTGCAGTACCAGGATGTTGCCTGGATTAGAGAGTATTAGCTACAAGGAGAGGTTGGACAAACTTGGATTGTTTTCTCTGGAGCATCGGAGGCTGAGGGGAGATCTGATCGATGTTTATAAAATTGAAAGGCATAGATAGAGTAGACAATCAGAATAGAAACAACCAGAGTAGAAATGCTAAAGAGGGCATTGCTTTAAGGTGAGAGGGGGAAAAGTCTAAAAAGAGGTGTGCAGGGCAAGTTTTTTTTTAAAGCACAGAGTGGTGGGTGCCTGGAACACGCTGCCAGGGGTGATGGTGGAAGCAGATACGACAGTGGCGCTTGAGGCTTTTAGATAGGCACATATGGAGGGATATGGATAATCTGTAGGCAGAAGGGATTAGTTTAAATTGGCATCGTGTTCAGCACAGACTTTGTGGGCTGAAAGCCCTGTTCCTGTGCTGTACTGTTCTGTGTTCTGTGTTCATGGGATCTACACCCAGCTAAACCCAACACAACAGGAACCTCTCTAGAGTAGTTCAATTGATGTAATCACCCCCTAACATGGCCTGCCTGGAAACCTACCTTGGGAAGTCTATAATTTAACATTGATCTCAGACTTTTAACCATATGATGCCAACAAATGACAAGGAAAGTACTAAACTGTCACAAGATTAGGAAATAATGCAGGGCCAGTGTGAAGGAGCGGGATTCACTGGGCAGCCAATTCAGAGAGCTGGTAATGACAGGTTAGTCTCCCTCTGTGCTATTTAGTTCAAAGATTATAAAAGGGGATGACAGCTGCTGCTGACTGCATCCATTCTGCTTCCCACATTGTTGTTCTCACCCATTCCCCTTCCTCCCAAAGCCACAATAGGTTTCTTCTTCTCCTCAGCCCAGCCTCTACATTGAATAGATCATCCATAACTTCCAGCACTTCCAACAGGATGTCCTCACCAAACTAATCCTATTTTATTCTCCCCACATTCCCGTCAACTTCCCCAGATTCTACCACTCACCTACACACTAGGGGCAATTTACAGTGGCCAATTGACCTACCAACCTGCACCATTTTGCAATGTTGGAGGAAAACAGAGCACCCAGGGGAAACCCACATGGTCACAGGAAGAACATGCGAACTCCACACAGATGATGCCAGAAATCAGAACTGAACCTGAGTTGCTGGAGCCATGAGGCAGCAGCTCTACAAGCTGTGCTACTGTCCCACCCCCTTGATTGATTTTATATTATTTAAATGTTAATATGCATGGGAGAAGTTGATGGGATAAATCCCAAGGATATGATAATCTACATCCCAGAATTTTGAAAGGAGATACTGGATATTCTGGTCCCAGACTTCAGTAGATTCTGTAGATCCTAGTCTTGCTCCCACTCCTTAAGTAATGATCCTCCACTCACTGAGGTTTTCTGGATAAAATTCCACTTTTCCACCGCGTACCAATCCTAGTGTTTTAAAATTACATTAGCACTTTCATTCTCTTTTAATCTCAATTTTGTTTCTTCACATGTCCCTTCTGTCATCTCTTTCATCATCTAGTCCCTCTTCCCTTCATCCCATGACACATCCTTACCTTTTCTCTCCCCTGCCCTCTCCTCTTTATCCAGTTCATTACTTGCTTAAACACTGTTACATCTTTAGCTTGTTCCTGAAGGTCTTGCAGGCTGCCCCAACACGTTTTCAGTAACGCAAAAAGAAGCATTTCACTGTGTGTTTCGATGCACATGTAACTAATAAATAAATATCTTAATATCTTGTCTTAAAACTTTTAAAATACATCTCTACTGATGCTTCCTGACCCATTGAGCATTTCCAATATTTTCTGCTTTTATTGGAGTTACAAAGGTGAAAACCACTAACTACGGAATAACATAGATATGCTATAAATGTGAGAGAACAAGTTAAAAGGTCCCTCCGAGGAAACAGTGTCCAGCTTAAGTGTCGCGTCAAGTGCAATAGCAGGTCTTGAATGTTCTCACACTGAAGCATAAACACCCCACAATGAAATCTTACTGTGTAACTTACAAGATATCTCTAGGGGCAGTTTTCAACACGATTCGAATAAACCTCCATCCTCCAGTTCCTAGATAAATGCCCAAACTGGCAGCAATGCTCCAGGTCCAGGAAATTCCCAGGAGCTGCATCAATCCCAGTGATCCCAGGGATACAGTGCAACTAGCCACATTGTGCATCTTGCAAAGAGATAGCCTGTTTCAAAAAAAAACAATGCTGTAATTAACAGTGGTATAATACAGCTTGGTTCTCGGAGCAGTTACTAGTTAACCAAGTTGAACATTAGGAAGAGGATTATCATTAGAAGTGAGTGAGGCTCAACTAATTTGAAAATTGGCCAATTGTTTGAAGCAGTTGTTGTGTATGTAGTGCTTGCAACAAATACTGTTAGAAATCAGTGGTAAAAGCATAGCTGGGACAAAACATGGGTTGGGATTTTAGCCACCTCCCCTCCACCCCTCTGTAACAAGCCTGGTGCGAAGCAGAGGTCAACAGTGGACTGGGTCCACTCAATGGGCCGGGTCCTCCAAAATATTATGATGCCCCCCCACCTCGTCTCTCCACCCCCTTCTCTGCCCTGATGTAACCAGAACCACAGTATGATTTTACTGGAGAGGGCCTCGTCTAATGTCAAACCAGACAGGTCAATCACAGCCTGCCAGGAAGTTCTGCCTCTGTGGTTGCCAAGGGCCTTGTCCAACATGGGGGATGGGGTATGGTGTTATCCCACAGATTTTCCTCTGGCTCTGAGGCAGTCCCTCTCGTTCCGTGGGTGAATCAGCCCTACATTATGTATACGAAGCCTGGTGCCAGCTAGATCTGTATCTCTAAGTTGGGATGCTAACTCTGTTTGGATCTATTCTGGGGAGGGGTTTCATTGTATGATGTATGGCAACAGACTTGCTTGCATCTTTTACAATAAGTCATGCGATAAAACCGCATTGATATTAACCTCCAACCTAAAGCCAAGCGGGTTGGACTGAGCTGGGAAGGTCTCCTCACCCCGGTCTTCATCTTCAGAACCAGGTTTATTATCACTGACATATGTTGTGAAATTTGTTGTTTTGAGGCAGGAGTACAGTGGAAGACATAAAGACATAAAAAGTACTGTAAGTTATAAAGCTAAATAGTGCAAAAGAGTAACAATGAGGTAGTGTTCATGGACCATTCATAAATCTGATGGCGGAGGGGAAGAAGGTGCTCCTGGAATGCTGAGTGTGGGTCTTCAGGCTCCTGTACCTCCTCCCCGATGCTAGTAACATGAAGGGGGCATGTCCCGGGTGGTGACAGTCCTAAGTGATGAATGCTACCTTCTTGAGGCACCGTCTCTTGAAGATGTCCTCTACGGCAGAGAGGGTTGTGCTCATGATGGAGCTGGCTGAGTCTACAACCCTCTGCAGCCTCTTTCGATCCTGTGCATTGGAGGCTCCATACCAGGCAGTGATGTAACCAGTCAGAATGCTCTCCACTGTACACCTGTAGAAATTTGCAAGAGTCTTTGGTGACATACCGAATCTCCTCAAACTCCTAACAAAGTAGAGCTGCTGGCGTGCCTTCTTTGTGATTGCATCAATGTGTTGGGCCCAGGATAGATCCTCTGAGATGTTGATGCCCAGGAACTTGAAGCTGCTTACCTTTTCCACCGCTGACCCCTCAATGAGGTCTGGTGCGTGTTCTCCCGACCCCCCCGTTCCTGAAGTCCACAATCTTCAATAAAGTATCAGCTCTGTGCAGTGATTTCAGGCCCCACTGGTCTTAAGGGCCATCCCTCTCCATCGTACAGTAAAACTCCGATAAATCTTCGGACTTTGGCTGTGTCGGACTAGCAGGTTTCCTGGACTATCAGATGCTACTCCAAATAACACCCAATATGCTTGCACTTCACTTTTTTTAAAAACATATTACACAATGGTATAATAAATTTTTCAGTGAACCCAGTGAGTTTGAAGGGAGCAGGAAACATACAAGCACACTGGACCCCAATTCCTGCTGCAAACCCACCAGGCACGGTAGTGTAGTGGTTAGCGAAATGCTTTACAGCGCCAGCAACCCAGGTTCAATTCCCGCCACTGTCTGTAAGGGGTTTGTAGGTTCTCCCCGTGTCTGCGTGGGTTTCCTCGGGGTGCTCCGGTTTCCTCCCACATTCCAAAGATGTACGGGTTAGGAAGATGTGGGCATGCTATGTTGGTGCCAGAAGCATGGCGACACTTATGGGCTGCCCCCAGAACACTCTATGCAAAAGGTGCATTTCACTGTGTGTTTCGATGTACACGTGACTAATAAAGACATCTTATGTTCCTGACCCCTGGTGTTCTGGATCCCAGCCCCGACTGCACACCCAGTCCACAGACTGGAACCACGGCCCTGGCTGTACTCCGTACCCCCAGCTCTGGCCGCACTCCGTACCCCCAGCTCTGGGCCCATGGCTCACAGCCTGGAGTGAATCAGATGCTGGACCATCTGGATTTCCGAACATTCAGATGCCAGATTATCAGAGTTTTGCTGTACTCTGCAGCTTAACCAAGCAAGTTCCCTGGTACTCAACTTCCACAGTGACCCTATATGAGAGAGGTGGGGAGGAAGATTATCCAACAGGTGCAACTGCCCTGATGCAAGCATTGGACAGGAAGGTTGACCCCTCAAATTCGTCAGCTTGGCTGTTTCAATCCCCATGCACGTATCCACTGCAATAAGCCGTCTGGATGTATACAACCTTCTTCATACTGATGAATAGGTTTACCTTTCAGTAGTCTCTAGGAGATTTTATTTGATTCTGGGACACCCCTTTACAATCTGGAAGGGTTGGCAACTCCAACTCCAAGCATTGCCTCCTCCCTTCTGCACCCACATTCACCATGAACACAAAGGCACTGTTGCACCAGTAAAAACAAAATCAAGGTCCAATTGAGGATGCACATCTAAAATGCACAACCACAACATGCAATAGCTTTTCTATCACAATCAGCTAACTACAACGCCAGCTTTGGCACAGAAAGGACATTTTCTAGTCAAATATTAACTACTGCCTTGAATTGACGGGCAACCATTAGCTGTAGAAATATGCATTGACAGGCGTGGCCTTGCCCTGCCCTATTCTGATGCCAGTAGGATGCCCTGATATTGTCTTTATCTTGAAGATATCAGTCCTAACTCAGTATTTGTGCTGACAGCTCTAACTCAGAGCTTTGTGGGTTCAAGTCCAAGGATCTTGTAGCTCCAGAGTATATCAATGTTTGAAAGTGAAGCAGAGTCCATGTCAACATTTAATAGAATTAGGTAGAGTGCTGAAGGGATAAAGCCCCATGGGGAATGGGTGGGGTGAGGACTACTCCTCACAGCTGGGCTCAATGGCTGGCGTTCATGTTGCATCTGCCATGCTCCTTTGGTAAAGGCAGACATTGCTGACTAAACTCATCATCGCCTTCAGTGCACCAGCACTGCCTTTGGTTGACTGAGGAAGAAGGTGTTCGAAGATCAAGGTCTCAGGCTTAGCACAAAACTCATGGTCCACCGGACAGCATTGATCTCTGTCCCTCCTACTGTATCTGAGACCTGGACTGCCTACAGCAGACAACTCAAGCACTGGAGAGATACCATCAACATCTCTTCAAAATTCTCTACATTCATTGAAAGAGAAGTGAACCAACCTCAGTGACCTCACCCAGGGTCAATGTCTCCAGCACTGAGGCCCTAGTTACACTCAATTGACTACATTGTCCGACATGCGATTGACATAGGCTACACATCAGACTCCTGAAACAGATGCTCTATTCCAAGCTCCATCACCTGGAGAGATTACCAGGCAGACAACAGAAAAGATGCAAAGAAATGTAACATCCCCCTGACTCTTAGGAATCTTTAGCTCACGACCCACTCAAAGTGAAGAAGGAGCATTCAGATGGTATTGACCTTGAGTCCATGCATCTGGAGCATAAAGAAGCTGCAGATAGGTAATGCACTGCCTCACAAACGACCCACCCATCTGCCCCATCTGCATTTCCTACACTGGCCTCATCAACCACTTCAAAACCCAAAAACCTGGAGCGGAAGCAAATCCTCTTCGATCCTGAGGGGCTGCCCAAGAAGAAGTTATTTTGACGTGTTGCCATTTGGAAGCTGCGTAATTAATAGAACCAAAGAGCTTGCCAAACCAGTATCAATCAGATTAACTACTTATAAATT
This sequence comes from Pristis pectinata, assembly GCF_009764475.1. Taxonomy (NCBI): domain Eukaryota; kingdom Metazoa; phylum Chordata; class Chondrichthyes; order Rhinopristiformes; family Pristidae; genus Pristis; species Pristis pectinata. The sequence goes on along the minus strand of NC_067435.1, from coordinate 10,489,734 downwards.
AATAATAGAATAACACTATTCAATTCATAATTTAAAATTCATAACTTAAAATTAGAAATTGACCTGGACTTAATTGCCACTTGCAGACACGAGTTCTACATTTTTCACTCTACGTATAGAAGTGTTTTCGATCAAACTTGGCTTTAAATTTGAGACAATGCCTTTAGTCCTTGACTTGGGTGCTTGAACTTCTTCCATGATACAGAGATTATCCTTGAGAGCCAATTACCTAAAATAGTGACCCGAGTTAACTTCATTAGCCAGATACACACTGCAGATAAGGACCAGGAGAGAGAAACATTGTAGAGTTCAAATTTGTGGGCGAGGGGTAGGGGCTGGTGGGATGGAATAGGTTACATTCATTTGCCACACTTCACGTAACATCCATACTCCTTTGTAGCCTCCTTGTCCTCTTCACAACTTACTTTTCTTTCTATTTCTGCATCATTAATTTAGCAACCATACCTTCAGTGCCTTCATCTAAGTCATTTATACAAATTGTAAAAAGCTGAGGCCCACCACATCATTCTTTACATCTTCTTTCCACTAGCAAAAGACCCAGTAATGCCTGTTCTTCGTTTATTGTTAGCCAGCCAATCTCCTCTCCACGCCAATGTGTTACCCTCTGATTAAAGCAATAGAAAGAGGTCATTCAGCCCATCAATGCTGTATCAGTTCCTATACAAGAGCAATCCAGCTAGTCCCTTTCCCTCAGCCTCTCTCCTTAGTCCTGTAAATGCTTTCCTTTCAGATACTTAACTATCTCTCTTTTGAATTCTACAATTAAATCTGCCTCCACTTCTTCCCCTGACAATACCTTCCAGCTGTCAAAATGTTTCTCCTCGTGTCACTTTTGGTTCTATTGCCATCACTTTCATTCTACAACCCTAGTTTATGATGTTTCCGACAGTGGGAAGTGTCTCTCTTCTATACCCTTCATGATTTTAAACATCTCAGTCAGTTGCCCTGCAGCCTCCTCTGTTCCAAAAAAAGCAGTTTCTCCAGTCAATCTACATAACCAAAATTCCTCAGCACTGGAATCATACTAGTGCATCTCTTCTGCAACCCTTCCAAAGTCTTTGTACTGTTACTGTTTTTGCCTGTACTACATCAATGCACTTTGTACTAACTCAATGTAACCTGCAGTGTGTAATGAATTGACCTGTACGATCGGTTTGTAAGACAAGCTTTTCACTGTACCTCGGTACAAGTGACAATAATATACCAATACCAATAAACTGTTGCACCCACAACTGGACAGACCTCTCCAGTTGTGTCTGAAGCAGTCTTTCATAAAGGCTCACCATGACTTCCTTGCATTTGAACTCTATTTACAAAGCCCAACATACTGTAGTTTTCATTTAAATAAAAAAAACTAAATTTACACAAATCTAGGACTGGAGACATGGTCTGAAACTGACAGTGAAATTCAAGGAGTGAAATTCAGAAACATGAAGGGGATAGAGATTTGGAATTCTCTTGTCACAAATGCCAATTAATGTCAGTTCAGTTGCTATTTTAAAAATAATCATTGATTTAATAATGCCTTATTAGGAATATTAAGTATTTAATCTGAAATTGATAGCTTTTATTACCCAAAGCTGTTAAGGGGTACATTACTGTTTGGGGATAAAAGGCTGGTATTTAGTGTTAGGTCACTCTTCAGCCATGATCTCTACGGGTTCAGGGGTCCAAACACACTGGCCTTCCTCCTTACCCTTCTCGGCGTAGAGGTGAATAATTCCAGTTTCTCAACCCTCTGCACATAGCTATGACCATTAAACTGTTCAGGCTGTGTTGGACCAAGCATTATGATTCACTTCCCATTTGCACTACATGCCTTGAGGTTGCGAGGGTTCAGTTTGCGCCCACAGACCAATGTTTCGTCACCAGTCGCCTGATCGAACCATTAACTAACCCAACCACCACACCACACCACCCCCCAACCTCCCGCTCAGTGGCAGACCCCACAGAGTCCTGTGAGCCATACCATTCTGCAGCACACAGAAGACACAGGAAATAAATCACTTGAGGAATAAAATGCTTCATTGTTTCAAGTCTTGGAGGGGTATTCATTTGAATGATTTTGCATATCTCAGAATTGAATTGGGAAGGCAGTTCTCCAGAATACTAAGGAAAAGTCTCCCGATCTGACACTGTGCCACTAACTGTGAGGATCACGGTCGGATTTCGGTCAGCAGTGGCTACCTGTTTAAACTAAGCAGGGAATAGGCAGTGAGCACCTCAAACAGGCATCAGGCACAGTTCTTTGAAGTTTCCAAATGACACGTTTTGTTCGCTTAAAGAAAACTCACCAGAACCATTGATTGTGTAACAGTGTGCTAAAAATTTCTTCACCTCCGAGGCATCCAAACCACAAACTGAAATGATTCTTCTGAAAGCAACTTCTTTTCAATCGTCTGTCAGTACTCGCCAGTGAAAGTATGGAGTGAGTGCAAGATTATCTCACCTCCCATCTGCACGCAGCAACCCTGTTGCTGTGATCTGTTTCACTTCACACAAAGACACTTCATTGTGGCTCTGCAGCCCAGCGCACAGGCAGTGTTCCAGCAGAGGGGCTGTTCCACATTCAACCAAGTACTTCACTCACTGCAAGCCTTTCAAAGTGCAGAGCTCTCTGGTCACCACTCCCATTCACAGGAATATTATTGGGCCGACAGCAGGAAAACACATAGCAGGATCCCAATGGGTCCTAATGCCACACCATTTGAAATGAACTGGTTTTAAGGCAGGGTACTCTATTATCTTAGCAGAGCTCGTCAAAGTGCCCCTCTCTCTCTCTGCACTGCTCAGAGAGTCAGTGAAACTGATCTCAGTGGCATAACTCAAGATGCGTGTGTTAAATAATAAACAGAAGGGTGATGTGACAGAGCAACCAAAGGAGTTCAACACAAAAGCTCCGGAAAACAACCACCTGAATTGGGGAGATTACAATTAACAGAAACTTCTGCTAATTTTGAGCTGCTCGATGAGCGATGTTAAACAGTGAATATGCTCCGAAAATGAACATTTTCTGTTTCTGGAACTTGATGGCAAACATCAAGCACTTCAGTAATGGAATTAAAACTGACTTTTTCTACAACATTACAGGAATGCTAAATCCCCCAAATCCACTGGAAGGATAAGTGAATCAACATCAATTTCCTCTCCGTGGCCAAAAGAGGTTGGACAAATTGGAGTGTTTTCTCTGGAGCGTCAAAGGCTGAGGGGAGAGCTGATAGAAATATATAAAACCATGAGAGGCATACAGTAGATAAGGTAGAGTCTTTTTCCCAGGGTAGAAATGTCAAATATTAAAGGATATAGATTTGTGAGGAGGGAGAGAATTTAAAGGAGATGTGCGGGGTAGATTTTATTTTTTTTTACACATGGTGTAATAGGTGCCTGGAATGCACTGCCAGGGGTGGTGCTGGAAGCAGACTTGAGGGAATAGAGGGATTTGGACCATGTGCAGGCAGATAGGTTTAGTTTAACTTGGCATCATGTTCAGCATGGACATCGTGGGCTGAAGGGCCTGTTCCCGTGCTGTACTGTGCTGTGTTCTATGTTAAAAGCGTCAAGGATCCATTCACACTTGGCTAGTGCTGTTGGGCAGGACAGCAGACTCCTGAAGTACACACTATATTCCCAGCTCTGTCACAGGAAGAGCTCACCAGATGGATAGAGGGAAAGATTTAAGGATGTGCTCAAAAGAAATTGAAGAAATTTTATTTTCTCCATACTTCATTATGATGTAGAAGGAGGCCCTTTAGCCAATGGGATCTGTGCTAGCTTTTAGACCATCAATCCCATTCCCTGAAAAACAATCTGCTGGTGGAACTCAGTGGATCGGGCTGCATCTGTGGGGGAAAAAGGAGCTGTCAACGTTTTGGGTGATGCAGGGCCTCGACCTGAAACAGTGACAATTCCTTTTCCCCCCACAGATGCTGCTCGACTCACTGAGTTCCTCCACCAGCCTACCATCCACTGACTCTGTCTACACTTCCTACTGCCTCGGGAAAGCAGCCAACATAATCAAGGACCCCTCCCACCCTGGTCATTCTCTCTTCTGCCCCCCTCCCATCGGGCAGAACTTACAGAAGTTTGAGAACACCAGACTCAAGGCCAGCTTCTATCCCAGTTATCAGACTCTTGAAAGAACCTCTTATATGCTAAAGATGATCTCTCAGTTCACCTTGTCATGGCACTTACACTTTATTTGTCTACCTGCACTGCACTTTCCCTGTAACTGTAACACTATATTTTGCATTCTGTGTTTTTGTCCTTTTTATATTACCTCGATGTACTTACATATGGAATGATCTGTCTGGATGGCACGCAAACAAAAGCTTTTCTCTGTATCTCGGTACATGTGATAATAATAAACTAATAACTAATTTCTAATTTTTGCTTCAGATTTCAGCATCTGCAGTCTCTTATGTGATCCCACTTCCCCACCTATATCCTGGCAACCTATTCTGCCACACATGCCCATCAACTCTACCCTGATTCTACTACACTACGTGTAATTTTCTGCAGGTAATCAACTTACCAACCAGTCTTTAGAGGCAGTGGGAAACCGAAGCATCCAGGAGAAACAAACAATCTGCTGGAGGAACTCAGCGGCTCGAGCAGCGCAACCGGGGGAGAAGAAATTGTCAATGTTTCAGGTCGAGACCCTGCATCATCTGAAACGTCGACGATTCCTTTCCCCTCCACAGATGCTGTTTGACTTGCTGACTTCCTCCAGCAGATTCTCACATCTGCAGTCTCATCTTCACCCAGGAGAAACCCATGCAGTCGCAGAATGTACAGGATTGAACCTAAGTTACTGGACTTGAGGCAGCAGCACTCCTGTATACACATGTCTACACTTCTCGCTGCCTCGGAAAAGCAACCAAGATAATCAAAGACCCCTCCCACCCCAGACATTCTCTGTTCTCCCCCTCCCATCAGGCAGGAGGTACAAAAAGCCTGAAAGTGCGTATCACCAGTCTCAAGGTCAGCTTCTATCACGCTGTTATAAGATGAGTGAACAAACCTCTTGTACCATAAGATGGACTCTTGACCTCACAATCTACCTCATTGTGGCTTTGCACCTTATTGTCTGCCTGTGCTGCACTTTCTCTGTAACTGTAACACTATATTCTGCATTCTGTCATTGCTTTTCCCCTGTACTACTTCGATGCACTGATGTGATGAAATTATCTGTATGGATGGCATGCAAAATAAAGCTTTTCACTGTACCTCGGTACCTGGGACAATAATAAACCAACCACCAATTCCCTGCAGTCACTATACTGCTTCATCCCCACTTACCCCTCAGAACCTCCGGACCGTGACCGCTCAAAGCGGAGAAATGTTCAGGATGGTGTTGAGTACATTGTGTTCTTGCATTAAGAGCACAATGCAGTCCTGCAAAAACAGCGGGAGGAGTGCACAGCCTCACACCAATCCACCCTGTCAAACACCCCCTGCCTCATCTGTGGATGAGTCTACCGTTCCCAAATACGAGCTACCTCAGAACCCACAGAATCAGAGCGGAGGCGAGTCATCCTCAATCCCGAGGGACTGCATACGAAGGAGATGAGAAGACTGTCATCTTGCATGTTGGTAAACAGAGAGGACAAAGGCACCTTCCTCAGGCAGGGCAGAGGAACCAACACCAACACCCTTGCAAAGCAATCAGCAAACAAAAAGGAGGCCATTCAGCTCTGCACAAATGTTTCATCCTTCAATGAGATCTGGGCTGATTTGTGATCTAGTTGTATATATTGTCATTTGCTCCATATTCCTTAAACCTTTTAGTCAATGTAGTCAGACTCCTACACAATCGAGGTGAAGAGGATGGGAAATTAGAGCTCCAGCTGCCATTTAACATCTTTTTAAGAACATAAATAGGAGTCATCCCTTTTGCCTTGGCTCAGTACAATCACAGCTGATCCAGTTCACTTTCCCCACTCTCCCCTCATCTTCATATCCAATAATCTATGAATCTCAGACTTGAACATACTGAATGACTTGGCTCTCTGGGGGTAGAGAAGTCCAAAGATTTGTAATCTCTTGAGTAAAGATGTTTCTCAACTCATTGCTCAATGGTTGACCCCTTACCCCAGACTGTACCTCCCTAGCTCTAGAACCCCCAGTCTGAGCAAGTGACGTCTCATCATCTTCCCTGCTAATTCCTCTTACAACAGCATACGTCTCTGTGCTACTTCTCATTCTTCTGATCTTCATTGAGTTCAGACCAAGTCAGACTCAAAAATTCTCCACAGCAGAAACCTTTACCCAGGAATTAATTCGGTGATCAGGAATCTTATTGTCCTTTGCTCAAGGGGGAGACTTTCCTTGTGAACTCCGGTTGGTGGATGTGTTGCTGTTGTCTAAATATTAGATAAAATCTGTGGTTCCTGATGATAAGAAGATGAAGCACAATACTGCTCATGTTTCACAAGAAAAATTACGCAAGAGGTTATATATCTGCAGCTGAAGGAATAAAAGAAAAAAGATATGGACCAAATAAAATAAAAGCTATAAAAGTGTTAGAGAGTGAGCCAAGATGAAAGTAAGGGCTTTGACATTTAGTGATGACAGGCCACTTCGATTTAACTTACCTGGGGAAACACAGATATGGGTGCAGTATTCGAGTCTTGGGCTCAACACTCCCTGATGGTCTTGCAGAACCTAAAGGTTAGAAAAGGAGCAAACACTTGTAAATGTCAGCATCAATCACTCACTATGTTTAGCAACCTTGTATGAGAGTTGTGTGATCAAAGGGAGCAGGAAAAGATTGGGCAATCAATTTCAAAACAGGGGAGGTAAAATGTCACTGGAATCTAAACAAACTCCATTTATAAAACCAGAGTGAAAGGAGGGTAGACACTGTGAAATGGGAAGAGGGCAGACAGACAGAGAGGGGGACAAGGGGAGGTGGGGTGGAGTGGGGTGGGGTGGGGAGGGTGAGGGGGGAGGTGTGGGGGCAGGGGGGAGGAGGTGGGAGAGGTGGGGGAGGTGGGGAAGGGGGAGGGGGAGGGGGGAAGGGGGAAGGGGGAGGGGAGAGGGGGAGGAGGGAAGGGGGAGGGGGGAAGGGGGGAGGGGGGAAGGGGGGAGGCGGGAGGGGGGAAGGGGAGAGGGGAGAGGGAGGGGGGAGGGGGGAAGGGGGGAAGGGGAGGGGGAAGGGGGAGGGGGAGGGGGAAGGGGGAGTGGGGAGGGGGAGTGGGGAGGGGGAGTGGGGAGGGAGGGAGGGGGAGGGGGAGGGAGGGAGGGGGAGGGGGAGTGGGGAGGGGGGAGGGGGAGTGGGGAGGGGGGGAGGAGGGGGGGGAGTGGGGAGGTGGGGAGTGGGGAGGGGGAGTGGGGAGGGGGGGAGGGGGAGGGGGAGGGGGAGTGGGGAGGGAGGGAGGGGGAGGGGGAGTGGGGAGGGAGGGGGAGGGGGTAGTGGGGAGGGAGGGAGGGGGAGTGGGGAGGGAGGGAGGGGGAGGGAGGGAGGGGGAGGGGGAGGGGGGGAGGGAGGGAGGGGGAGGGGGAGGGAGGGAGGGAGGGGGAGGGAGGGAGGGAGGGGAAGGGAGGGGAAGGGAGGGAGGGAGGGGGAGGGAGGGAGGGGAAGGGAGGGAGGGAGGGAGGGGGAGGGAGAGGGGGAGGGGGAAGGGGGTGAGAGGGAAGGGGGAGGGGGAATGGGGAAGGGGGAGTGGGGAGGGGAAGGGGGAGTGGGGAGGGAGAGGGGGAGGGAGGGAGGGAGGGAGAGGGGGAGGGAGAAGGGAGAGTGGGGGAGGGAGGAGGGAGAGGAGAGGGGAAGGGAGGGGAGGGAGAGGAGAGGGGAAGGGAGGGGAGAGGAGAGGGGAAGGGAGGGGAGGGAGAGGAGAGGGGAGGGGAGGGGGGAGAGGGGAGGGGAGGGGGGAGAGGGGAGGGGAGGGGAGGGGGGAGGGGAGGGAGGGGGAAGGGGGAGGGGAGGGAGGGGGAAGGGGGGAGGGGAGGGAGGGGGAAGGGGGGAGGGGAGGGAGGGGGAAGGGGGGAGGGGGGAGGGGGAAGGGGAAGGGGGAGGGAAGGGGGAGGGGGAAGGGGGAGGGGGAAGGGGGAGGGGGAAGGGGGAGGGGGAAGGGGGAGGGGGAAGGGGGAAGGGGGAGGGGGAAGGGGGAAGGGGGAGGGGGAAGGGGGAAGGGGGAGGGGGAAGGGGGAAGGGGGAGGGGGAAGGGGGAAGGGGAAGGGGGAGGGGGAAGGGGGAAGGGGAAGGGGGAAGGGGAAGGGGGAGGGGGAAGGGGGAAGGGGAAGGGGGAAGGGGGAAGGGGAGGGGTGAGGGGGAAGGGGGTGAGGGGGAAGGGGGAGGGGGAATGGGGAAGGGGGAGTGGGGAGGGAGAGGGGGAGTGGGGAGGGAGAGGGGGAGAGGGGGAGAGGGGGGAGAGGGGGAGAGGGGAGAGGGGGGGGAGAGGGGGGGGAGAGGGGGGGGAGAGGGGGAGAGGGGGGGAGAGGGGGAGAGGGGGGGAGAGGGGGGGGAGAGGGGGAGGGAGGGAGGGAGAGGGGGAGGGAGAGGGGGAGGGAGGGAGGGAGGGAGAGGGGGTGGGAGGGAGGGAGGGAGAGGGGGAGGGAGGGAGGGAGAGGGGGAGGGAAGGAGGGATGGAGAGGGGGAGGGAGAGGGGGAGGGAGAGGGGGAGGGAGAGGGGGAGGGAGGGAGGGAGAGGGGGAGGGAGGGAGGGAGAGGGGGAGGGAGGGGGAGGGAGGGGGAGAGGGGGAGGGAGGGAGGGGGGAGGGAGAGGGGGAGGGAGGGGGGGAGGGAGAGGGGGAGGGAGGGGTGGAGGGAGAGGGGGAGGGAGGGAGGGAGGGAGGGAGAGGGGGAAGGAGGGAGGGACGGAGAGGGGGACGGAGGGAGGGAGAGGGGGAGGAGGGGAGGGAGGGAGAGGGGGAGGGAGAGAGGGGGGAGGGAGAGGGTGAGAGGGGGAGGGAGAGGGAGAGGGAGGGAGGGAGGGAGGGAGGGAGAGGGGCCGGAGGGAGGGAGGGAGAGGGGCCGGAGGGAGGGAGGGAGGGAGGGAGGGAGAGGGGGAGGGAGAGGGGGAGAGAGGGGGGGAGGAGAGAGGGGAGGGGAGGGGAGGGAGGAGAGGGGAGGGGAGGGGGGAGAGGGGAGGGGGGAGAGGGGAGGGGGGGAGAGGGGAGGGGGAGAGGGGAGGGGGGAGAGGGGGGAGAGGGGAGGGGAGGGAGGGGGGAGAGGGGAGGGAGGGGGGAGAGGGGAGGGGAGGGAGGGGGGAGAGGGGAGGGGAGGGAAGGGGGAGGGGGAGGGGAAGGGGGAGGGGGAGAGGGGAGGGAGGGGGGAGAGGGGGAGGGAGGGGGGAGAGGGGGAGGGAGAGGGGGAGAGGGGGAGGGGGAAGGGGGTGAGAGGGAAGGGGGAGGGGGAATGGGGAAGGGGGAGTGGGGAGGGAGGGAGGGAGAGGGGGAGGGAGAGGGGGAGGGAGAAGGGAGAGTGGGGGAGGGAGGAGGGAGAGGAGAGGGGAGGGGAGGGAGAGGAGAGGGGAGGGGAGGGGGAGAGGGAGGGGAGGGAGGGGAGGGAGGGGAGGGAGGGGGAGGGGGGAGGGGGGTAGGGAGGGGGAGGGGGGGAGGGGGGAAGGGGGAAGGGGGAAGGGGGAGGGGGAGGGGGAGGGGGGGAGGGGGAGGGGGAGGGGGAGGGGGGGAGGGGGAGAGGGATGGGGGAGGGGGAGAGGGAGGGAGAGGGGGAGGGGAGGGGGAGAGGGGGAGGGGGAGAGGGGGAGGGGAGGGGGAGAGGGGGAGGGGGAGAGGGGGAGGGGGAGGGGGAGAGGGGGAGGGGGAGAGGGGGAGGGGGAGAGGGAGAGGGGGAGGGGAGGGAGAGGGGGAGGGGAGAGGGGAGAGGGGAGGGGGAGGGGGAGGGGAGAGGGGGAGGGGGAGAGGGGAGGGGGAGGGGGGAGGAGGATGAGAGGGGCAGTTGGGGAGCGAGGGAGGGGGATGTGGGTAGAGGGGGGAGGGGGGAGGGCAGGGAGGTAGAGGGGGAGGGGGGAGGGGAGAGGGGAGGGGGGGAGGGGAGAGGGGAGGGGGGGAGGGGGAGGGAGAGAGGGGGAGGGGGAGGGGGGAGGGGGAGGAGGATGAGAGGGGCAGTTGGGGAGCGAGGGAGGGGATGTGGGTAGAGGGGGGAGGGGGGAGGGCAGGGAGGTAGAGGGGGAGGGGGGAGGGGAGAGGGGGAGGGGGTGCTGGATGGGGGAAGGGGAGGGGAGGGGAGGGGGGAAGGGGAGGGGAGGGGGAAGGGGAGGGGAGGGGGAAGGGGAGGGGGGAAGGGGAGGGGAGGGGATGGGGGAAGGGGAGGGGATGGGGGAAGGGGAAGGGGAGGGGATGGGGGAAGGGGAGGGGATGGGGGAAGGGGAGGGGAGGGGAGGGGGGGAAGGGGAGGGGAGGGGAGGGGGGAAGGGGAGGAGGAGAGGGGGAAGGGGAGGGGGGAGAGGGGGAAGGGGAGGGGGGAGAGGGGGAAGGGGAGGGGGGAGAGGGGGGAGAGGGGAGGGAGGGGGGAGAGGGGGGGAGAGGGGAGGGAGGGGGGAGAGGAGGGAGAGGGGAGGGGGAAGGTGGGGAGACTGGGAGGCAGGGAGGGGGGAAGAGGGGAGATGGGGAGAGAGGGGAGGGGGATGACGGGAGACGGGAGGGGGAGGGGAAGGGGGAGCATGGAGGAGTTTGGAGCGCAGGGAAGGGAGAGTATGGGGGTCGATTGTTGGGGGTAGGTTGACGAGTGGGGGTTGAACATGGGGTGTGTATGGGCGGGGTGTGTGTGTAGGGGGCAAGTTTAGGGTGTGTGTGGAGGAGGGATGAGTGGGGGAGTGAGAGACGGTGAGAGTGGGTGTGTGTGGAGGACGCGTGGGCGGATGTGTGGTCGGAGTTTTGTGGGATGACGGGTTTAGGGTGGGGGTCTATGGAGGAAGGTTGTATGGGGTGAGTGTGGGGGTGTTGGGGGTGTGATGGGGTGAGGGTGTGTGGAGGAGGGGTGTGGGGGTGTGTGGGGGGAGTGGAGGTTGTGAGGGTGGGGTGTGTGTGTGGAGGAGGGGTGTGGGGTGAGTGTGGGGTTGATGGAGTGTGGGGGGTTGTGTGGAGGGTTGTGGGGGTGAGTATGGGGGTTACAGGGGGTGAGGGTGGTGGTTTGTGTGGAGGAGGGGTGTGGGGGTGAGTGTGGGGGTTACAGGGGGTGAGGGTGGTGGTTTGTGTGGAGGAGGGGTGTGGGGTTGGAGTGTGGGGGGGTGATGGGGCTATGTAGGGGTTGTGTGGAGGACGGTTGTGGGGGTGAGTGTGGGGGTGATTAGGTGAAGGTGGGGATGTGGGGTTGTGTTGGAGTGTGGGGGTGGTGAGGGGGTGAGGGTGGGGGTGGTGGGTGAGTGTGGGAGGTGTAGGGTTCTGGTGGGGTGTTTGGGGGCAGTGAGTGAGGGAGGGGTTGCGGGGAGGAGGGGTGTGTTGGAGTGTGGGGGTGACGGGGTGGTGGTGGTGTGGGGGTGAGTGTGGGAGGTGTAGGGTTCTATTGGGGGTGGGGTTGAGGGTGTGTGGGGGAGGGTAGGAATGAGTCAGTGAGTGATGGAGGGGTAATTGTGAGGTGAGGGTGGGTGTGTGTGGAGGTGACGGGGTGAAGGTGGGGGTGTGGGAGGTGTAGGGTTCTGTTGGGGGTGGGGTTGAGGGGTTGTGTGGGGGGTGAGTGAGGGAGGGAGGGGTAATTGTGGGGTGAGGACAGGGTGTGTGTGGACGAGGGGGTGTGGTAGGAATGTGGGGGTGACGGGGTGGTGGTGGTGTGGGGGGTGAGTGTGGGAGGTGTAGAGTTCTGCTGGGGGGGTTGAGGGGTGTGGGGGGAGAGGAGGCGGGAGTGAGAGTGAGGGGGTAATTGTGGGGTGAGGGTGGGGCGTGTGTGGAGGAGCCGCGTGTGGTAGGAGTGTGGGGGTGACAGGGGCTGGGGGTGTGGGAGGTGTAGGGTTCTGCTGGGGGTGGGGTTGTGGAGTGTGTAGGGGGAAGGGGGAGTGAGTGATTGAGGGAGGGAGGGGTAATTGTGGGTTGAGGGTGGGGTGTGTGTGGAGGAGGGGGGTGTGGGGGTGACAGGGGGTGATGGTGGGGGTGTGGGGGGTGAGTGTGGGAGGTGTAGGGTGCTGGGGTGGTTGAGGGGTGTGTAGGGGAGGGGAGGGGGGAGTGAGGGAGGCAGGGGTAATTGTGGGGTGAGGGTGGGGTGTGTGTGGAGGGGGTGTGGGGTGACGGGGTGGTGGTGAGGGTGTGGGGGGTGTAGTGTGCTGGGGGGGTTGAGGGGTGTGTAGGGGAGGGGAGGGGGAGTGAGTGAGGGAGGGGTAATTGTGGGGTAAGGGTGGGGTGTGTGTGGAGGGGGTGTGGGGGTGACGGGGGGTGGTGTGGGGGGTGAGTGTGGGAGATGTAGGTGCTGGGGGGGTTGAGGGGTGTGTAGGGGAGGGGAGGGGGGAGTGAGTGAGGGAGGGGTAATTGTGGGGTAAGGGTGGGGTGTGTGTGGAGGAGGGGGGTGTGGGGGTGACGGGGGGTGGTGTGGGGGGTGAGTGTGGGAGATGTAGGTGCTGGGGGGTTGAGGGGTGTGTAGGGGAGGGGAGGGGAGGGGAGTGAGTGAGGGAGGGGTAATTGTGGGTTGAGGGTGGGGTGTGGAGGAGGAGGGTGTGGGGGGTGTAGGGTACTGGCGGGGTTGAGGGGTGTGTAGGGAGGGGAGGGGGGAGTGAGTGTGGGAGGTGTAGGTGCTGGGGGGGTTGAGGGGTGTGTAGGGGAGGGGAGGGGGAGTGAGTGAGGGAGGGGTAATTGTGGGGTAAGGGTGGGGTGTGTGGAGGAGGGGGGTGTGGGGGTGACAGGGGGTGGTGGTGGGGGTGTGGGGGGTGAGTGTGGGAGGTGTAGGTGCTGGAGGGGTTGAGGGGTGTGTAGGGAGGGGAGGGGAGGGGGAGTGAGTGAGGGAGGGGTAATTGTGGGGTGAGGGGTCACTCACTTTCCAAGGGGACTCCGAGGTCAGGGATCAACCCCGAGGGTTAAAAGTCGCTCTGTTCCCAGGCGAACGCTGCCCGAATGTCGTGTTCTGCGCCTGCGCTCCGTCCGCCCCCGCTCATTGGCTGGGACGGGAGCGCCCACTGCCTTCTGGGAGTTGTAGTGCGAGCGACACAACGGCGGCTTGCTGTGCCTGCATGTCCCAGGATGCTCAGCGGCTGCTGCCCTCGGCCGACAGGTTGTCCCTGAGCCGCAGGTAAAGCACCTGCCTCCTTAAAGAGGCGCAGACACTAAATAACGTCAGGCTAAGAGCACAGGGAAATAAACAGTTGTACGAAAACTGTGGCCCTATGGTATCAGACACTAAATTTACTTTAAAGAAGTTTACTTTAAGTTCAGAAGTGATCTAGATGAAGTGAATCCATGCTCTTCAATCTAAACAAAGAACATTTTAAAGGTATGAAGGTCAGGTTGACTGTGGTAGATCTTAGACTAAAGTGAATGGTAGTGGGCTGGCAATGCATATGATAAAATAAATGAATTTAAAGAATTCATTGATTATTTGGAACAAAATTATACAAAAGATCTAATAATTCGCCATCCCATTGTTTGGAAATCCCAATGGTTCAAATCTCGATCACTGATACCCCGTTTCCACAATCCCTTTAAACACTCCAGAGTCCTGTCTGTACACTCACTTTAAACTCACCTAGTTCACTGGAAGATTCATTATATTTTTGTTGAACATCTTTAAGGTACGTGACATGAAACGTGGTTCAAACAGAGATCACAGAAGAAATTAAAGATAGTATTAAATCTAAGTATGTCCACTGAGTTCTTCCAGCGTTCTAGTTTTTTGTTTCCAGCATTTGAAATCTCTTTTGTCGTCAAACCTCCAATGCCTTCTGTTTTAATTCCAGATTTCCAGCTTTTTATTTTCAGAAAAAGACTATTGATATATCTGAGTCTTTGCTGCCACCTTCAGGCACATCTAAAGGTTGATTCAGCGTAAAATAAAGGCAATTCTTTAAAAAAATCTGTAACTGATTAATATTGAAAAGTAGTAGTAGATCATTAATTGCTGCAAAGTGAGAGAGGTTTTTAGTCAGCTTGCAATGTGTTGGTCCCCCAATCAAGTAGCACATTCCTGGTAGATGGTCTGCAGGATGCAGATGAGACCGACCAATTGTTGAGGAAGACATTTGTGCAACACCCCTTCTATCAAACTTCTTTGCATTGAATTAAAAGATGTAGCTTATGTTGTGTTCATGAAGAAGAGATTGCTCAGTACATGACTGGAAAGAGTGCCATATAGGGAGGTATTTATTACTAATCTCTAAAAATGTTGCTCATTGCTACATGTACTGTTTATTTTTCTGTGGAATGTTTTTTTTCTGTGAAGTAATGATAATTCTGTGAAGAAAAAAGTTAAGCTTTAAACTTTTTAAAACATTCTTAGTACCAAGCCTAAGTTTGAGGGCAAGGCAAATACTGGAACAGCAATGCACAAGATAGTATCTCTTAGCTAATTTAGAAACTATTATCTATTTTGTCTTCCTGCCAAGATTGAATGAAGAAATGCCAACACTGCCACTTCATTCTCAGATAGATTTGCTACAAAATAAGCAAAGATTTCGTTTAATGTACAACTACAATAAAGGCGGAGAATGGCAAGAATTATTGTTTATTCAAAGGAAAGGGGAAATCTTTCAAACTATCATTTCCACGCCACTGGATAAAGGAATTTTTATTGTTTGGGCAGATAAATTGGATTGTTCAAATTTAAATCAAATTGTGTGTTTATAAATCAATACTTTTTTTTCTTCTGTTAGTAAGAAACAATGTCTTTTCGAACTTTATAAACAAATTATTCAAATGATTAAATTCACAGCTTGTTAAAATGTTGTAAACATTATAATAATATTGAATTGTCGCAAAATTAATTCCTATAGAGTGATAACTCTTCAAAAGTATATACATTAAAATAATGAAAAACAAGCATTCAAAGACTCAACTAAATTGAAAGTAAAGGCTCAGTAAGGTCCTGTAGGACAGCATATTTTTAAAAAATTGCACTGTTAATTTTGAAAGTAGAGATTTTCTCATCTAAATATCTTGAATAAGTTTGAAATAAATGACAATATAAGACATTGATGAGGCCAAATTTAGAGTATTGTGTGCAGTTCTGGTCTACCTACTTACAGGAAAGATATCGATAAGCTTGAAAGAGTGCGGAGAAAATTTACACAGATGTTGCCAGGACTTGAGGATCTGAGTTAAACCGGGATAGGATGAATAGGTGCGGATTTTATTCCCTGGAGCGCAGGAGAATGAGGGGAGATCTTATAGAAGTATACATGAGGTTTTGTTTTAGGGTGAATGCATGCAGGCTTTTTCCCCTCAGGTTGGGTGAGACTAGAACTAGAGGTCATAGGTTTAGGGTGAAAGGTGAAATGTTTAAGGGGACTCTGAGGGAGAACTACTTCACTCAGAGAGTGGTGCGAGTGTGGAACGAGCTGCCAGCAGAAGTGGTGGATGCGGGTTTAATTGTAAC
Organism: Pristis pectinata; assembly: GCF_009764475.1. NCBI lineage: Eukaryota > Metazoa > Chordata > Chondrichthyes > Rhinopristiformes > Pristidae > Pristis > Pristis pectinata. The sequence goes on along the minus strand of NC_067435.1, from coordinate 10,474,241 downwards.
AATTAAGAGAAGTTTGGATAGGTACATGGATGAGAGAGGTATGGAGGGCTATGGTCCGGGTGCAGGTAGATGGGACTAGGCAGAAGTCCAGGCTGGCATAGACTAGATGGACCGAAGGACTGTTCTGTGCTGTAGTGCTTTACAACTCTCTGATATTTCAGCAGAAATTAAGCCGACCTAAAGGGGTTGCCTTTGATTATATCATATATGCTTTGCAATTATTTCCTTAGGTTCATCACTCTATGCAAAATAAAGCTGTCGCAGTCAATTCAGGTGCAGAATAGTCAGGCAAAGACTAACGGCATTGCCCAGCCTGATTGCAGGCATGCATATAAACCACTGGAGATCCTAGACCTGATGCAGAGAAAACCCAGGTGTGCTTCACTGCACCAGAGACCGGAGAAATGAGTTTAGTCCTGACCTTGGGTGCTGTCTGTGTGGAGTTTGCATGTTCTCCCTGTGATTATATGACAAAGGGCTGATGAAGAGGACAGTGGACCATGGAATAAAGGGAAGGAGGTGAGGAGGGGAACCAGTGGGAAGAATGTGTGGGTGATGGGCCGGTCGAGAGGGCAGGGGAGGGGAAAGAGGGGTATCAGGGACAGTGGGATAAGGGGAAACAAAGGAGGGGTGCAGAGGGGAGTGGTTACCGGAAGTTAGAGAAATCAATGTTCATGCCATCAAGTTGGAGACTGCCCAGGCTGAATATGAGGTGCAGTTCCTCGAATCTGCATCTGGCCTCAACTTGGCAGCAGAGGAGGCCGTGGACAGACATGTCAGTGTGGGAATGGGAAGTGGAATTAAAATGGCATGAAGATTAAAGCTGAGTTATCAATGTAGGAGCCAGCCCAGTCCTGGAAAAGAGGCCCAGGATTCCAGCTGATTGAACTTTATGGAGGCGGGGAGGGGGGGGTGGTATTGTACTCTTGGCTGTAGAGGGGAGGATGGGGTGTGGGGAGTGAGATATATTTGCATGGCTGAGTGACAGGGAGGAAAGAGAAAGAAAAAGAGGACTATTCCAGAACAGCAGGCAAAAGGTGCCACTGGGATGGAAAGGGCCAAGCAGCTGAGGGAAGCTGTACAGCAAAGACATAAGCCATACACTGCAGCTTGTGTCTCTCCCAATGTGGAGTCAAATTGGGATGACTCAATGATGCAGCAGTTAGTGCTGCTGCCTCACAGCTTCAGGGATCTGAGTTCGATCCTCTCCATTGCTGTCTGTGAGGAGTTTGCACGTTCTCATTGTGACGCTGCTCCAGTTTCCTCCCACATCTCAAAGAGTTACTGATAGAATAATTAACCACTGTAATTTACCCCTTAGGATGTGCTTTTGATTCACATTAGAGTCACGAGAGATGCAGCTGGGAAACCGGCCACTGAATTGGCACCAACCATCAAACACTCCTACCCTCACCCATTTTTATTCTCCCCACATTTTCCATCATCTCCACCAGATTCTACCACTCACCTACATACCAGGAACAATTTACAGAGGACAATTAACTACCAACCTGCACATTTTTGGGATGCGAGAGGAAACCGGAGCACCTGGTTTACCATATGGAGTGATTTTGTGTATTTTCTGACTTATGGACCAATCTGATTTATGGACATCTGTAAGTTATCAAGGCATCACCTGTAATGTGCCGCATCAGAAAATAAAATCATGTTCCTCAAGCTTAGATTAAAGCTTGAACTTTTGATGGAACAATGTAGGTGAACAGTGATGCCACATCATGGAATCAAACAGCACAGAAGCAGGCCCTTCTGTCCACCCCTGTCCATGCGACTATCCCATACTAATCCCATTTACCCAACACTTAAGCCAGAGTCTTCTAAGCCCTGTGTGCATCTCGGTACTGGTTGTTCCTCTAGTTTAGTGGACTGCATTCAGTGTTCATAATGGCATAGCAGGTAGAGCTGCTGCCTCACAGCTCCAGAGACCTGGGATCAGTCCTGATGTCCAATGTTGTCTGTGTGGAGTTTGCACATTCTCCCTGTGACCACATGGGTTTCCACTGGATGCTCCATCTCCCTGGCCATGGCTATGGTCAGTTCACTTGGGATCCTGCCTAGTACGAGCAAGACAGAACAGGAAGACCGTAACAGATCAGGACACCCTCCTCCTCCTATGAGCCTCTCCCATTAGTGCCCAAAGCTCTGCAGCCCAGCTCCCGAACATTTGCCATGCTCTTTTGACCTCTAGCTAATCCTCCAACCTGTTGCTGTGTGTATTCTATGCCTACAGTGGAGATGTGTGAGGAACCCACACATACTGGATGTAAAGTCATGAGGGGCATAGATAAGGTGGATGGTCACATTCTTTCTCCCAGGGTAGGAGAGTCTAAAACTAGAGGGCACAATTATAAGGTGAGAGGGGAAAGATTTAAAGGGTACTTGAGGGGCAAATTTTTCACACAGAGGGTGGTGGGGTACATGGAACGAGCTGCCAGAGGAAGCTGTAGAGGTTGGGTACAATTACAACATTTAAATGACATTTGGACAGTTCCATGGATTGGAAAGGTTTTAGAGGGATATGAACCAAATGCAGGCAAATGGGACTAGCTCAGGTAGACAACTTGGTTGGCATGGATACGTTTGGGCCGACAGGCTTGTTTCTATGCTGTGTAATTCTATGACTCTTATACTGACCCAATGAGGCCTGCATCCAATCAGCACATTGCCCTCATCTGCTTGGGCACCTCTAGCCAGGGCCAGATCACTCTTGCCAATTGAGGACCCACACTGAGTACTCAGGCCTCTGAAATCCCTGTGCTTTTGTGAATCCTGGAATTAAATCTTTCCAGACAGAATTCTAGAGCCATGTGTTCAGCCACCAAGCAAGGCAGAGCAGAGAGAAACCATGCGGGAGAGGAGGAAGAAGGTGTGGTGGGATTTAGCCAATTAGTCAGGCCAGGCAATGATCCAGTGAGGTGAGTGTGCCTGTCAAATCTCTGTCTACGCTGCAGAATCATTGGGTGGAAGGTATTCTTTCTGAGTTCCCCAGTCCAACCTGATCCTAACACCATCAGCCTCTGGATACAGCCCTCACAATAATCAGCCTCTCTGCTTCCTGATTACTTTTTGACCACCACACACTTCATCTCTCCTAGTGTTTGCAACCCCCCATCAAAGTATATCCACAATTCTTTAGGAGCAGGTGTGCAGTGATGCCCCACTGCAGAGTATTCTGCAGGAATGCAATGCCATCCAGCACCAGCCCATGATAAAACAACAAGTATGTCAACAAGTGTTCCCTCATCGGAGTGTGTTTCCAATGTAGAGAAACCACACTGCTGCCTTGTGAGTGGCTCAGAAATAAACATGGCTCATCAAGAACACTAAGCTGGGAAGAGGGCAGAGGAGATTTACAAGGATGTTTTTGGGAGTTACATAGAGAGAGGTTGAGCAGGTTGAGACTTTATTCATTGGAATAGAGAAGACTGAGAGCTGATCTTACAGAGGTGTATAAAATCATGAGGGGCATAGACATGGTGAGTGTGCTTAGCCTTTTCCCCAGGGTGGGGAATTAAGAACTAGAGGGCATAGGTTTAGGGTGAGAGGGGAGAGATTTGATAGGAACCTGAAGGGCAATTTTTTTTTTCACGCAGAGGGTTGTAACTATATAGGATTGAGCTGCCAGAGGAAGTGGTTGAGGCAGGTACAGTCATGACATTTAAAAGGCACTTGGACAGGTACACGTATCAGAACGTTTTAAAGGGATATGGGCCAAAGTAGGCAAAGGGAGCAGCTTAGATGGGAATCTTGGTTGGCATGACCAGTTGGGCTGAAGGGCCTGTTTGCTTATTGTATGACTCTGATCTCTGACAGACTTTATTATTTAGATGGCTACTGGAGACAGCATAATGCAGCATAACATTGAGCATGTTGCTTCAACTCTAAGTGCGGTTTTGTTCAGGACACTGAAATGCTATAGGAGTAAGAGCGTGTATGGTGAGGCAGATTTTGCATGTATACGCTAGGAAAGGGATGCCTATGGCTGTGTGATAGAGTTATAAGTCATGGAGAGATGCAGCATAGGAAGAAGGCCTTTAGCCCACTGAGTTTGCACTGACCATCAAGAACCCATTTACACCAATCCTATATTAATCCCATTCTTTTTATTCTCCCCACATTCTCATCCCAGATCCTTTCCATTCACCCACATGCTAAGGGCAATGTACAGAGGCCAATTATCCTCCCAACCTGCATGTCATTGGGATGTGGAAGGAAAACCCATACACGGAAGACATGCAAACTCCACACATACAGCCACCCGAGGTCAGAATTGAACCCGAGTCTCTGGCGCGTGAGCAGTGGATCTACCAGCTGTGCCACTGGGATGCCCTGTAGATATAACCCATTGCAATAGCACATGATGGACATGCAGCCAAGTGACCAGAAATGGCAGACTTGGCTTTCCTCCCTCAGGTGGTACGCTATTAACATATGGTGCTGGAACACCAAACAGATAAGCCTGCTTCAGCAAATCGATCTGAGGCAAGTAACCTGCCAGATCCATGGAAGGAACAGAAGAGGAATCCCTCCTATGTTGAGAGTTATTCATTCTCAGGATATGGGCATCACTGGCATTTACTATATCTCCCTTGGACTGAGTAGGCATATAGGAGTCAACCAGGTTGGTGGGTTTGAGATCATCCACAGACCAGACTAGGCAAGGACCACAGATTCTCCTCCTCGAAGGATATAGTGAACCAGGAGCATGTTTACAACAATCTGCTAGTTTCTGGTTCCAGTTCATAATGACTAATAAAGATGAGAAAGCAAAAGTGAAGATTCTATTGTATCTGGTTAGTCACCAAGGCAAAGAGCTCTACTGAATAATCAGACTCACCAAAGTTCTCAAAACCTTTGAGAATCTCTGCAACCCTCCACAAACTGAGGTGGTGGACAGTGTCCAGATTTTCAGTAAACATCAGGGGAATGAGGAAATATTGACCAATACCAGAGACACAAGAGACTGCAGATGCTGGAATCTGGAGCAAGAGACAATCTGCTGGAGGAAGTCAACGGGTTGAGCAGCATTTGTTGGGGGGGGGGGAGAAGGAATTGCCAACATTTTGGGTCAAAACCTTGCATTAGGACAGATGCTGCTCGACCTGCTGAGTCCTCCCAGCAGATTGTGTGTGGATCAATACCAGGCAGGACAAGTTGCTAGCTGCAATTGCAACTTCAGAGATCTAAAGGACTGTGCTGTGGAATTCCAGGTGCAGGTCTCTGTTGCGAGGACTAGACCACATTTTGAAGGAGGAAGCAATCACTTAGCTGTGGGATCTTCCTCTACAGCTAAATCTTTCCTGCTTTGCTCTCCTGACACTCCAGACCTCCTGTGTTGGAACACGTGCTCTGGCTTCCACTGGTTTCTAATGCTGAGCATGTCAGATCCCCCTTAGAACTGTTGAAAGTCAGGTTTGATATACTATATTGAAGGCAACATATGAAAATAAAACAAAAAATGAAAATAAAAAAACCCCTCCAGAATTTGGATATCTGAAATAAAAACAGAAAGTGCTGGGAACACCTATTAGATCAGGCAGCATCTCTGGAAAGAGAACCGGTTAACTTTTCAGTTCCCCGACCCTTCATCAGAGCAGGCAACACATTTCCGTCATTGCAGGCAACAGAAACAGTGAAGTGAGGAACAACAACAGTTTCAAGTATGCAAACGCTGCAGCCAACAACGCAAGTGGCAGAGGGTGAAGTGCACACCAAACTGGAAGAAATTCCATAAGTGCAAGATCCTGACTTAGTTTTCATTCCAGTGCAGAAGGGAGGAAAAGTGGGAGCGGAGAGACGTGCAGTGGTAAAGAGACCAGTTCACGGTTGTACAAACTACCCGCAGTTCCTGTGAGACAGTCTGAGGAGAGATCAAAGTCATGGCATTGAACCCAGGTAGAAAGGAAATGGAACAAGTGTAAGAGTAGAGGAGTTCAAACACCCAGCAGAGACCATTGATAATATGGAAGTGGGAAGGAGAGAGGTAAAGCTCTAGCCAGGCAGAGGTACAATATGTAATATTTCTAAGATGCTTGCAAGTAAGTTTGAAGAGTCACAGTAAGTACTAGCAATGTACAACCACATGGCTATGGTATCACGGGGCAAAGGCAAGCTGAGAATGAAGAATCCTAAGAATGAAAGAAGTACAAAGCAGAGTTTGTTGGACTTGAAGGGGACTGTGTGACGGTCCTTGGCAACCATGCAGCCCAGCAAATGGAACTGAGAACAGTGTGGAGAGAGAGAGAACAGCTGCTTGGGGAGAGCCTGTGAATTACTGAATTGATCAGGAATGAAAGCGGAAGCGAAGAACTTTGTACGAAAATATGACGTTTGCAGATGGAGGAGAATTTTTCACTCGACAAAAATATCTTGAAAGTTTTGTTCTGGAGTAGATATGTGTATATCCTTTTAGATTGGAAATTTGTGTTGTAATTGTATTCAGTATAAGTCAAGAAGTAAATCAACTTAGATGGAAGTTAATTTATTTGAGCTTTTTGGGTTTAGTTCATTAAAAATTTTGGGTTTATTTCATTTTGTACCCCTCATTCTAATGATCTAAAACATAGACAATCAAAACTCTTTGAAAAACTTCTAGTTTTTCCATCAGTTAGAAAGAACTGTTCTTAAAAGGATTGCATATTCTTTATTAACCACTCTCTCAACAGGACCTGTCAATTGTGAAAACCCATAACCAAGCCCATAAGACCATAAGAAAGTGGGAACGGAAGGCCATTCAGCCCTTCAAGCCTGTTCCACCACTCAGTAGGATCAAAGATAATCTGACATTCCTTGTCCACTTTCCTGCCGTTTCTCCATAACCCTTGATTTCCTTATTGATTAGAAATCCATTGCACCTCTAAATAAAACGTTGCTCCCACGGCTCTTTACTGCAAAGACTTCCAAAGGCATACAACCCTCTGACAGAAGAATTCTTCCTCACTTCACTCTTAAATGGTTGCCCAGTTTATTCTGTGACCACGCTTTCTAGTTCTGGATTCTCCCATGAGGGGAAACATCCTCTCAGTATTCACCCTGTCTAGTGCCTAATAATCTAATATGCATCAAAAAGATTCTTCTAGGAATAGAGTCCCAATTTAATTAACCTTTTCTCATAGAACAATCCCTCCATACCTGGGAATATTTCAGTGAACCTTATCTGAGCTGCCTCCAATGAAATGATATCTTTCCTTAAACAGGGGAACTAAAATTGTTCACAGGTACTCCAAATGTTATCTCACTAGTGTCTTGTACAGTTGCAGTAAGACTTTCCTACTTTTACACTCCAACCCACTTCAAATAGGTGTCAACCTTCCATTAGCCTTCCTTATTACCTGCTTCACTTGTGTGCAAGGCTTTCTGCATTTCATGAAGGGAGTTCCAATTTCCTTTGTACTCCGTTTTATTGCTCTTTCATCCAAAACTTTGTATTTTGCAACATTATAGTCAATTTGCCGATTTTCTGCTGCAGTGCAGTGGTGCAGCAGTTAGTCTCCCAGCTCCAGTGACCCAGATTGGATCCCAGCCTCTAGTGCGGACTGTGCGGAACCACATGGGTTTCCTCCAGGTGCTCTGGTTGCTCCCACATCCTAAAGACGTGCAAGCAGGTCATCTAGTCACTGTACGTTGTCCCTGGTGTGTGGGTGAGTGGAAGAACCTGAGGGAAATTGCCGGGGATGCAAGACGAAAAATGGGATCAGTGTAGGATTAGCATAAATGGGTGCTTGAGGGTTGGCATGGACATGGTGAGTTGAAGGGCCTGTTTCTATGCTGTGTAACTCTATGATTCAGCTAACTTATCTCTCTGTGAACTATTCCTATCTTCTTCACAATTTGCTTTCTCATCTAGTTTTGTATCATCTCCATATTTAGCGACTTAATTCACTTCCTTCCTCCAAATCATGAATATACTTATAGCATAGAAGGAGGCTATTTTGGCTCTTTGTCTATGCCATTTCACAGGGCAATCCCATTCTTCAGTAATCTTCCTGTGAACTGTTCTCCTCACATTGCTATTGGTTCCCTCTAATTCTACCTAATTATACACTCGGGGCAATTTTCACCAGCCAGTTAATCTACCAACCCAAATGTCTCTGGGATGTGGGAAGAAACCAGAGCACCCAGGAGAAACCCATGTGGTCACAGGGAGAATGTACAAACTCCACACAGACAGTACCAGAGGTCAGGATTGAACCTGGGTCATTGAAGCTTTGAGGCAGCAGCTCTACTAGCTGCACCACTGTGCTGGAAAATCTTGCAAACCTTTGTGCATGCAATCCATATGGTACCTTGTTTACTCTCAGCAAGGACAATATTCCTAGCCTCTCTTCCTTAACAGTTTTCACTGAATCCATTATCTCTGTTACCTCCCTCTTACTGGGATTTTGGCAGTATCTCTCTTGGTAAAAGAAATAACAAGGTCTTATTATAGTCAAAGTCAAGTTTATTGTCATCTGCACAAGTACATGTGTGCACAGGTGCAATGAAAAACTTACTTGCAGCAACATCACAGGCACATAGCATCAGATAAGCAGCATTCACAAAAAAATGTAAACATAAATTAAGCACAATTTTTACAAGAAAGAACACAATTAGAACAAAAAAAGTCCAACTTAGTGCAAAGTGATCAAAATGGTCATAGTGTCGCTAAGCTGCAGTGATTAGGGTTAAAAATTCGAGCCCTGCCCTCCACCCGTGTATTCCCTTTAGTGTTAACTGCTGTCCCCTTCTCAAAATCTCTTTCCCTTCTTATTTCCTTCTCTCAGCTTAATCTATTCAGTTTGGCTCTCAAATGAGTTTTGCACCAGATATGTCCTGCGCACAATTTTTCTGTTTCATCACAGTATCCATTACGTACGTTGTCCACGGTAGTGTGGAGCGGCAGCACGGTAGCGTAGAAGTTAGCGTGATGCTATTACAGCGCCAGCAACCCGGGTTCAATTCCCACCCCTGTCTGTAAGGAGTTTGTACGTCCTCTCCGTGTCTGCGTGGGTTTCCTCCGAGTGCTCTGGTTTCCTCCCACATTCCAAAGATGTACGGGTTAGGAGCTGTGGGCATGCTATGTTGGCGCCGGAAGCATGGCGACACTTGCCCCCACCCCCCCCAGCACAACAAGACACATTTCGCTGTGTGTTTCGATGTACATGTGACTGATAAATAAATATCTGAAAACTAAATATCAGAGAGTTCTGGCTTTGGTTTCCCTATGTTTCCTCCTGGGAGGAGTATACCCACCCCATCCTAAAATATCTCCTCTGACACACTCCATTGTCTGTAATTGGCAATTCTTGGCTCCACCACCCTAATCAGTCCTTGTTCATTCCATTAAAAATATACTACCTCCAATTAAAGTGTTCTAGGCTTATCCTTTACCAGCTTAAACCTTATGTTATAATGATCAGTCTTCCCCAACTGTTCTCCCAGAGACTCATAGCCCATTTGGTCTAACATCCTCCGTAGCTAGATCCAGCAATGCTCCTTTCCTCGTTGGGCTGGAGACACTCTGCTGAAGGAAGGACATAAGAACAGAAGGAATTAGAGCAGGAGTAAGCCATTTGGCCCTTCGAGCGTGCCCTACCATTCGTTTATATCATATCCAAAAGACCATAAGATACAGGAGTTGAATTAGGCCATTTGGCCCATTGAGTATACTCTGCCATTCAATCGTAGCTGATATTTTATATTCCATTCTCCTGCCTTTTCCCCATAACCCTTAACCTCTTTACCAATCAAGAATCTATCAATCTTTGCCTTAAATACACCCAATGACTTGGCCACCGCAGCCCTCTGTGGCAATGAATTTCACAGATTCACCACCCTCTGGCTAAAGAAATTGTTCCTCATCTCAATTGCAAAGGGACGTCCCTTTATTCTGATGCTGTGCCCTTGGATACTAGGCTTCCCAACTAATCCTCTTCACGACCACTCTATCCAGGCCTTTCAGAATCCATAGGTTTCAATGAGATGCCTCCTTATCCTTCTGAACTCCATCGAGTACAGGCCCAGAAACATCAAATGCTCCTCATACGTCAAGCCTTTGATTCCTGGGACCATTCTTGTGAACCTCCTCTGGACCCACGCCAGAGCCAGCACATCCTTCCTTAGATACGGGGCCCAAAATTGCTCACAATACTCCAAATGCACACTGAGCAACACAGACCTAGCAAATGGTACATATCCTTGGCACCATTTTCAAGTTCCATCCCCATGGAGAAAGATCAAGGGATTGGGAGTGACGAGATTGTTTAACATGCAACTTGGTGTGAGTTTGGGGATGGCATAAGCTTGATGGGTGGTGGCCTCCTGAACTATAAGAATTCTACGATTAGGACAGGAGACCAAGAACTTTTAGGCAAAAGTTTTGGGAGGGAATCAGGAAATTTTAAAAGTTTTTGACACAGAAGGAGTCCAATCAGCTTGTTGAGACTATCGAGACTGATCCCTTTCTCCTGTAGCCTTGGAGGTTAATGGCTCATCCTTTTAAATGTGATGGGGGTTCACTCAAATCCTTGTGGAACATGAGCTCTAGACTGTGACCACAGGAGAAGGCTGGAGTGATGCATAAACACCCCCCAGGACTAGTTGGGCCGGATGGTCTTCATCTGTGCCTTATATCCCATACCTTGCATGAAAAGAATTCTCCCCTCTCCTCCTCCCCTCCATTATAATACTTCCACCAAACCTTTGCCTCGTTTCCTGTGGCTGGTTTGACGCAAGAGTTGCAAGATTGGTTTTCCTCGGTGCCCTTGAGGATTGGGTTTACCTCAAAAGATCATCATCATCTAGGCTTAGAGAGTGGAGTGTTGTAATGTGGTGCATGGTTTGTTCTGGGTTGCCACTGTCACATCCTATAAAGCTCCTTATAAAGTATTTGTGTATCAGAAATTCTCGATGATCACACCCCATGATAGACTTTCTATGGTTGCTTACGCAGTGCAAAACCATTTGGGTTAGAAATCTGATCCAGATGGCAGCTTCATTCAATGCTTCCTTTCCAACCTCATGTTCCACAAGGATGAGTACCCAAAAAGTTTTCTGGGAGACCCAACACTGAAGTGAAGATTGCTGAAGCCCCTCTTCTCACTTTAAATTGATGCTCATTATTATTGTCCTCTCTGTTAAGGGAAATAGGTCTTCCCTGTTCACTGGATATAGCCCGCTCATAATTTTACACGCTTCGATAAAAGCCTCCTCTCAATTTCTCACTTCCAAACAATCCCAGCCCAGCTGAGCTTTCCTCAAAACCCTGGCAACAGCCTTGTAAACCTCTGTGCACCCTCTCTAATACATCTTTCTCTTTCCTACGACATGGTGACCAGAACTGTACATCAAACTCTATCTGTGGCCTAACTAGCACTTATATATAGTTCCATTGTGACTTTCCCTGCTCTTATATGGCCAACGAAGGCAAGGTTCTATTGGACCTTATCGACCTGCCCTGCTACCTTTGGAACAGAGCCCTTCCAGCTGAAGGTAAGGCAACCAATGGTACAGTGATGGAATCTGGATATCCACGTGTTTATCAACATCCCAGAAGGATGGAGGAGGTTTGGAGATAAGGAGGGGTGAGGCCATGGGGGAGTTAAAAATAAAGTTTAGAATTTCTAAAACAATGCTCATCAATTGGGGTCATTGTAGTGCATGGGATAATGGTTGAAAGTGACAATGTGAGTAGAGTTTTAAATGATGTCAAACTGGAGCGAGGGAAAGCAAAGAATGGAACAAGTCCAGAAGACCTGGATGAGGTTTTGGTATTAACAGGTGTGGTTATACAATGCGTGGAAAGAGATGTGGAACAGGAAAGTTTTAAATTCTGAAACCTGCTGCATTTATTTCTCAGGCTTTCTGCAGCGTGTAGGCCCTATTTCCAGGTGGAGAGAAAGTGTGCAATGGAGGTGACTCACTGTGCCGAGAGATGTAGGTGGGGAGGGGTAGGGAGCAGGGCCGTTATCTCTCAAAACCTTTGTGAAAATACCTCACCCCTAAGCAGCAACAGATTGGAAAAATCAGTGGATGGAATGCTGTCTCAGCGAGAAAGCCTAACGCACAAGGCCTCAAAGTGCGCCTCTTTCTTGAAGAGTTTTGTGCGTGTAACTTGGGGGTAGGGTGTGACATTTAGTTTTAAAAGAAAACGGTCCTTTTAATCTCCTTCCCATCTGACCTTGTGGTTTACAGTCGACATCAGCGTATCGTGTGTGATTGGTGTCCTTCGTGCTGCAGTGCCCTCCTCTTCTTCCTCTGTGACAGATGTACTATAATAATACCTAAAAAAAAATCACCCCACACACGCACAGACACACACTAAGAAATCAAGCACATATTGTTGCAGTGGTTTCAGTTGGAGGACGAGTGTCAAGTATCAAGTGTTCCTTTGAGCAGAGGATTACCAGACCTCTCTCCTTGTCCAGTGCTTAGTGATGGACGTGGGGGAAAATTCACCCACTGCAGCTGCAGACCTGACTGACAAGCAACCAGGAGAGAACCAGGGACTGCTAAAGGCCTACAAGTGGTTTACAGGCCCCAAACAGAATGCCAGGAGGTACAAGGAAGAAGAGGAGCAGGCAGCTACAGAGAAGCAGGTGGCAGGTGACGGGGACCTGAAGGAGAATGCTCAAGGTGCAGAGGCTCCGCTGCAGGAGAATCAGAGAGAGCTGTCTCCAAGCCCCGAGGATGCGAGAAGTCCTGAGCAGGACCAACTACCCCAGGATGAAGTCCAGGTTACAGGGAACAAGAAGGACCAGCTCTTCAAGAAATCCAGCCAACGGCGCAGTCAGTCTGAGCTGACTAAATCGACAAGAGGTCCAGGCCGGAACCTGAGGAAGGTGAAGTCGGACTCGGCGGAGAAGATCCGGAGTTTCCTAACTTCGGTTTCCAACCGGCTATCCAGGAAACGTTCCCTCCAGGAACCAGTGCAGGAACCGCCCCCTCAAGGTATGTTTTGGAAGCTTTGTGTTGATGTTGGAAGAGTTTTGATTGGGAAATTTTCCAGCTGATTGATTCAAAATTCTTGGCAGTAAGGAGCAGTTTTCTTGGAGGAGGCTTTTCCCCTTGTAACTTTGGTTGAGGTTCAGTGAAAGCAGAGTCTATGCTGAGTTCACAATAGTTAATCAGGAGAACATCCAGCCAAGATATCCCGTATATTTGTACAACAGAGGGGTAGATGGAGCTATGATGATTTTACACAGAAATGACCACTCTGTTTTTTGATCGTTTCTCACATGAATCAGTCACCAGGAGCAAAATGGAAACTTCAGGAAATCAGAGAGACCAAAGACTCACTGAAAATCTGATAAACCAGGGTGTGAAATAGTCACATTAAGGTAATGCCTTTGATGCATTTGTGTTTCCCCAGATAGCTTCACAATGACCTTAGAGGTGCTGTAATATTGGAAGCAAAGCTGGCAATTTGTGCACAGCAAGTTCCCACTGACAGCATTGTCAAAACGACCAGATCATCTGTTTGCTTTGAGCGATGTTGGTTGAGGGATTGAGTTCTGAACCTGGACATTGACGGAATTCCCCTTCCCTTCTCCGAACTAGTGCGAAGGGAACTTTTACTGATGATGCTGCTTTAATTTACCATGTCATCTGAGAGGGTACAGTTCTACTAGGGGAACCAACAAAATCCAATAGCACAGAGGAGCAAATGATTCGAGTCAAGTTGAGTTTATTGTCATATGAACAAGTACATGCATGCACAGGTGCAATGAAAAAATTACTTGCAGCAGCATCACAGGCACAGCATCTTATAAACAGCATTCACAAGAAAAACATAAACATAAATTATACACAATTTTTACAAAACACAATTAGAACAAAATAAACACAAGGTCTATTTTAGTGCAAAGTGATCAACGTGGTCATCGGGTTGCTAAACTGTAGTGATTAGGGTTGTGCAGGTTGGTTCAAGAACTGGATGGTTGAAGGGAATTAGCTGTTCTTAAACCTAGTGGTGTGGAACTTCAGGCTTCTGTACCTCCTGCCTGATGGTCGCTATGAGAAGATGGCATGACCCAGATAGCGGAGATCTTTGATGATGGACGTTGCCTTCTTAAGGCAGCGCCTCCTGTAGATACTACCGATGGTGAAAAGGGATGTGCCTGTGATGTATTGGGCTGAATCTATTACGCTCTGCAACTTCTTACGTTCCTGCACATGTGAATTGAGCTACATTGAAGATTGTTCATTAGATGACACCAACTTAGGGTTATGAGGTCTGTGGATTTTCAGAGACAGGGTCTAAAAGTTCAGTATTATTATCAGGTAGAGAGTAACTGTACCACATATTGATTCAACAATGTGGCTGTAGAGAAGGAGGAAACTCAGTGGGGATCCTGCAGGGAGTGACTCAACTCCTTCCTATCTCAAGCCTTTCCATCGGCACAAGTCCCTGTGTGTTGGAATTCCCTCCCCTTGACTGGATGAGTGCAGCTCCAACAACATGTGTGGAATGATCTGTCTGGATGGCACGCAAACAAAAGCTTTTCACTGTATTTCAGTACATGTGGCAATATTAAACCAATTACCAACCAATTACCAATTACCAATTACCAACACTCAAGAAGCTTGACACCATCCGGGACAAAGCCGCCTACTTGATTGGCATCCCACTCCCAACCATAAACATTCATTCCCTTCACCACTGGTGGATTGTGGCTGCAGTGTGTGCCATTTACAAAATGCCTTGCAGGACCTTACAAAAGCTTCTCCAATACCACATCCCAAAGGCCTCTGGAAGGACAAGGCAGCAGATAGATGGGACCACCACCACCTGCAGGTTCCCCTCCAAGTCTCACACCATTCTAACTTGGAAATATAATGCCAGTTCTTCACTGTTGCTAGCTCTGAGTCCATACTTCCATACTTTCTTACGATCGAGATAGAGATGATTCAGCCCACGAGTCCATGCCAGCTCACAGGGCAATCTATTCACCCATTAGTTTTCCCTGTTCTCCCCACATTCCATGCACCTACACCAGAGGCAATTTACAGTGGCCATATGTCCTCGAACTCTCTCCCCAACAGCACTGTGGGAGCATTCTCACCAGAAGGGGCAGTGGTGGCTCACCACCATGTTCCCAGAGCGACTGTAGGAAGGGCCACTTAATGTTGGCTTTACCTACAATAACCACATCCTGTGAGAGAATTTGACAAAAAAGGACTATATTTGAAGCTTAATGAGACAAAGTAAATATTGGGATAAGCAACAAGTGCATCAAGCAATGAATACAAGAGGATGCAAGAACAATTGAAAGAATCTGATAGAGATTCTGACCTTGGAGAGAAGACAACAGAGAGGATCTCCTCTGATTTTCCATCAGTTTTAAGATTTTCAAACTTTGCTTTTACAGCCAAAAATCTGTGGCTGTTGGGGAAACAAATAAAGCTATCAAGGCCAGAATCAATGGATTTTATTGGGTAAAGGCACCAAGTGGGTTAAAGTGGCTGAGACATGAATGGGCTTTGAATGGATGAAACATCACAAGGGGCTGAATGTCCTACTACTAAATCTAATCCACCCTCAAAAGCACTGCCCATATACAGGAGGATAAGCATTTCTGTAGTGACATTTCTCATTGAGGCAAACAGCAGTGAAACAGGCCCTTCAGCCCATCTAGTCTGCACCGACCATCAAGCACCCATTTATGCTTAGCCCATTTTATTCTCCTCACATTTCCATCAACTCTGTCAAGATTCTACCACTTACCAACACACTAGGGGCAATTTACAGTGCCCAATCCACCAACTAACCCACATGTCCTTGGAATGTGGGAGGAAACCCACGTGGTCACAGGGAGAACATGCAAACTCCACCAAGACAGCACCGGAGGTCAGGATCGAACCTGGGCCACTGGAGCTGTGAGGCAGCTATGCCATTGTGGCATGCCAAAGTTTGCAATGCCCCAAAGCACTTTACAACCAATGAAGTACAATTGAAGTCACTATTGCTATGTTAGAAATCCAGTAGCCAGTTTGCACATAGCAGGATCCAACAAGCAGCAACGTGATAATGACCTGAAATGTCAACTGTCCAGTTCCCTCCACAGATGCTGTTCAACCTGTTGTGTTCCTCCAGCTTCTTGTTTGTTGCTTCAGATTCCAGCATCTGCAGTCTCTTGTGTTTTAAGGTGGATGGGGATGGATCAAAAGGGAAAAGGGACTATCTCAGATAGATTTAGGCCAGGGGTACAATCTGATAGAGTGAGCCAACTACCATCTATCCACACTTATCCCCTTTGACCTTTCCACTCTTTGTCCGCCCACCTTGCAGCATCAAACTGTCTCTCCCAATTTCCCAGTTCTTTGACTGGAACTATTAACTCTGTTTCTCTTCCCGCAGAAGCTGCCTGACCGGCTGAGTCTTTCCAGCATTTCATGTTCTTATTCCAGATTTCCACCATCTGCAGTCTTTGTGGTTTTTGGCTTTCTGTGTTAATGTTCGTGGACTGCTGCGAAAAAGTGTTGACATTTGCTTTTGTTATCATTGACCTTTGGAAATTATGCAGATTACGATGCGTTTGGTTAAGAACCAAGGCAGAAAGGATTAGAATGCACAATGGGGATGGAAACTCTACAATCATGAACAGGTTGTGGGACAGTTACAGCAAAGAAGCACAGTGGGAAAAGGGGCTAATCAAGAGAAGAAATAAAAATCCAAAGATAAGCAAAACTATTACTTCAGGGGTTCTCAAATGACTATAGCGAGATATATTCTGCTTTGCAAATTGAACAACTCCCCACAAACTTCCTGTTGAAGAGATTTCATTGTCAATCTGTTTTGAAGTGTGGTTGAGCTTGTCATGTGAGGAGTAGGTAGATCAAGTTAGAATAAGCTCACAAAATCGGGAATGCATCAGGGCAGCCTTGCATGTTATAGGTCAGTTAAAGTAAATTACTGCAGGTTCTGGGAATCTGAAGTAAGGACAGAAAGAAGTGCTGGAGTCAGGCAGAGAAACAGTTAATGTTTCAGGGTAGTGACCTTCCGTCAGAGTGTCTTGGAAAATAATAAGTCTCCACCTCCCAGTCCTCTTGCCCGTTCTGTTAAGATGTTCACACCTTGTGTCCAGATTGCACCTTTGAACAGCTCTGCTTGAATAACCAATTTGTTTCCACTTGCCTGAATGAGTGGAGTTCTAATAACTTTAAGGAAGCCCAATTCAAAGCAGGACTGACACTCCATCAATCACCATAAGCTTTCACTCCCTCCACCAGCACTGCAGTTACTTGCCCAGGTTACTTCGACTGTACCTCCAAACACCTGTGACCTCTACCACCAGCAAGGATAAAGGCAGTAGGTGCATGGACACACCACCACCTGCTGGTTCCCCTCCAAGTGGCATGCCATCCTGACCGGGAACTATATTGCTGTTGCTTCATCGTTGCTGGGTCTAAATCATGGAACTCCCTCCCCAACAGCACTGTGGGAGCACCGTCACCAGAAGGACTGCAGCGGTTCAAAAAGTTGGCTCCTCACCACCTCTATCGCAAGGGTGGTTGGGATGGGTACCATATGCTGGCCTTTCTAGTGTTGTGCAGATCCTGTAAATAAATGCAACAAGAAGGCTGAAATTCATTCTCAGTTTGCAGACACACACAATGTACTTGTGGCTTGAGCTGCACCTTCTGAATTCAGTTTTATTGAAATTGATGGAGCTGAATTTTGGAATCACAGTACAAAGCACAATGGTGCCATAATGCTCATTTAACAAATTCAGGGTGGGTGAATGCCCACCTCGGTGTGTCCCAATACTTCCCAACCTGTCACTAGATCTGCTGCATTTATACAGCAACTTTTACAAACCTTAGGCACATGTTTGTCCAGGGAGTACTGTTGAGGTGTGGTCCTTTGCAATGAAGCAATCAATTTGCAGACAGTGAGCTCCATAAATAGTTCTGATATTGACCAGCTAACCTGTTTCAATGATAACAACTGAGTATTGACATGAGTATGCTCTTTGAGTTAGTTGCTACGTGATCTTACACATCCTCCTGTCAACACTTCAGTGCTGCAGCATCAGACTAGATTTCGTGCTCAGGGCTCTGGAACGAGACTTGAACCACAACCCCCTGACTCAGAGGTGAGAGCTGTAACCAACTGTGTAACAGCTGCTACATTGGTATGTGAAAAATCAGAAAAACTGCTGATATTGGAACCAGTTCTGATAAAGGGTCTCGGACTCTGTTTCTCTCTCCACAGATGCTGTCTGACCTGCTGAGTATTTCCAGCATTTTCCTTTTTTACACTAGTGTGTGTACCAGACATACAAGGGATGTGATATCACTAACTTTAAAATATGACAGAACAATTGATCCCCGGGGTCCAAGTACAATGGAAAATAGTGAAAATGTTCCTTCTATTTCACATTAAAAATTTGCAAACTATGGTCTGTTATCTCTTCCCAACCTGTGCCATTCTGTTTTGACACTTTCATACAATGGAATTTACCCTCTTGACTACACTTCTCGAATCTTTAAACATTGCTCAGTCCTGTTGATATTGGGTTAGATGTTGCCATGGCCACACGAGGGTAATTCCCTGTCCCCACCCCCCCACCCTTCTTATACTCTGCAGCCCTTAGCACCACTAACCAACATCATTAGCATCACTGTTGCATTGTCCCAAATCTGGAACTCCCTCATGTAAACGATCCCCCCCCCAAAAAAAAAACATTGTTGAAGTGGCCAATTAAAACTTTCAATATTGAGGTTGGTCGATTTTTGTTCAGCAAGTATATTAAGAGATATATTGGGTGCCTGTGGTGCTGCTGCAAGTAAGTTTTTCATTGCACTTGTGCGTACATGTACTTGTGCATATGACAGTGAACTCAACTGGGCCCAATCTCCCACATCCCAGCACTGGAGCTAGGCAAAATGTGACAGGATTGTGTCTGAGCTGGTGGTGGTTTCCAGGAAGTTGACATCATCCCTTTTCTTTAATTTTTCTCATATTGAAACTTACTCACCCAACTCTTGGGGGACTCTGGCTTCAGGATGTTTGCAGATAAAAGTTATTCCCATCCCTCCCATTTTGGGTCAATGGAATAACTGACGCACAAAATGTGCCTTTAATTACTCTCTGGCCTGAGAGAGAGGACTTTTGGAAGACCTTGTTAGACAAGGAGACCAAGGGTTTTGTGACCAAGGCAGGCGACTGGAAGCAGATCAAGTGTTCTCTCACTGGCCGGCAGACCAGGTTTGAGAGACTGAATGCCCTCCTCCTGTTCTTTCACCTTTTGAATAATAATTTGCTCTTTCATTCTTCCTTCCAAAGTTGATAATGTCACGTTTTCCCACATGGTGCTCCATCTGCCAACTTCTTGCCCGCTCACTTAACCTACTTTACTGACCCACCGATTTTTGTATCATCAGCAAACTTGGCTGCAGTACACTCTGTCTCTTCACCCAGGTCATTAATACAGATTGTAAACAGTTGAGGCCCCAGCAGTAACCCCTGTGGCATAGTCACTGATCTATAAAATTGACCCATTTATCCATCTTTTTGTTTCTTATTATTTATCCAAGCTCCTATGCTCTCCTCCTGTTCAGTGCTCACAGTTTGTCACTTTGGATAAAGTTTATATTGAACAACTATTTAGAGAAACAAACTACATTCTCAATAACACAAGAAGTTTTTCTTAAATTCCTTCAAGCAATGTGAATGCCTCCAGCCAGGCCACCCATGATTGTCCATCCCTGATTGTAAATGACATGCTGACCCAGTGCAGAGTCAACCACAATGCAATGGGTAAGAAGTCACATTTAGATCAAACTGGATAAGGGCGGTGAATTTCCTTTCTTCAAGAGTATTTATATAATAAGGGTATTCATTGTCATTGTTACTGATGCATTGTTTTTTGCTTCTGAGTTAGCTAGAACTAAATTCCCAACCAGCACATTGGAACTTGAAGTCTTGGGATTATTTGGCCTGGTTTCCAGTTACTAGTGCAGTAATATTATGCCATAAGTAGGGGCTGGAATGGGGGCAAGAGCAGAGGATCATGAGTCATCATCCATATTCCTGTCCAATCCCCATTTTCTCTCAGTCCTTTGAGATTCAAATTTTAGCAATCTTGACCTTAATAAACCCAACAATTAATCATATCCCTCTGGGGAAGGGTATTACAAAAATTTACAGTCCTTTAAGTGAGGAAGGTTCTCATTTCAAACCTAAGTATCCAAACCCAAGTCAATTTGGGAAAGACAGCCTTTTGGATGAGTTCATAGGATGTATTCAGGATGGTTTCTTAGAGCTATATACACTGAGGAACTAACTAGTAGGCTAGTTTAGATCTGGTATTGTGCAGTGAGACGGGATTAATTAATGATCTCTTAGATCACCAAGAGAGAGAGATCATAGCATGGTAGAGTTTCAGTCTGAAGATGAGAAACTTGAGTTTGAAACTAATGTCTTATACTTAAATAAAGGCAACCGCAAGTTGTGAGAAGAGAATTGGTTAAGGTGGAATGGAAAATAGATTGAAGGAGAGGGTGTTGGGAGACACTTGAGACATTTCATAAATTTTAGCAAAGATCACTTCTTGTGAAGGAGAAAGGTTCCATGAGAGTGTACCATCTGTGAAAAGACATACAATGTTGTGAAGATTAGCGGTAGGCCAAAATATTGGGAAACTTTCAGAAACCAGCAAAGAAATTTATATAGAGGAAGAAGGTAAGAGCAACTCAGCAAATAATATGTATAAAGAACACAGTCAGTGATTTTCTAAAGATATATAAAAAGAGAGTAGCAAAAGTAAACATTGGCCCCTTGGAGGATAAGTGTGGGGAATGTGTAATAGGAAGCAGAGAAATGGCAAAAATTCTAAATAATTATTTTGGATCGGTCTTCATGGTAGAAGATCCCTAAGCATCCAAATAACACTAGATAGTCAAGGGGCTCGAGGGAGGGAGGAATGTGAAACAATCCCAGGACTTGATGATCTGCATCCCAGGGCAAAGGAAATGGCTGAAGACATAGTGGATGTGTTTGCTGCAATCTACTAAAATTTCTTGGATTCTGAAAAGGTCCCAGAGGGTTACAAAACCACAAATGTCAAGCTGTCATTCAAGAAAGGAGGGGATAGAGATCTGGAAACTACAGGCCAGTTAGCTTAACATCTGTCCATGGGAAAATGCCGGAATCCATTATTAAGGAGACAATAGTGGGGCATTCAGAAAATCCTAAGACAATCAACCCTGGTTTTAAGGAGGGGAACATAGAACATAGAACAGTACAGCATAGGAATAGGCCCAATGGCCCACAATGTCTGTGCTGACCATGATGCCAAATGAAACTAATCCCGTCTACCTGCACATAATCCATCTCCTTCCACTCTCTTCATATTCATGTGTCTGTCTAAATGCCTCTTAAACACCACTATCATATCTACCTTCACCAATACCCCTTGTTTGATAAATTTTCTAATTATTTATAGATGAGATGGGATGGATAAAGAGGAATCAGTAGATGTAGTGTATTTGGACTTCTAGAAGATGTTTGATAAGGTTCCATGTAAATGATTACTGCACAAAACTATACCACACAGGGTTGGGCATGGATAGGAGGGTGAATAAATAATAAGAAACAAAGAGATGGATAAATGGGTCAATTTTGGATTGGCAATCAGTGACTATGCCACAGGGGTCAGTGATGGGGCCTCAACTGTTTACAATCTGTATTAATGACCTGGGTGAAGAGACAGAGTGTACTGCAGCCAAGTTTGCTGATGATACAAAAATCGGTGGGTCAGTAAAGAACATTGATAGGTTAAGTGAGCGGGCAAGAAGTTGGCAGATGGAGCACCATGTGGGAAAACGTGACATTATCAACTTTGGAAGGAAGAATGAAAGAGCAAATTATTATTCAAAAGAATATAAACTGTTGCGATGCAAGAGATTTAAATACAAATAGATAAGATGCAGGTGCAACAAGTAATTAATAGGGCTAATGGAATGTTGGTCTTGGTTGTGAGGGGTATGGAGTATAAAAGTATAATGTATTGATGCAGTTTTACAGGGTGCTGGTGCAGCTGCACATGGAGTACTGTATACATCTGGAGTTTTGGTCTCATCAACTTCTTCATTGGTTGGGGCATTGAATATAAGAACTGGGAAGTCATGTTGCATCTGTATAAAACTTTGGCTAGGCCACATTTGGAGTCATTTGTGCACTTCTGGTCACCACATTATAGGAAGCATGTGGGGGCTTCGGAGAGGGTGCAGAAGAGGTTCACCAGGATGCTGCCTGGATTGGAGAGTATTAGCTATATGGAGAGGTTGGACCAACTTGGGTTGTTTCTCTTGAGCGTCGGAGGCTGAGGTGAGACCTGATCAAAGTATATAAAACTATGAGAGGCATAAATAGGGTCTTTTTCCAGGGTGGAGATATCAAATACTACAGGGTGTAGCTTTAAGGTAAGAGGGGGTAAGTTTATAGGGGATTTGCAAGGCAAATTTTTTTTTATACAGACAGTGGTAGGTGCCTGGAACACACTGCCAGTGGGGGTGATGGAAGTAGATATGATGGAGGCATTTAAGAGGCATTTAGACAGGCACGTGAGCATGAATGGAATGGAAGGATATGAATCATTTGCAGGCAGATGGGATTAGTTTCATTTGGCATCAATGTCAGCACAGACATTGTGGGCTGAAGGGCCTGTTCCTGTGCTGTACTGTTCTATGTTCTCTATGTTCTAAATAAGGAGAGATGTACTTGCATTGGAAAGCAAGAAAGCTTGCCAGGTTGATTCCTGAGATGAAGGGGTTAATGTATGAAGAAAGGTTGAACAAGTTGGACGATCCTCACTGGAATATAGTAGAATGAGAAGTGATCATATTGAAACATAAGATTCTGAGGGGGATTGACAATACGTATGCTGAGAGGATGTTCCCCTGAGAGGGGGCGTATGGAACTAGGGGGGATAGTTTCAGAAGAAGGGATCGCCCATTTAAGATGGAGACAAGGAGGGATTTCATCTGTCAGAAGGTGCTGAATCCCAGGTATTTTCTACCCCAGGGACCTTGGAGATGGAGTCATTGAGCATATTCATGGCAGAGACTGACAGAAGTTTGAACCACAAAGGAGTCAATGGCCATGGGCAGAGAGCAGAAGTGTGGTGTGGAAACCAAGATTAGATCAACTCTGATCATATTGAATGGCAGCCAGGCTGAAGAAGCCGATTGACTTACTCGTGCTCCTGTTTTTCATGTTCTTATGTTCTTACTTCTTATGAAGTTCACTCAGCATCTACACTGTCAGTCTCTCTCAAAGTTTTCATTCTTTTGAAGAGTGAATTAACTTCTTGATTTATTTTGAACTTAACACCTGGGTCGGTGAGGGGTTTTACTACCCTCTGTAGACCACACTAAAACTGTCAGCACACAGCTACAAACCAATCAGGCTGATGTCAGGTTTGACCAGTCCGATAATGAATGTATGTACTGCTTCATAAAACACTCACAGTTATGTGATGACTACTCCACACAGCCAATAAATGTTCTAGCCAATAACATTTTTGCAGTTAAAGCAAGAGATAAAATCTATTAATTTAATTGGGATAATCTAGTGCTCTTTTGACTTTTTTTTACCAGCAATGGGTTTTCGAAATATTATTTCTGCTCTTAATTTGTGTAGCTCGATAATTAATAAAAATGTTTGTGGAAAAAGAATGATTAAGAATTAATACTATCTTAAACCATAGTATGTATACTTACTAGGGAGCTACATAAATGCTTTTCCTGTTTGGGTGTTGACTGTAAGTGGCCAAATAAAACTATCATCTATAGGAGATAAGAATATTGTGTTCAGTTTTGGTCACTCTGCTACAGAGAAGACACCATTAAGCTAGAAAAATTGCAGAAAAGATTTACGAGGATGCTTCCAGGACTTGAGAGACTGAATTATAGGGAAAGGTTGAGCAGGCTAGGAGTTTATCCATTGGAGTGTAAGAGAATGAGGTGTATAAAACCATAAGGGGCATAGGTAGGGAGAATGCACACAGTCTTTTTCCCAGGGTTGGGGAATCAAGAACTAGGGGGCATAGGTTTAAGGTGAAAGGGGAGAGATTTAATGGGAAGCTGAGGGGCGACTTTTTCAGAGGGTGGTCAGTATATGGATTGAGCTTCCCGAAGAAGTGGTTGAGGCAGATACATTAACAACATTCAAAAGGTCCTTGGACAGGTTCGTGGACGGGAAAGGTTTAGAGGGATATTTTGTGCCCAACTTTTATTGTAGCCAAGATATATTTACCTCCAATAAACTGAATTCAATTTGCATTTAGATTAGATGGAAGAATTGCATTTCAATAGTGCCTTTTACAACCTCGGCACATCCCAGTGTGTTTCACAGCCAATGACATACTGTTGGAGTATACAAACCTACAGATACAGCAGCCTAATTTGTGCACAGCAACATCCTGAAAAAAAAGCAGCAACGTGCTTATGAGGGCTTTGGTGATGTGTGAAAGATAAATAATGGACAAACTACCCACTTATCTTCAATGCAGTGCAATGAGATCTTTTGAGCTTGCCTGTTTGTCCCTTAATGTAAACACCATTCTGATCTCAAACAGCCTCAGAGATAGCAGAGACATGAAGTTAAATCAGATCAGCCATGATTCAGTTAGATGGCAGAGCATGCTTCTCTTGTTCTATCGGTTTTGTGCATCATCTCCTCTGCAGAATACCAGGGAAGCCCAGTCCATCGGGAGATTCCTAGAGATTCTAGTTCTCCATTCAGGAAAGAGGTGCAAAGAAATTTCTTCATACAGAAGTTAGTGAATCTTTTGAATTCTCTTCCCAAGAGGGCTGTGGAGGCTCACTCATTGAGTATACTCAGGGCAGCAATCAATAGATCATTTGATATTAAAAGACTCATTTGGGTTTGTGCAGGATGTAAGATATTGGCCATGACCTTATATATATATATAAAAAAATTGCAGATATTGGAGATTTGAATAAAGAACAGAAAATACTGGAAGCACTTAGCTGAACAGGTAGCACTTGTGGAGAACAAGACAGAGTTAGCGTATTCCATCTGGATAGTCTACAAACTGAGGGCATGTCCACTGAATTCTCCAATTTCAGGTAACCTGCTCTCCACCTGCCCCTTTTGCCTTTCCTCCTCATCAACCCGGTTCCTCCTACACACCTCCCCCCCGCCAGTCCCCCACCCTCCTGTTACATTCCCCTTCTTTCCCCTCCTCCACCCACTTCATCTGCCCGTCACCCACACACCCCTCCCACTGGGTCCCCTCCCTAACTGTTCCCATCTGCCCTCCACACCTCCCTTATGGGATTCCATGCTCCACCTTCCTCCCCTATCAGATCCCACCATCTGCAGCTCTATGTTACCTCCACCTATCACCTCCCAGCTATCTCCACTATCTCCCCTCCTCCATCTGCCTATCACCCCTCCTCACCTGGATCCACCTATCACCTGCCAGCTCTTGCTCCACCTCTTCCCCTTGCCTCTTTATATTGGCGATGCCCCCTCCCTCTCAGTCCAGATGAAGGGTCTCAACCTAAAAAGTCGACTGTCCATTTCCCTCCACAGATGCTGTCTGACCCACTGAGTTCCTCCAGCATTTTTTTTTGTTCCAGAAACACAGTTAATGTTTCAGAACAGATAAAAATTTACTGATCTTAAGTGTTAACTCTGTTTCTCCCTCCACTGCCTGAGCTGCTAAGTGTTGCCTGCATTTTCAGTTTTTGTATGAAACTCTCTGTGTTTGGATTGTACCACCCTTTACTTTGGCACAGAGCTCTGACCACTGTGAATGCTTAAAAATACTATGCTTGCTCAGAGAGTCTACATATAGCACAGGAAGTGAAAATTCATCTTTTATTTCTATCGTGCATTTCACAATCTTGGGAAATGGCAAAGCACTCTTGAAGTGTTTTTATGATTATTAAGTGGAAACTTGGCAGCCATGTCGTGCACAGCAATTTCCCAAAAACATGAGTGGGATATTCACCAGGTAATCTTTTTGCAGAGTCATACAGTATTGAAGCAGACCCTGGGCCCAATATTTGCACCAACCATCAACCACCCATAAGCACTGATCCTAAATTAATCCCATTTTATTCTGTCCACACTCCCATCAACTCCCTCAGATCCTACCACTCACCTACACTTGGGATAATTTAAAGTGGCCACTTAACCTACCAATCTGCATGACTTTGGGATGTGGGAAGAAACCTGAGCACCTGGAGGAAACCTACAGGGTCACAGGGGGAACGTGCAAACTCCACACAGACAGCATTGGAGGTCAGGATTGAATCTGGATCACTGGAGCTGTGAGGCAGCAGCTCTACCAACTGCACCATAGTGTTGTCCAAAGTAGTACTTAAGAAAGGCCATTTGGGCACTCTATCCTGTCCTGTCATTCAACAAGCTCACACTTGATAAGCCAACACCATTTTCCTGCCTTATGCATATGCCTTGATATCCACAGAGTCATGGAGTTATACAGCACAGAAACAGGCCCTTAGGCCCAACTCATCCATACTAACCAAGAAGCCTTGCTAAGATAATCCCATTTGCCCATGTTTGGCCCATATCCTTCTAAACCTTTCCTATCCATGTACCTGATCAAATATCTTCTAAACTTTGTAATTGTACCCACCTCTACCACTTCCTCTGGCAGCTCATTCCATATACCCACCACCTTCTGTATGAAAACCTGCTCGTCAGATTCCCTTTAAATCTTTCCCCTCCTACCTTAAACTCATGCCCTTTAGTTTTAGACTCCACTACCCTAGGAAAAAGACCATGACAATCCACCTTATCTATGCTCCTCATAATTTTATAAACCTCTATATAAGGTCATCCCTCAGCCTCCTTCGCTCCAGGGAAAACAGCCCCAGCCTATCCAGTCTCTCAAGCCCTCCAGTCCCAGCAATATCCTTATAAATCTTTTCTGCTTTGTCTATATCTTAATCATGTCCAGAAATCCATTGACCTCTGTTTTGAATCTACTCAATGATTGAGCCTCCACAACCCCTGGGGAAAATTTTCTAAAAAATCACAACCCTCTTATGAAGAAATGACTAGCTATTTCAGTCCTAAATAGAACATCTCTTTTACTTTGAGACAGACCCCTAGTTCGAGATCCCTTAACCAGGTTAAGCAGATGATTGAAAGCTATACAGGATAACTGATAAAGGTCCATGACCCTTTTGCAAAATAGCATGTGTGTAATCTTTCAACTCTCCTCAAAGAGCAGTCTCATCTGATGTTGCAATTCTCCCACCCAGAGTCAGCCTGGATCTCAAAACTTTGGAGGGGATTTGAACCCAGAATCTTCTGACTCAGATAAAAGGATGAGACCACTGATCCAAAATTGACCTGACAGCTCATTGAATGATCCCACCCCCTCACAGGGAGACTACTAACATCAGTGGTCTCTTGTCACGATAGATTGCTGAGGTTAGTAACCTGCAGCCAACGGTTGAGAATATGGAACAGGAAGTGAGTCATACATTGTGCACCTTTAATCTCTTTCCTGTCTGCACCACACTGTGTGGCAGGAAACCTGAATGTTGCTAGAATTCAGAGCACTTGATTAACCAATCACGTTGACATATCATCTGCAACAAAGTTAAACAACGCCTTGATTTTGATCCTTGTTTTCAAGTCCCTCCTTGGTCCCACCTCTCCCTCTGGAATTTTCTCCAACTTCCCAAGATCTCAAAGTCAAAGTCGAGTTTATTGTCATGTGCACAAGTCCATGTGTGCACAGGTGCAATGAAAATCTTACTTGCAGCAGCATCACAGGCACATAACATCAGGTACACAATATTCACAAGAAAAACATGCTAACAACATAAGTTGTACAAAATTATACAAGAAAGAATGCAATTAGAATAAAAATAGTTAATTGCAGCGCAAAGTGGTTATGGTGTTGCTATGCTGTAGTAATTAGGGTTGTGCAGGTTGGTTCAAGAACCGAATGGTTGAAGGGAAGTAGCTGTTCTTGAACCTGGTGGTGTGGGACTTCAGGCTTCTGTACCTCCTGTTTGATCTCTGTGTTTCTTTAACTGGTCTCTTGCTCATCTTCTATTCTGTAGTTACCAAACTCCTGAATGGACCTCTTATATGCTAAAGGTGAATTCATGATCTCTGAATCTACATCACTATGGCCCTTAAACTTTATTTGTTTACCTGCACTGCACATTCCCTGTAAGTGTAACACCATATTCTGCATTCTGTTTTTTCCTTACAACCTCGATGTACTTATGTATGGCATGATGTGTCTGGATAGCATCTATACATGCGACGATAGTAAACCAATCCAATCCAATCATCCTCAAATTAAGTTACACCATCAACTTCAGAAGGCAAGGTCCTAATTTCTGGAATTCCCCCCTCTCTCTGCTTTACCTCTCTCCCTACCTTGAGACACACCTGTTTCATGAGGTGACCATGGTGCAGTGGTTAGACCTGCTGCCCCACAGCTCCAGCAACACGAGTTCAATCCTAACCTCTGTTGCAGCCTGTGTGGAGTTTGCATGTTCTCCCTGTGACCGCATGGGTTTTGACCAGATGCTTAGGTTTCCTCCCACATCTCAGAGACATGCAAGTCGGTAGGTTAATTGCCTGCTGTAAATTGCCCCTGGTATAGGTGAGTGGTAGGACTATCAGAGGGAACTGATTGGTATAAAAGAGAGAAGAGGTTGCACGAAAGTAAGTGGAAGAGTGGGACTACAGACCGACTCTGGGTTACGAACATCTGACTCATGGACACCCCTACATATGAACGAGCTCCCATCGTATTACTAAATTCAAAAGTATGACATACGTACATAAGTTCATTCCAATGAACGGCAGAACTGGTTTCCTCTCTCTCTCTCTCTCCACTTTTAGTAATTGTTCTTTCTTATCAGTATTGTGTGCTTTAGATGTCAATCATTACAACACTGTGGAGGTAGGCTTACAGTACCGAGTGATTCTTGTGTATTTTCTGACTTGTGAACATCTGTAAAAACGGAACCTGTTTATTACCCAGGGACGGTCTGTAATGGGATTGTTCAGTGAACTGGCATAGACTTGATGGGCTGAATGGCCTCCTTCTTTGATTTAAGGAAACATGAAAAAATATTTAAACTCTATTTAACTGAGCTTTTGCTCACCTGCTTTAATATCTCCTTACATGACTCACTGTCAATCTTTGTTGAGTAACATTCCTGCAAAGCACCTTGGAACATTTATGCTACATTAGAGGTGCCACATATTGCATTGTTTTCACCCCAGCGTCTTGACCAACATTTGTCCTCAACTTAAATTGTGAAAAGAACAATGATTATCTGGCCTTAACCCAGGGCTGTTTTTGGGATCTTGCTGTTTGCACACTGGTTGTCATGATTCCAATTTAACTGCAATTCAAAAAGTGCTGCGTTGGCTATTACAAATGTCGAGATGCTCCCATCGGGCAGGGGGTACAGAAGCCTGAAGTCCCACACCACCAGCTTCAGGAACAGATACTTTCCTACAAACATCACATTCTTGAATTGACCTGCCCAACCCTAATCCTACCTCAGCAATGACCACCTCTTGCACTACCATGGACTTGTCTCTGATTGTGGTTTTTTTTGCACTAATGCCTTGTTTTTCACTGCCTTTTTCTTCACTGATGTATAATTTATATATAATTTACATTCTGTGTGTTGTCTGGACCTATGTGCCTGTGACGCTGTTGCAAGCAAGTTTCTCATTGTACCTGTACCTCAATATAGTTGTGCACATGACAATAAATTCGACTTGACTTGATGTCCTGAGTTTGTAAAAAATGCCATAAAAGTACACTGGAGACACAAGAGACTGCAGATGCTGGAATCTGGAGCCACAAACAATCTGCTGCAAGAACTCAGCGAGTCAAGCAGCATCTGTGGGAGGAAAGGAATTGTTGACGTTTTGGGTCGAAACCCTGTAAACCCTGCAGGACGTCAAGCTGAAACGTCGACAATTCCTTTCCTCCACAGATGCTGCTCGACCTGCTGAGTTCTTCCAGCAGCTTGTTTGTTGCCCTATAAAAATGCAAGTGTTTTTTTCCTCACCATTAGCAGCAGGGACATTATAACACAATGTAAGGGACAGATTCTCCTGACTTTGCCCCAAACTTTGTAATCTCCATTATGTAGTTACATTCTTTATGTGGTATAGATCCTGAAGGCTCTTCCATTTTGTCCCAACAGATGAACCCGACGCAGGGGCTGAATGCGCGAGTCAGTCCCCTCCTATATCGTTGGTGCCTTCAGCTAGAGTGCCAGTTTGGGACGTCAATAACTGCACACTGGTAGATGGTCAGCTCCTTCTGATGTCACGGGATGACGAGGTACCAGAACACAGATACAGATCATTTCCCGTTGCCCGCACGTGGATGGGATACCAGGGGCTAGGGAGTGGCACCTTATCCAAATCTGGGTGATATATCAGCTATGAGTTTACAGACTGAAGGAAAAATGTTGAGGGGCTGAATGGTCTCTTCCCTGTGTTCCACAGCAACTTACATTTCTATATAGAACATAGAATGGCACAGGAAAAGGCCTGTTTAATTAAATGCCTAACTAAACTAATTCCTTCTGCCTACACAATGTCCATATCCCTCCATTCTCTGTACATTCATGTGTCTAAGAGCCTCTTAAACACCTCTATCGTACTTACCTCCACTACCACCCCTGGCAGCGCATTCCAGGCACCCCCCACTCTCCGTGTAAAAAACTTGCCCTACGCACCTCCTTTGTATCCCCCCTCACCTTAAATGCATGCTCTCTAGTATTAGATATTTCGACCCTGGGAAAAAGATACCAGCTGTATCTATGGCTCTCATAATCTCATAAACTTCTTTCAGGTCTCCTCTCAGGCTCCATCACTCCAGAGAAAACAAACAAGTTTGTCCAAACTCGCCTTATAGCACATGCCCTCTAATTCAGGCTTCATCTTGGTAAACCTCTTAGGCACCCTCTCCAAACCTTCCATATCCTACAAGGGGGCGACCAGAATTGAATGCGATACTCCAGATGCAGCCTGATCAGAGATTTATAAAGCTGCAACATAACTTCCTGACTCTTGAACTCAGTGCCTCGACTAATAAAGGCAAGCATGCCATACGCCTTCTTTATCACTGTGGCCACCACCGTCAGGGAGCTATGGACTTGTACTCCAAATCCCTCAGTACATCAACACTGTTAAGGGTCTTGCCATTACACTTCACGCTTGGCTGGACTAAACTCCATCTGCCATTTCTTCACTCATATCTGCAACTGATCTATATCCCACTGCATCCTTTGGCAATCTTCTACACTATCCACAACATCACCAATCTTGGTATCGTCTGTGAACTTACTAAATCTTATAGCTCCTTAATATCCCAAGACATTTCACTGCCAAGGCGTATAGACAGATTAACAAAAGATTGCAGATAATCTGGGAATATGTGAGTTTATCCACTTTGGGAGGAGCAGCGGGCTGGAATTATGTTGTTTAACGGAGTGAGCCTATTCAGTGACAAAAACAGAAGATACCGTAAAACCTCAGCAGGTTAGGCAGGTGAGAAAGAATTAACGTTTTGAGGTCTGTGACTCTTCGTTAGAACAGGGAAAGAGAAAGGTGCAGTTTGGTTTTCTGTATGAGAAAAGATGGAGAGGGATGTGTGGAACAAAGGGAGTCTCTGTGAGAGGATGAGCTGAAATATGAGAATGAGCTTAATGGGTACAGTTATTAACCTATTGAGTATCGGTGTTCATAGAAATCTTAAAGCAAAGCCATATAAAATGTTAGCATGTAGATACTATAAATTAATAGAGGGGTAAATGGAATATTCAGTTTTATGCAAAGGGGTTGGAGTACACAAATAGGGAAATCTTGTTACAACTGTACGTCAGTGGTGAGACCACAACGAGAGTGCTGCATACAGTTTTAATATTTATTTAAGGAAATTATCTTTGCCTTGGAGGCAATGAACAGAGATTCACTGGATAAATTCCAGGAATGAAAGAGGTTGTCTTATAAGGAAAGCTTAGGAAAACTGGGGTTATAGTCTCTGTCATTCTAGAACAAGAGGTAATCTTATTGAAATCTGTAAAACGCGTAGGGGCTTGATGTGGTAGATGTTGCTGGGATATCTTTCCTGTGGAGGGACTGGAAGCTTAAGGAATTTCAGTGGGATAGTTATTGTTTGGAATTCTCTACATCAGAGAGATGTAGAGGCAGAGGCATTAAGTGTCCTCAAGGTTGAGTTTGATTTTTGGGTTACCGGGAAACTGAGGGCTTTTGGGATTGAGCAGGAAATGGAGATAAGTCCAAGATCAGGTCAGCTATGATCTTATAGAATGGTTGAGTAGGTTTGCGGGACCGAATGGCCTACCCCTGCTTCCCATTTCTTATGTACTGAAGTTCCTTATGTTCATGGAGCATTGTCAAGCTGAGAGACTCATGATGACGAAATATTAGTTTAATAAAGAGGTGGTTTGAGGAAACATCTTAATATCTCCCTGTGTGGCTCTGTTAAAGTCAGCGCTTGAAATGCCCTGGGGAATTCTGCCATGAATCCAAACTGCTATTTTAATTTTAGTTAGGAAAACTCAGCACTGTGCACCGCTCTGGGCCAATCTGAACTCCTGCAAGCTGCCTGGAGTGAATGAAAGTCAGAAGCTTTCAAAAGCATCCATTTGGAGCAGAGAAATATAGGGGTACGAGTACACAAGTTCCCTGAAAGTAATGACGCAGGTAGACAAAGTGGTGAAGAAGGCATATGGCATGCTTGCCTTCATCAGACGGGGAAATGAGTGCATGATTTGGGATGTCATGTTCCAACTCTGTAGGGTGTTGGTTAGACCACACCTGGAATACTGTGAAGTTCTGGTTGCCATATTATAGGAGGGATGTGACTGTGCTTGAGCGGGTACAGAAAAGACTCCCAAGGATGTTGTTGGGACTGGAGAGCTTGAATTATAAGGAGAAACTGGATAGACTGGAATGTTTTCCCTGGAGCAAAGGAAGCTTGAGAAGTGACCTTATCGAGGTTTATAAATCATGAGGGGCACAGATAAAGTGAATGGCCACAGTCTTTTTCCCAGGGTAGGGGAGTCTAAAACTAGGGAACGTAGGTTTAAGGTGAAAGGGGAAAGACTTAAAGGGGACCAGAGGAGCAAGTTTTTCACACAGAAGGTGGTGGGTATGTGGAACAAGCTACCAGAGGGAGTAGTAGAGGCGGGTACAATTACAATGTTTAAGAGATATTGGATAGTTTCAAGACTAGGAAAGGTTCAAGGGATATGAAACAATTGCAGGCAAATGGGACAAGCTCAGGAAGGCTACCTTCACTCTTCACTCTTAGTCCTGATGCTGAGGTTTGACCCAAAATATCGAATTCCTTTCCTCATACAAATGCTGGTTGACCCAGTTTGTTTATTGCTCCAGGTTCCAGCATCAGCAGTCTTTTGTGTCTCCAACTCAGGAAGGCACCTTGGTTGGCATGGACAAGTTGGGCCGAAGGGCCTGTTTCCGTGCTGTATAACTCTATGACACTTAATCTGGAATGGCAGGTTTTAAACCCTGCAAGCACTTTCCCACTGTCCACTGCCCTGTGACTAACGACCCTCTCCCCCAGTCCCTCCTCCCAAACCCCCCACAAGTCCACCAGTTGAGTAGTCTGTTGGCTCTGTCACTAAAACTGGAACCTGGCTCTTCAAATGGAACACTGCTTCAAACTTCATTTTTATGCTTAAACCATTATCCCACCAGTTCCTCTTCCTTCCTCTCTCTGTGAACCCTTGCTCTGTGTACTCAGATGCCCACCCTACGACCTCAGGAAGTTACCCTGTCTGTCACTCTGACTCATCTCCTCACCGTTGCGATCAATTATCAAGAGCAGGGTGCACTTCAGAGGAACCTCAATGGGTGCATGACACCTTGGTGTGTGTTGGATGGTGAACATTGCTGTGGGAATTCTCAACTCTCTTCCATTAAACCTCTCCTCCTGTCTGCCTCTCACAGAATCATACAACTG
This sequence comes from Pristis pectinata, assembly GCF_009764475.1. Lineage (NCBI taxonomy): Eukaryota > Metazoa > Chordata > Chondrichthyes > Rhinopristiformes > Pristidae > Pristis > Pristis pectinata. Next base: position 10,440,222 of record NC_067435.1, on the reverse strand, counting down.
TTATGGCACATAACGATGTAAGAAATAGAAACAGGTGTGGACCATTCAGTCGCTCATGTCCAATAATAAGGTTGTAGGTGAATTGGCTGCTGTAAATTGCCCCTAGTGAGCAGGTGAATGATTGAATCTGGGGGAGAGTCGATGGAAATGTGGCAATAATATAATGGGTTAGGTTAGGATTAGTGTAAAAATGGGTGCTTGATAGATGGCATGGACTCCGTGGGCTGAAGGCCTATTTCCATGTTGTATCTCTCCACGACTCTATAATGCTGAGATGGAGCCACTTTATTGGAAGCCATTTGGCCCTGGGCAGAGTAATCCCATAAGTCCCATTCTCTTTCCCCACAGCCCTGTCAATTATACTTCTCAAGTGCCTTTCCAATTCTCTTAAGGGACTGACTGACTCTGTTCCCAGCGGCTGTACACAGAGTGTTCCAGACCTTCACTTTCTTCTATACAAAAAGTTCTTCCACACACCACGCCTTAGATCTGTTGCCCGACATTTTTATTGCTGTCTGACCCTTAAACCAGTCACTAGTGGGAGCCACTCTCCATTTAGCCTGTCTAAACCCATCATGATCACGTCCACATCCGTCAAAACTCCTCTCAGCCTTCTTTTTTCCAATGAGAGCAAGCCCAGCTTCAGTGTCTAACCTTCAAGCTTTAAGACCCTTCCAACATCACACTGACCCAGTTCCTTGGTCACAGTACCCCCCCCCTCTCTCTCTGTCACTCTCTGTCTCTCTGTCTGTCTGTCTGTCTGTCTGTCTGTCTGTCTGTCTGTCTCTCTGTCACTCTCTGTCTGTCTGTCTGTCTGTCTGTCTGTCTGTCTGTCTGTCTGTCTCCCTCTCTCTCACTCTCTCTGGAAAAACAGTTGATAAATCCATCCCTCTGGGGCTACATAACAGATGCCACATAAATACAGGTCTAGCAAATTTTAGTTGTGCTAGTGACATTAGTTAACAGTGAAGGCAATATTACCTGTAGTTAGTCGTTGCACTAGCAATATTACTGGTAATTAATTTTGGTGGGAGTGCTATTAGTGGCAATGAAGGTAATATTAGCAGCAGTTAGTGGTAGTGCTAACCATATAATCAGTAGGAGGAATGTTAGCAATATTATTGGTAGCTAGAAGCTCTTCAGTGAAGACACCTATAGTTAGCTACAGTGATAGTGATATTATTAATGTTTGAGTTGGCAGCTTTTCAGACTTTTCTGCTCTGTTTTTGTTTGCAGACTAGTTACAGGTCACGGCTCTGTACTGGCAGTTCAATGTCTGAGATCAGCCTCACACCTTCACACAACTGGGGTAAGTGCCTTTCCTCCTGCCTACCTCATCCTCAATCCCCTCCCTCACCCCAAACCCCGCTCCCTCACACCTCATCCTCAATCCCCTCCCTCAACCCAAACCCCGCTCCCTCACACCTCATCCTCAATCCCCTCCCTCAACCCAAACCCCGCTCCCTCACACCTCATCCTCAATCCCCTCCCTCAACCCAAACCCCGCTCCCTCACACCTCATCCTCAATCCCCTCCCTCACCCCAAACCCCGCACCCTCACACCTCATCCTCAATCCCCTCCCTCACCCCAAACCCCGCTCCCTCACACCTCATCCTCAATCCCCTCCCTCACCCCAAACCCCGCTCCCTCACACCTCATCCTCAATCCCCTCCCTCACCCCAAACCCCGCTCCCTCACACCTCATCCTCAATCCCCTCCCTCACCCCAAACCCCGCTCCCTCACACCTCATCCTCAATCCCCTCCCTCACCCCAAACCCCTCTCCCTCACACCTCATCCTCAATCCCCTCCCTCACCCCAAACCCCGCTCCCTCACACCTCATCCTCAATCCCCTCCCTCACCCCAAACCCCGCTCCCTCACACCTCATCCTCAATCCCTCCCTCACCCCAAACCCCGCTCCCTCACACCTCATCCTCAATCCCTCCCTCACCCCAAACCCCACTCCCTCACACCTCATCCTCAATCTCCTCCCTCACCCCAAACCCCACTGTGGCAGACGGACAACTCTCTGATAAAGTTACCCCCACGCCTTGTCAAAATATGTTGCCCAATTGTTGCCGAAATTGTAGCAAGGGCGACGTGGCATCTGGGTTCCGAGAGAGCTGATGGTCTGAGGACTGAAATGGACTGAAAAGTGGCAAGTAATATTTGCACTACACAAGTGCCAGACAATGACTCACTCCAGCTATTGAGAATCTAACCATCTACCTTTGACATTCAATGGCAAGACCATTGACCAGTTCCAATTATTAACATCCTTGGGAGGGTCACCATTGACCAGAAACTCAATTGAACCAGTCATGACAACACAGCAGGTCAATCAGCAGGGTAGCTCCCTAACCAAGAAGGGAGAAGGAATGAGAAGCAAACAGCAGAAAGAGAGTGGACTGAAGGTGATGAATTCAACATCACACCAGGCATAGAAAGAAAAATAAAAGGAGGGAAAGAAAGATTAGATTAAGAAAAAGAGAGAGTGTGGAAAAGAGATAGAAAGCTGGTAGAAAAAACAGATGTGGTTTTCAAATTCTTCCAGAAAAATTAAAACCTTTTTCTTTAATCAGTCGTGGGACGTGATTGTGGCCGGAAAGGACAACATTTAGTGCCTAGCCCAACTCTCCCTGAGAAAGTATTGTCGAGTGACATGTTGATCTCTGAGCACCTTGTTGGGCCACTTCAGAAGGCAATTAGGGGACAACACATTGGTCTGGGTCTGGAGTCACATGTAGGCAAGGCTGGGAATGGATGGCCAATTCTGTCGCTGACAGGCATCAATAATTTGGATGGGTTTTGCGGATGATCCGGCTGTTTCAGTGTCAACATTTCAGATGCCAGCTTTTTATTCTGGGTTTATATAATTAGCTGAATTTAAATTTCCCAAGCTGGCGTAGTGGGATTTGAACTCTTGAGTCCAGATCTGTAGCTTATGTTTTATTGGACAGTAAACATAATTACTGCATCACCATACCAATAACAGCGAATTCTCAGTGCCAGTGTATTCGTTAGTTATAAAAAACATTGACACGGTAATGGGAAGTCTTGCAATTATGTGACTTAGCTTTCTGTGGTGAGTTCTGTGGGATTCCAACCCCAACAAAATAGGAAGAATAGAGCTGAAGTTTTGCAATTCCGACAGCAGCTACTAGTTTTTTGATTTTGGCTGTGTCCCGTTGCCTCAAGTTGGTTTTACCATTTGGACAGAAGTAATTATCATAGCCCATTGCTAACAAAGCCATAACATGGGACGTTTCAAGGGTGAGGCAAGAGCAATGAATGAGGTGTTGAGTTTGGTAGTCTATTTGAAGTAGACGACTAAACTCACAGCTCCAGTGAGCCGAGTGCGATCCTGACCTCTGCTGTTGTCTGTGTGGAGTTTGCACATTCTCCCTGTGACTGCGTGGGTTTCACCTCGATGCTCTGGTTGTCTCCCATGTCCCAGGTTGGTGGGTTAATTGTCCATTATAAATTGCCACTGGTGTGTAGGTGAGTGGCAGACACTGGATGGAGTCGATGAGATGCGGGGAGAATGGGTTTCAAGGAAAATTGGTGGGGAATGGGATGGCTCTGTGAGCCGGCAAAGATGTGATGGATGAAATGCCATGGTTCTATGCTGTAAGGACATATGGAGATATGGACTTCGCCAATGGGCAGTTGGATCTGAGACTGGGAATGGGGGCTGGCAGTGAGAAGGTGTCCTGTCTGAAGGTGACCAATGTGGGCTGAGCTAACCTATGAATACAATAGTGAAATGATGCTGAAATTCTGAGGTCGAACCCAAAAGCCCAAGGAACACTTGGTAGGTCAAAGGAAAACAGGTAACACTTCAGGTTGGTGACCTTCCAAAGATCTCGTGCCTGATCCCTGTTGAAGGGTCATTGATCTGAATGTTAACTCTCTCCACAGTCGCTGCCTGAGTGTGTCAACCATTTGCTGTCTCTGCTACAGTTGGTGAAAGATGCTGTAGATATAAACACACACACACACACACACACACACACACACACACGCACGCACACACAAACAAAGACATACACACATACACACAGACACACACATACACACAAATACATACACAGACACACACGCATACACACATACACAATACACACACACACACACACACACACACACACACACACACACACACACACACACACACACACACACACATAGACACACACACAAACATATGCACACACAGATAATGTCCAGATGGATAAGGCACCAGGTTCATGGAGACACTGGAAAAACTGGGGGTGTTCCCCTTAGGGAAGTGAAGATTAAGGGGATACTTAATGGAGCGTTTGAAATTATTGTTGGATATCAGCAGAGACTTTATGGCAGGAGCATCTAAACCTTCCCATTAGCAGAGTTATCAAAAGCTAAAGAGCACAGATTTAGGGTAAGAGGTGAAAGATTTAGAGGGGATCTGAGGAACAACTGTTTCACCCAGGGGGTGGCTGGAACTGGAATGCTCTGTCTGAGTGGGGGTGGAGACAGGTGGTCTCACAACATTCAAGAAACATCGAGACAAATACTTGAATAACTAAAGCTTAGAAGACTATGGACCAAGTGCTGGTAAATGGGCTTAGTACAGATAAGTACCTGATGTTTGGGTTGATGTTGTGGGCTGAAGGGCCTTTTCTGTGCTGTATGATTCTATGACTCTGGTATATAAAGAGGAACTGTTTCCTTTGACTGGAAGTCTGTAACCAGAGCATACAGATTTAAGGTAATTAACAAAAGAACCAGTGGGACAATGAGGAGTAATATTCACAATGAGTTGTGGTGGAAGCCGATCTGATTGGAACTTTCAAAAGGGAACTGGATCAATATTTGAAAGGCAAGAACGAAACAGGGCCAGGGAGTGGGACTGATTGGATTAGTTGTTCAAATAACGATGGGCCAATGACCTCCTTCTGTGCTTTAACAAAAGGCTTGGATTTCAGGTTGTCCTGTGGAGCTTATAAGATAAGAGATAAGATATCTTTATTAGTCACATGTACATTGAAACACATCGTGAAATACATCTTTTTGCGTAGAGTGTTCTGGGGGCAGCCCGCAAGTGTCACCATGGCAACCCATTTGCACAGAGCAAGATCCCAAATGAAGGAATGTGTTAATGGCCAGCGATGTTAACTGAAAGGTACATATTGGGCAGGTAATTGGTAATGGTCATTGACTTCAGGAAAGGGGGCGGTGTACATACACCTGTCTACATCAATCGAGAGGGTTGACAGCTTCAAGTTCCTGAGAGTGAACATCACCAACAACCACACACCAGTCTCCCCTCCTTGGACTCTGTCTTTACCTCTCGTTATCTTGGTGAAGCAGCTAGCATAATCAAAGACCCCACCCACCCGGGACATTCTCTCTTCTCTACTCTTCCATCGGGTAGAAGATACAGGTGCCTGAGGGCACGTACCACCAGACTTGACAGCTTCTACCCCACTGTGATAAGACTTTTGAACAGTTCCCTTATACAATGAGATGGACTATGATCTATGACCTCATGACCTCACGATCTACCTTGTTGTGACCTTGCACCTTATTGCACTGCACTTTCTCTGTAGCTGTGACACTTTACTCTGTACTGTTATTTTTTTTGCCTGTACTACATCAATGCACTCTGTACTAACCCAATGTAACTGCACTGTGTAATGAATTGACCTGTAAGATCAGTTTGTAAGACAAATTTTTCACTGCACCTCGGTACAATTGACAATAATAAATCAATACCAATACCAATACCAATACGTCCCTACTTTTCTTGGGAATGGAACTCTAAGAATGTTTGCATCTGAAGATAGAATGGTGCCATGGTTTACATGGATACATAAGGGTCATTGTGTCATACAGCCTGGATACAGGCCCTTTGGTAGGCTGGGTCCACATTGACCATCAAACACCCATCTACATTACACTCACCTGAACATTTTGAGCATTCTACAGGAGCCGGTGAACCCACCAGCCTGCACGTCTTTGGGATATGGGAGAAAACCCCCAAGCACCCAGAGGGAGAATGTGCAAACTCCACACAGACAGCATTGGAGGTGAGGATTGAACATGGGTTGCTGGAGCTGTGAGGGGGCATCTCCACAGCCTGTCCCACTGGACCACCCATCCCTGAAAAACAACCTCCTCACATAAATTTTTACACTCAAATCTGGAAGGAGGAGAACTTGCAGACTTCCAATCCAGATGCAAGAATCATAACCAATGAGTCAAATTTGCAACAAGCCTAAGAAATGCTCAGGGAGGTGGGGGTGGAGAGAGGGTGAGGGGGGAGGGAAAGAGATGGAAGGGAGGGGGGGGGGGTAGAGAGCGAGAGAGAGAGAGAGAGAGAGAGAGACTTGCAGTTTGTAATTTGTCCAGCAGATGGTTGCTATGAGGCATGGAACCAATGGGTTCCCAGCACCTTGGTTTCATTCTGAAGAAAGATCTTAATTGGGGAAAAGAAGGGTGACCTGCTTAAGGTTGTCAGAGTTACGATGGGGTGAGATGTTTCCAATAAGGTGCGAGACCAGAACAGAGAGAGCCATAAATACAAGCCACTAAATAGACCAGTAGGGAATTCTGAAGAAACTTCTTACTGGTGAGTGGGAGATTTTCTTTTAATTCATTTATGAACATCCCCAGTATTTAGTACCCATTGTTAATTATTCTTAATTTAGAATAAAGTGTCTTGCTGGGCCATTTTCAGAAGGCAGTCAAGAACCAACCATTGTCATTGGTCTGGAGTCATATGCAGTCCCAGTGGTGCAGCCATTAGAGCTGCTGCCTCACAGCTCCAGCGACCTGGGTTCAATCCTGACCTCCGGTGCTGTCTGCGTGGAGCTTGCATGTTCTCCCTGTGACCGTGTGGGGTTCCCCCGGCTGCTCCAGTTTCCTCCCACTTGCCAAAGATAGAGTAATTCACCCGTAAATTGTCCTTGGTGACTAGGTGAATGGTAGAATCTGGGAATGTGGTTGATGGGAATAAAGGCGGAATACAATGAGATAAACGTTGAGTAGTGTAAATGAGTGCTTAGCGGTCGACACAGATTCATGAGCTAAAGGGCCTGTTTCTGTGCTGTATGACTCAACTCTACCTATCCGAAGCAGCTGTTGCTCTTAACTGCTGTCTCTGAGCCCAATGATCACTATTGATGATAAAGCTTTTTTATTTAAGGGTTATTATAGTTCACTGAATTTAAATTCCCCAGTTGCCATGGTGGAATTTGAATGTGTCTCCATCCTCTTGGTCTCCAACACGGCTTCCCTGGGTGAGAAGTGTGTCATCGACGCACTTTGGAACAAGCTGGATGAAGAAATAAAGGTGAAAGGAAGAGGAGATATTGGGGGGAGCAGAGATGTGGGGAAAGGATCACAGGCACAGACTTAATGGGCTAAATAGCCCTTTTCTGTAATTTGCATCATAGTTAAGTGATTGGCATACTTTCCTCCAAGACTGAAAGCTGTGGGATCAAATCTACTCCAGAGGCTTAGACACTGACATTCCAGTGCAGTACTGACGGAATGCAGCACTGTCAGAGGTGCTGACTTTTGGAAGAGATCAAGGCCCAGGCTGTTATCACCAGTGGATGCTAAAGAGCTGTGGTGCTATTCTAGAGGAAGTACTGTGGCTACTAGCTTTAATCAAACAGCCCAGGAGTTCATTGCTCCAGTGTCAGATTTTCCCCCAAGTTTTTATCCAAGTCCCTTTTGAAGTTCCATCAACTGAATCTCTGTCCACTTTGGACCACTGAGTCCTTCCTGAGCTTCAAGCATCCATTTATACTAACTTATCCCCACTACATTTCCATCAACTCCAATCAAATTCCACTACTCACCCGCATACCAGTGACAATTTACAGCAGCCAATTAACCTGCTATCCACATCTTTGGGATGTGGGAGGAAACCAGAGCACCCGGGGGAAACCGATGCAGTCATGGAGAATGTGCAGACTCCACACAGACAGCACCAGGGGGTTCAGAATTGAACCTGGGTTACTGGAGCTGCAAGGCTGCAGCTCTGCTAACCACACCACTGTGCTGCCCCCACACTGAAACAGCCGGTCATCACTTGCTCTTTCTGGGAGCTTGCGGTCCATAAACTGACTGCTGCGTTGCAAACAACTCAAAAGTAGCTCATTAGCTGAAAGGCATTAAGACTTCCTGATGTCGTGAATGGCACAATAAAACCGTTCTTTTCTTTTTGAATATTCTTGGTTGTGCTTTGTAATGCTAACTGAGCGCTGGTTAATGCTAGTCACTAACTGTGGGCAGAGAGTAGTGGTGTACTGCTGGTGTCCCTGATACTTGGTGGAATCTGAACATGATGCCATGAGAAAGTTTCCTGGCTGCACTCCACCAACAGGATTGGACTCTGACTGGTCTCGGGCAGATGTAGTCATGGGTCTATTGTTTGTCTTTCTAAACAGCTTGATAGGTGAGATTAGAGAAGGTAGTGGTGATGAGCAGGAAATGATTCGAGTTCTTCAGAACGCAAAACCTGCAAGAGGCAGGAAACAGTTTATAGTGTTTGTCTTCATTTTTATGTGGGTGTTATTGGCAAGGCCTGTATTCATTGGTCAATCCTAAATGCCCTTGAGATAGCGGTGGTGAGCTCCCTTCTTGGACCACTGCGGTCCCTCTGGTGAAGACACTCCCACGGTGCTGTTGGGGAGGGAATTCCAGGATTTTAGACCCAGTGTCAATGAAGGAACAGCGATATATTTCCAAATCGGGATGGCATGTGACTTTGAGGGGAACCTTCAGGTGGCAGTGTTCTTATGCACCTACTGGTCTTGTCCAGTGTTGTAGGACTTGGGAGGTGCTGTTAGAGTGGTCCGGGTGAGTAAATGCAGTGCACCAGTAGTGGTGAGGAGAGATGTTTCAGTTGGTGGGTTAGGTGTCAATTATATGCTTTGTTCTGGGTGGTTTTGAGCTTTTAGAGTGTGGGTGGAAGTGGATTTACCTGGACAAGTGGAGAGTTTTCTGTTACACTCTTGACTTGACTTGTAGATGGTGGGAAAACTTCAAGAGTATCAGGAAAGGAGTCACAGTTCAGGACACCCAGCCTGCTGTTTAGTCACAGTATTTACATGACTGGTTCAGTTCAGTTTCTGGTCAATGGTGACCCTCCCAAGGATGTTAATAATGGGAACTGGTCAATGGTCTTGCCATTGAATGTCAAAATGGTTAGATTCTCAATAGTTGGAGTCAGTCATTGTCTGGCACTTGTGTAGTGCAAGTGTTAGTCCTTGTCCGAATATTGCCCTGTTCTTGTTGAACAGAGGGATGGACTGCTTCATTTTCTGAGGAGCTGTGGATAGAGTTGAACACTGCGTAAGTTAGCATGACAAATTTGAATGGACTTGGAGCAGGGTTGTTGATGACAATTCTTTCTACCTTTTCATCAACTATCTCTCTTGCACAGTGGGCTTAATTCCTCCCATAGTGTTCAAAACATGTTAATGAGCACCCTTCTGCAATGGCACAATGTCCAGATGGTACATCAATAGATTTTATTGTTGTCTATATTGATGCAATATGTCTCCATGACTTGGTTGGTCGATGTGCTGTGCTGATCCCCCATCAGAATGTGCCTGGGCTTAAGTTTGAATTGACAGTGAAGCAGTTGCCTGAGGATGACAGTTAGACCTCTATACTTTGCATCAGTATTCCTGGGCATGAGAAAATTGAAATCAACCAGGTCCGAGTTACATGGAGGGACCTTCAGGAGTGATATTAGCAACTGTTTCTACAAGATGGTTGAAGTTTGGCGGTCTCGTCGGTAAGTGGTGTATGGTATGACACCAATTGTTAATTTAACATCTGAGATTGATAAATGCCTACTTTCCGGAGGTATTGAGGGATATGAGGTAAAGATGGGTCTGTGGAGGGAGGTGACAGATCCACCATGATTTCATGGATGGTGGGACAGACCAAAAAGGCTGAATGGCCTCCTACTGTCCCGAAACAACTTCCCCAGAGATGCAATGAATGGTCTCTTAAGAGCAGAAGAAAAGAACACAAGGATATAGGAAGTTAAGGCAGCATTCATAATTATAAATAGTTTTGGTAAAGAACTATTTCCAATGGCAAGATGGTTGACAACAGAACAGGGATCCAAAGAGGATATGAGATAAACACAAAGCACTGGAGGAACTCAGCGGGTCAGGCAGCATCTATGGAGGGAAATAGACAGTCGACATTTCGGGACTCAGATGCTGCCTGACCCACTGAGTTCCTCTGGCACTTTGTGTGTTGTTCCAGATTCCAGCATCTGCAGTCTCCTGTGTCTCCACCAAGACATGGAATTTTCTTTTAATTGAACACCTTGCTGGGATCTGGAATGTGTTGCCTTAAAGGACAGTGGATGTAGATTCAATTGATGGAACTTCAGAAGGATAAAAGCTTGGGGAAAAGTATGACAACAGAACAATAAACTCCTGTGTGTAGAATTTGCTCATGAAGCTTTTGGGAAATGATTTGCAAAACTTAGTGTGAATCTAAGAGGCAAACCTAATCTCTAAGAATCAAGGGGAATTTTACTCTCTGTAAGACCTGTTTCTGCTGACAGGAAGCAATGCTGATAGAAAAATGATGAGGTTTGAGGCTGAAGTATTTCCTCTGAATCAAACCGTGGAGATCACCTGACCGGAGGGGTTGGGTGTTGTCGACACAAACAAAATTGTCAAATGAGTCTCTGGCGTGAGAGGCAGCGTAGCGCTGGAGCTGCAACTTGGCAAGAAACTGACAGGCTCCGTAGAGAGAGGCACAGTGCTGGAAGGGCACTCGTGAGACGCCACCTCCTGTGACAGAGACAGCAGCAGTCCGAGGACTCTGGGGTTTCCAAGTGAGGTGGCTTAATGGGGATGAAGCGTTGGTTAGTCTGTGGGGTACAACAAGGTAAGAGACAACCTGCGTCCAATTGTTCCAAATCTCTCGACCAATGCAGCAGGTGTTCGAAGAACCTCTGCTTTCTTTGGTGTCAGTTTTATTCAGTCGTGAGGCTTAACATAAAAGAAAAAAACAACTTTGAAATGATTTTCTTTCCTCTTCATGTCTGTGACTTACATTTGCCCACATGCAATCGGATTAAAAAATACCTTATTTGCTGAAAGATCAACAAACGGCAAAGATCCAGCAAACCCATTATGATCCACGGCATAGACAGTCTCTGATATTCCAAAACATCTTTTTCCATTGCCAAACCCACGAGTTCTAACCTCTAGAAGGACAAAGGTGTTTGGAACGCCATCAACTGCAGGTTCCCCTCCACACTATCCTGATCTGAAAATGTTTCCCTGTCTCATCATTGTTGTGGGATAAAACTGGTGGAATTCCCTCGCCATCCGCACTGTGGGAGCTCCTTCGCTGGAAGACGGCAACAGTTCAAGAATGTAGTTCACCACCACCTTCTCAAGGGCAGATGGCCTCTCCAGATCTCGTGAAACATTTTAAAAAAGTGAGTTTCTGTCATTAGGAAACTCCAGTTCTCTTATTAGGGCACAACATGAGGACAGATTTAATCAGTTTATTTTTAAGGGGAGATTTTCTCAGGAAACATTTAGTTTCCTATACGGCCTTTGCTTAATGAGTGAACTTGATGATGGGATAATGAGGTTGCATTTAATGGGTGTAGGCAGATGAGAGAGTCAAGGAAGATGGTGATGTTCCAGAAAGCTTCGTGTTTCAGCTTTGGGTCACTGCATTTTCCAATACTTTATTATTTGTGTACTTGTGTTTGAATGAATTGGATTTTTATAATGTCTTTGGTGATTCGAGATGGATTCGGAGCGCCTTACCGTGAATTAATTGAATGCTTTTGGAGTGTTGTCACTGATCCAACATAAGATAAAGACTGCAGCAACCAATTTGAGTACACTACGATCCCAATCTGCATGCTGAAGAGTGAAAGGGGCTGTAACACCAAAGTTAGTTGAGGGAACTTGTTCCTTTTGTAACAGCATAAGATAGATATGTCCACTTGAGAGATTAGAGAACCACAGTTTGATGTCTCATTTGGTAGGTCTACTGCACTGAATTGAAGCTGTACTGGTTTCATCATAGACTTAAATCTCTGGGGTAGGACTTGAACTCATAACCTTCCAATTCACAGCCAAGCAAGCTATGCATTGAGTCATAGGTGTCAAGGAGTAAACTGTATTAGCAGTTTTGCAGTGTCATTGCAATTCTTAGTTGCAATTAAGCATCATTCTTTAATCTAATGGTAGTTATCTTTCATGATAATGTAGATTAAATCTAGTGCATTGTGAATGATTCACATTGGTATGTATAGCAACACCTTTACAGCAATGCTACTGGAGTGGAAAGGGGTCCCTGCTTCTTCTGCTAATCACATGCCCTGTTCAGCGGCCCAGAACACCTTAGTAGACATTTAGCCTCTTTTGCCTGCTCTGTCACTAGATAAGATCACGGCTGATCTTATTTCTCAATGCAGCTTTCTTGCACTGACTGCATTGTCCTTGATTCCCTCAGTATCTAAAAGTCTGTCATTATGGACCTTACTTATCTTCTATGGAAGCAGATGAATTGTGGCATTTAAGATGATTTTAGATAGACATGAAAATGCAGGGAATGGAGGGATATGGATCACGTGCATGCAGAAGAGATTAAGTTTAATTTGGTAGCATATTCAGCACAGACACTGTGGGCCGAAGGTCCTGTTCCTGTGCTGTACTGTTCTATGTTCTATGTTCATTAAACTCTGGTTGGGCTTCAGATGGAGTACTGAACTTTGTGCAGAACTCTTGAAGGAAGATTTTGGAGAAGGAACAGAGGAACTTTACTGGAATGGTCCTGGGGTGAGAGACCGATAACATGGAATGCCTGGAGAAGCAGAGGTCGTTCTCCCAAGAGCAGATGAGGTTCAACAGGAGAACCAACAGAGTTGTAATGAGTTATGAAGAGTTCAAAGGGAGCAAATAAGGAGCAATGTGTCCACTGAACGTAGAACAGTACAGCACAGGAACAGGCCATTCGGCCCACCATGTCTGTGTTGACCATGATGCCAGTTTAAACCAATCCCATCTGTCTGCACATGGTCCATATCCTTCTATTCCCTGCCTATTCATGTGTCTGTCTAAATGCTTCTTAAACACTGCTATCGTATCTGCTTCCACTACCACACCTGGCACACCAGGCATCTTCCATTCTCGGTGTAAAAAAAGTGCCTAATAAATCTCCTTCAAGCTTTCCCCCTCTTATCTTAAATCTATGCCCTTTAATATTTGTCATTTTCACCCTGGGAAAAAGACCCTGACTGTCTACCCTGTCAATGCCTCTCATAATTTTATATATTTCTATCGGGTCACCCCTCAGATTCTGACCTGGCCGGTAATTAGATCTAAAGCACTCGATGAAACACCCAGGGAAACATGGGAGAATGTTTACTTACTTACAACACACGGAGGCCATTCAGTGCATTGAGTCCATGCCGGCTCCCTTCTGCCCCCCTTATAGAGTTATACAGCACGGAAACAAGGTCCTTCAGCCCAACGTCTACACTGACTGTTTCCTACCTGAGCTAGACCCATTTGCTTGCGTTTGGCCCCTATCTGATTGGGGGCTGGCAAAGTAGTGCAGTGGTTAGCGTAACGCTATCACAGCGCCGGCGACCTGGGTTCAATTCCGGCCACTGTCTGTAAGGAATTTGTACGTTCTCCCCATGTCTGTGTGGGTTTCCTCCGGGTGCTCCAGTTTCCTCCCACATTCCAAAGATGTGCTGGTTAGAAAATTGTGGGCATGCTATGTTGGTGCCGGAAGCGTGGCGACACTTGCAGGCTGCCCCCAGAACACTCTACGCAAAAGATGCATTTCACTGTGTGCTTTGATGTACATGTGACTAATAAAGATTTCTTATCTCATCTTGTCTATCCTATTCCATGTACCTGTCTAAATGTCTTTTAAACGTTGTAGTTGTACCTTCCTCTATCACTTCCTCTGGCAGCTTGTTCCCTATAACCACTACACTCTGTGTGAAAAACTTGCCCCTCAGGTCCTCTTTAAATCTTTCCCCTTTCACCTTAAAATTGTAACTGAGTCATAGAGCCACACAGCATGGTAACAGGCCCTTCGGCCCGTTGAGTTGGTACAGACCATCAGGCACCCATTTGCACCATTGCTACACTGATCCCATATTATGTAGCAGCTCCCCCCAGATTCTACCACTCACCCACACACGGAGCAATTTGCCTTGCAATTTAACCCCTCCCACACACTCATTAACCACCCTTTGATTATATTGCCACTAACCCACACTGGGGGTGATTTACAGCGGCCAATGAAGCCACCAGCACATCTTTAGGATGCAGGAGGAAACCGGATCCCTCAGAGGAAACCGAAGGACTTAGAAAGTTCACACAGACAACACCGGAGGTCAGGATCGAACCCGGGACTCTGGAGTTTCGAGGCAGCAGCTCTACCTGCTGTGCCAGCCCTGCAACCCATTTTCTTGCAGCACATTGCGATGTGAAATGCATTTACTGAGAAAGGGTGGAAGCAGTTTGACTCCAACTTTAGAGAGGAGCTTCGGTCAATATTCAGAGGAAAATAGTTACTGGGCTATTAGGATGAAGAGTAAAGGAAGTGAGATCAGCTGGACTAACAAGACCCAGTGTTACATATGTAAACAAAAACAGCAAGGGGAGCTGGAAACACTCAGCAGGTCAGGCAGCCTTGACGTGTTTTTGACCTGAAGCATTAGCTCTATGTCTCTTTCCACAGGTGCTGCCTGACCTGCTGAGTGTTCCCAGCATGTTCTGTTTATATTTCAGATTTCCAACATTTCCTTTAGTTTTCAATTAAATGAGTGAACCCAAGGTTTGCCAGCTGTAATAAAAATGAAATAAATAATTTTTTAAAAATTAGGCATATCAAAAAATACATTAAAATGTTCATAACCTTGTGCTGCACAGTGGCACAGCTTGTAGACCTGCTGCCTCACAGCTCTAGTGAATTGAGTTCAATCCAGACCTCCAGTGCTGTCTGTGTGGAGTTTGCACATTCTCCCTGTGACCGTGTGGGTTTCCCCTGGGTGCTCCAGTTTCCTCCCACTTCCCAAAGATGTGCTGGTTGATAGGTTATCTGACCGCTGTAAATTGCCCCTTGCGTGTAAGTGAGTGGTAGAATCTGGGAGGATTTGGTGAGAATGTGGGGAGAACAAAGAAATGGGATTAATGTAGGATTAGTGTAAATGGGTGGCTGATGGTTAGTGTGGACTTGATAGGCTGAAGGGCCTGTTTCC